>NW_026731876.1:440000-940000 GCF_028476545.2 Physella acuta
ACATGACACACAGAACATCAAACATCACACATCACACACTTCACGTCAAACATCAAACATCACACACTGCACATCATACATCACACACTGCACATCAAACATCACACACGGCAAATCAAACACCACACACAGCACATGAAACATCGCATACTACACATCAAACATCACACACTACACATCAAACATCACACACAGAACATCAAACATCACTATTGGCACACCAAACATCACACACAGAACATCAAACAACTACACACTACACATAAGACATCACACACTACACATCAAACATCAAACACTACACATCAAACATCACACACAGAACATCGAATATGTACCACAAGGCATTAAACATCACAGTAGATTAGTCTGCACATGTTATTTTCATGCATTAAAAACCTGGTAATTTTTATTTCTTTTTTGTGTATCTGTTATTTCTTTTATTCTCTACTTTTAGAATTCAGAGATTGCAAAGATATGAATCAAACAATATTTATGTGTTTTTTTTAATAACTGAGCACGGCTTTATCCTGTTTGTTTTAACACCTCACTCTATCAGTAACTCTAACTGTCACAGCAGACATCTCACCCGACTGGTCGAGTGGTCGCCCCTGTGTAATCATTCATCTTGTTATCTCCCCTTTATTATTGAATATAGTTATCTAAAAATATCTTTTAATAACTAATTAAATATCTAATTACATTGAAAATTGGAAATTCTTGCGTCGATGACGTCAGAAATAAATGTATCTTGCAAGATGAAAAAAAAAAAACATTGCTTTAGTACAACTGGGTCAAGATTGAATTAGAAAAGTTGGCGACAAACCCACAGATATACAGACAGATAGACATTGTGACCCAAGTAAAACCCTGTATAACAAATCACGTGATCAAATTCTGCCCGCCTGCAAGTAGCAGCTTCATCAAGTGAGCACAACAGTGACTTTGGTCATTTTGTGACTTTGGTCATTTTGTGACTTTGGTCATTTTGTGACGAGGGTCATATTGTGACGAGGGTCATATTGTGACGTCATATTGTGACGAGGGTCATATTGTGACGAGGGTCATATTGTGACGAGGGTCATATTGTGACGAGGGTCATATTGTGACGAGGGTCATATTGTGTCATTACACTTTCGAAAAGAGCACAGTGGTGTTGGACTGTGTTACAAAAAAAAAAGGTTCCTTTGAGCTCCATTACTGACTGGTGGACAGTTAAGACAATAGACTGCCACACAGCTTCACTCACTGGTGACAATACATTTGTCTTCTTCATTTGTATAACAGCCAATTCAATTCTGTTAACGGTTGAAATATATATATATATATATATTTAAGGGTGGGGGGGCAGATACTTTGGCCAATTCGCCGGAATTGGTTTTGTTACGCCTTAGCGTATCCTCTGCTCCAAATATGTAGGGGTAACTACGGTCAAAGCAATAAATGGACACAAGAATCGAGTGGACCAGGTAATCAAACAAAATAACATCCATAATCCTGTCATCTTGTACTGGGGGGGGGATCAAGTTTTTTACAACCCCAGGCGGAACCGGATTCTAGAAAATTACACCCCGGATATCCCTGGCCAGTGGCGTCGCCAGGGTTGCTGGTGGGAAGGTGAAACGTTTGACACCATCTCACACACCCGTACCCCGAGTACAACATGGGAAGGGTGAAACGTTTGACACCATCTCACACACCCCTACTCCGAGTACACCCGGACGGTAACGTGGTAATCATGAGAAGCAGTACCAGACCACATCATCACGTACATGGTGTACACACTCACGTGCATCGTGTACACATTCACGTACAATCTTCAGACGCCGTGCACACATAACAATAATTGCGCCAAATATTTTCTGACCTATCTTGCTAAGTGATACACAACAGTTCAACTCAACTTCTAAACAGCTCATCATCATCATACCACACATCTTTGATGTCAAACATCACCGGCTCATAATCTTTGTGAATTCTACTTGTTATTTAAGTTACACTTCGCTAGATAGCTGCCTCTATAGTGTAGCTACACTTGACTCCTTAGTTCTCTGAATCTGTTCAGAGTTGAAAGGTTCAAGTAGTTCTCATCGCTACAATATCAATCATAACTTGCTATATCCAAACATCGAACCTCATTACATCCAACCATCGAACCTCATTACATCCAACCATCGAACCTCATTACAACCAACCATTGAACCTCATTACATCCAACCATCGAACCTCATTACATCCAACCATTGAACCTCATTACATCCAACCATCGAACCTCATTACATCCAAACATCGAACCTCATTACATCCAACCATTGAATCTACAGTTAAACCTCATTACATCAAAACATCGAACCTCATTACATCCAAACATCGAACCTACAGTTAAACCTCATTACATCCACTGCGCCAGAACATAGAACTTCATTGAGAAAAGTTTCCTTAATGGGCTTTTCAAGTCCATTCGCCGTGATAGACTGGCGTGATAGACTGGCGCTCGCCGTGATAGACTGGCGTGATAGACTGGCGTGATAGACTGGCGCTCGCCGTGATAGACTGGCGTGATAGACTGCCGTGATAGACTGGCGCTCGCCGAGTATGAATTCAGAGATTCACCGGAAGTGCACATTTTTGCACGACTTTCGTTTTACACCGTCGGAAGTAGTTTCAGATCTGCCGTGTTGGGTTTTTTAAAACATTGAGGTGAAATCGTGGGGATGCTGCTAAAATAAGCGGGACAAATTTGCCAGCATCTGCCAACAAGACAAGACTAGATCTAAATATTTCACTGGAGAGTCTTGGACCATCATATTAGTGCTGTGTAAGTGCCATGATTATTTTCCGTGAAGGAAAACAACAGCCTAATCCGTCAAGGGAGAGTTATTTTTGTTCCCCATCGACTGTAGCATGACGTCACGCTATCAAATTATTACAGGAACACACACGTATTGCAAGCCATCGGAAAACAATTGACCCCCTCGTCCCTGGGACTTTGTCGTGAGCGAGAAAAAAAACTAACACTCCAATCTTTCCTTATTATTTCATTTTTGTTTTCTCTCATTGTTTTCGTTGTAGTTTTTCTCTGTTTTGTTGCTTTGTTTATTTCTTTCCCCGTTTTGTTGAATTTATTGTTTTCATCTTTCCCATATTTTGTTACATTTTTTAACGTCTGTCCCATATTTTGTTACATCTCTTGTCCTTATTTGCTCTAGGTTCGCCATTCTGTATCACTTATTCACCCACACAGTTATCTATCCACATATTATCCACCCACCCACACACCAATTCACACTCACAAGTATCCACCCACACAACTATCTACTCACACAGCTATCCACCCACACAACTATCTGCTCACACAGCTATCCACCCACACAACTAACTATCTACTCACACAGCTATCCACCCACACAACTATCTACCCACACAACTATCCACTCACACAGCTATCCACCCACACAACTATCTGCTCACACAGCTATCCACCCACACAACTAACTATCTACTCACACAACTATCTACCCACACAACTATCTACCCACACAACTATCTACCCACACAACTATCCACTCACACAGCTATCCACCCACACAACTATCTGCTCACACAGCTATCCACCCACACAACTAACTATCTACTCACACAGCTATCCACCCACACAACTAACTATCTACTCACACAACTATCTACCCACACAACTATCTACCCACACAACTATCTACCCACACAACTATCTACCCACACAACTATCTACCCACACAACTATCCACTCACACAGCTATCCACCCACACAACTATCTGCTCACACAGCTATCCACCCACACAACTAACTATCTACTCACACAGCTATCCACCCACACAACTAACTATCTACTCACACAACTATCTACCCACACAGCTATCCACCCACACAACTAACTATCTACTCACACAACTATCTACCCACACAACTATCTACCCACACAACTATCCACCCACACAACTAACTATCTACTCACACAACTATCTACCCACACAACTATCCACCCACAGATCCCCAACCAGAAGGTGTCGACCTGTAAAATGACCACCACCAAAATGGGTGTCCACATTTCATCGTGTTTCTGCTGTCCACATTTCATTCTGATTCTGCTGTCCACATTTCATCGTGTTTCTTGTGTCCGCACGTCTGTCTGTCGTCTGTAGACGGATGGCAGAGATTTCCTCCACGTGTCCCCGACATGACTGTCCTCCCTCCCCTCCCCTCCCTCCCCACCCAAACTGTATCCGGTAATTCCCCCAGGAACCGTAACTCCGATAAAAAGGGAGATAATGTTAGTTCACCGTGTCGGTTGAGTGCCTAAATAACAGGCAACAGTGTGAGTTATGGGGACAACTGCTGGCGTTTTGGTGGGCCGCTCTGTCGGGGGGGGGGGGGGGGAGGAGTTATGGCTCTTCTAGTGTTGGGGGGGGGGTATGGCTTCTTGATTAGGGGGGGGCGTGAATATAGGGGTCATGGCTGTTTGATAGGGGGGGAGCTGTATGATGTAAGAGGATCTATGGCTGCAGCGTTTATTTCAGACATTTTTCTCCCGTGGGGGGGGGGGGGAGTGGTCACTTGTGAGGGGGAGGGTGGACACGGTTCAAAGTATATATTTTCTATATAAATTATTCTTTGTTATTGGGAGGTGTGGGGGGGTCTATTTCTGTAGAATGGTGAACATCTATGGCAGATCTATGTCTGAGACATGCTCCCACGGTAAACTAAACTAACTAGACAGAACGTACTCCATCAAAATATATTTCATTACATAACCATTGTCTCGTACATTGTCTCGTACATCGCATAAAGAAAATGAATGTCGTCTCATTGGCGCATCAAAATGTATAACCTGGTATTGATGCGAGCGTTCATCTGATAAAAACTCAAACTTTGATCCTTGTGGGTTGAACTGGGATAAATTAGATGAATGTTTGAAGTCAGATGCCAAAGTAGGACTCTGTTGGGGGGGGGGGGGGGCAGACACAGTTCCGCGCCCGATTCAAGTGCTATTTCCGGTATTTTCAAATTGTTTTATCGATTACTTTTTATTTTCAAATTGTTTTATCGATTACTATTTATCTCCCACGTTTGGGGTCGGACATTCAATCCTCAAACCCCCCCCCCCCCCATCCCCTCCCACCATCCCTCACCCACGCCTTCACGCCGTAGTGTTGGGGACCACCCAAGCGTCTCACCCCTCCCCTCCCCTCCCCACTCCCCCACCCCACCCACTCCCCCACTCCCCCACCCCACCCACTCCCCCACCCCACCCCCACCCCACCCCCACATGAATGACAATGTTAATCTGACCCCAGTACTCTGATCATTCCCACGGAAGGTGAAGGTCAGCAAGTTTGGGGCAGACGACAGTCTACATGACATGAAATCAAACAAGCTTAGCCCCTCTCATTCCCCCACCACACACACACACATACACATACACACACACACACCACATACGCACCACACACCACACCACACACCACACACACCACACACACACACGCGCGCACTCACCTACTCTGGTCATTCCATTCTGTGAACATTATTTTCGGTCTTCTATTGTTTATAAATTGTTATCCTCGTAGTTGTTCATTGTGGGCGTGTTCTATGGCTGCTGTGGTCCATTGTGGGCCTGTTCAATGGCTGTTGTGGTCCAATGTGGGCGTGTTCTATGGCTGTTGTGTTCCATTGTGGGCGTGTTGTGGTCTAGTGTGGGCGTGTTCTATGACTGTTGTGTTCCATTGTGGGCGTGTTGTGGTCTAGTGTGGGCGTGTTCTATGGTTGTTGTGGTCTAGTGTGGGCGTGTTCTATGGCTGTTGTGTTCCATTGTGGGCGTGTTGTGGTCTAGTGTGGGCGTGTTCTATGACTGTTGTGTTCCATTGTGGGCGTGTTCTATGGTTGTTGTGGTCTAGTGTGGGCGTGTTCTATGACTGTTGTGTTCCATTGTGGGCGTGTTGTGGTCTAGTGTGGGCGTGTTCTATGACTATTGTGCTCCATTATGGGCGTGTTCTATCTTTAAATAGAACGGAATTACATAAGTACAAATAATAGCGCACCAAATGAACGCACCTAATATTGTAAACAGCGCGATAAGATTAGTACTTTGTATATCAATATATAATTAATTTTTAAACAAAGTAATTAGAAGTCTAATTATGTCGATCTTTATGTCAGTTTGCAATGTCAGGTTGTCTTGACCTATGTAACAAGTTTGAAAGAAATCGATTCGTGATTTTGCTCACAAGTCTCAATCCACGACGGAGGTTAGACAAAAGCACGGAAAAGGAATTAACCGAAACAAAAGTTTGTAAAAATGGTTTTAAAGTGCCCACGGAGTCAGAGAAACGCTTTTACAAATTTTTTTGGGAAAGTAGTGAATGTGCTACGAACGACGGACGACGCACGAATGTTCTGTAATGACGGACGACGCACGAATGTTCTGTAATGACGGACGACGCACGAATGTTCTGAAATCACGGACGACGCACGAATGTTCTGTAATGATGGATGTTGAAACTCAGCCAAAACGGGTGCACGAATATCATTTTTTATTTGATTTGCTAAATTTAGACGACCTGAACAAAATGATCAGTTACAAGTCTCCTTTGATAAAAATTTCCTAACGGCAAATGTGTAACTTAAATACAGGACAGATTTTAGTTTTTAAAGTTGTTTTTTTAATGAATGTTGTGTGTGTGTTGTGTGTGTGGGGGCGAATGGCCATTAGAACCCTTGTTAGCTTGCAGCCAATGACAGGGCCCGACACAACGTCGTCTGGCTGGCAGCCAATCAGCGGCTCGCTTACAAACGGCAAAGATGACCATGTTCTTGTACTCTGTGAACCTGACCCCGTCCCATCTATCTACTGCTGGCCCCAACACACGCAGACGTGGGAGAACATCCCGAGGTCACCCTCACCCTCATCTCGGAGTAAACTAGTCTAATAGATTGTGGGGGGGGGGAGGATTCTAAAATGCTGGAACTTGCAGTTGGAATCTTTAGGTTATTCAGAAATTCTGTAGCTCATAGCGGTCGGAACCCATTACAGTTACAAACAATAAAGTCAAATTACCAATTACAGAGGACTAAGTCCCGTCACTCATTACAAACTAGATAATAAATTCACTCATTACAAATAATTAAATCGTTAATAATTACAGGTGATAAAGTCAAGTCATTAATAACAAATTACGATATCACATACTGCCCACACATTTTGCCTCAATTAAATGTTGCTACAAATCTAGTTATTTTAAGTTCCCAACCTAGATGAGAACCTTACCAAACTAGATGGGAACCTAGATGGGAACCTCATCAACCTAGATGGGAACCTCATCAAACTAGATGGGAACCTCACCAAACTAGATGGGAACCTCACCAACCTAGATGGAAACCTCACCAAACTAGATGGGAACCTCACCAAACTAAATGGGCACCTAGATGGGAACCTCACCAAACTAGATGGGAACCTCACCAACCTAGATGGAAACCTCACCAAACTAGATGGGAACCTCACCAACCTAGATGGAAACCTCTCCAACCTAGATGGGAACCTCACCAAACTAGATGGGAACCTTGCCAAACTAGATGGGAACCTCACCAAACTAGATGGGAACCTTGCCAAACTAGATGGGAACCTCACCAAACTAGATGGGAACCTAGATGGAAACCTCACCAAACTAGATGGGAACCTCACCAACCTAGATGGAAACCTCTCCAACCTAGATGGGAACCTCACCAAACTAGATGGGAACCTTGCCAAACTAGATGGGAACCTCACCAAACTAGATGGGAACCTTGCCAAACTAGATGGGAACCTCACCAAACTAGATGGGAACCGTCTCAAACTCCACGAGAAAGCGGGGTTTGTGTATGGAAACGAATAATGATTTACTAATTGAAGGTTGAGAAAGTAGAACTAGCCAATTCTAATTGAAGGTTGAGAAAGTAGAACTAACCAATTAAACCTTACCTACCCTGTGGGCTCTAAAGAACTTTCTTAGTCGAGAAATTAAGAGAAAAAAATCATCAACTGCCCCAGGGGCAGTAGAGTAGAGCTCAAAGAAAAACTAGAGAGGGTCCAGAGGAAAATATACTAAAACGTGTTGGGGTAGGGGGAGTCGGGACGGGGGGGGGGGGGGGGGGGGGGGGGGAAGGGGTGTGACGTCAGGACGGTGTGGGAGGGGTGTGACGTCAGGACGGTGGGGGAGGGGTGTGACGTCAGGACGGTGTGGGAGGGGTGTGACGTCAGGACGGTGGGGGAGGGGTGTGACGTCAGGACGGTGGGGGAGGGGTGTGACGTCAGGACGGTGGGGGAGGGGTGTGACGTCAGGACGGTGTGGGAGGGGTGTGACGTCAGGACGGTGTGGGTGAGTTATGACGTCAGGACGGTGTATGGGAGTTATGACGTCAGTCTGTGTGTGAAGCAACCGGCTAGTGCAAAACGCCATGGGTACAGAACTGTATTAAATATTGATTAAGACTTAATGAGATGTCGTTATTAATTTAAAACGAATTAGCCGGCGCCGACTAGCCGGGTAAGCGGGGTCAGCAGGTGCAGTCCTAAGTGCCGGCATCGTCTTCTCATCGGGGGCGGGGGGGGGGGAGTGATGTCATAAATTCTGACAGCGGATTTCCTCTGACGTCATCGAGTTTTCCTTCAGTTATTATTTCCAGATATTTCTCTGTTACTCGGCATAGGGGTCAGAGGAATGGGCGCCATTAGTGTAGGTTACGTCATCAAAAACTTTCGTTTGAACTTCAGTGGCGTTCGTGGTCAAGTGCAATCTGCCGTCACTTCCGTTAGGCGTAAGTTAGCATTCGTCTAACTAAAGTTAACATTCGTCTAGCTTAAGTTAACATTCGTCTAACTAAAGTTAACATTCGTCTAACTAAAGTTAACATTCGTCTAACTAAAGTTAACATTCGTCTAGCTTAAGTTAACATTCGTCTAACTAAAGTTAACATTCGTCTAGCTTAAGTTAACATTCGTCTAACTAAAGTTAACATTCGTCTAACTAAAGTTAACATTCGTCTAGCTTAAGTTAACATTCGTCTAACTAAAGTTAACATTCGTCTAACTAAAGTTAACATTCGTCTAGCTTAAGTTAACATTCGTCTAACTAAAGTTAACATTCGTCTAACTAAAGTTAACATTCGTCTAGCTTAAGTTAACATTCGTCTAACTAAAGTTAACATTCGTCTAGCTTAAGTTAACATTCGTCTAACTAAAGATAACATTCGTCTAGCTTAAGTTAACATTCGTCTAACTAAAGTTAACATTCGTCTAACTAAAGTTAACATTCGTCTAGCTTAAGTTAACATTCGTCTAGCTTAAGTTAACATTCGTCTAGCTTAAGTTAACATTCGTCTAACTAAAGTTAACATTCGTCTAGCGAGCATGAGCGGTGAGTTACCCTCCTTGCTACAGAGAATTAACCAGACGACGACCTACAAGTGTGTACTGCTAAACCAGTTGAAATATTTTCTACAGATTACCTTATTAAACCAGTTGAAATATTTTCTACAGATTACCTTATTAAACCAGTTGAAATATTTTCTACAGATTACCTTATTAAACCAGTTGAGATATTTTCTACAGATTACCTTATTAAACCAGTTGAAATATTTTCTACAGATTACCTTATTAAACCAGTTGAAATATTTTCTACAGATTACCTTATTAAACCAGTTGAAATATTTTCTACAGATTACCTTATTAAACCAGTTGAAATATTTTCTACAGATTACCTTATTAAACCAGTTGAAATATTTTCTACAGATTACCTTATTAAACCATTTGAAATATTCTCTAAAGATTACCTTATTAAACCAGTTGAAATATGTTCTACAGATTACCTTATTAAACTAAAAACTTGTAGCGGGAGGGCGGAGTAATCTGAAAATGGATCACAAATAAACTCGATATTGTTGCCAATCAGATTTTTCGAAACTTGATATTACTATTAATCAAAACATGAAAAATGTTGATTAAAATGAAATTACTCCGAGCCTCCGTGTCCAGGCTGAACAAATTATCTCCATTATGTTCACGGCGTCACGTGTATTCCCAGGCGCGTCCCGCGGTTACCATGGCAACGGTGGTTCAACTAACTTGCTTGCCGTGACCACACGAGCTAATTTAAACTGAAATTTTTTTTGGCCCATTTTAGCGAGATTTTTCTGGCATGATATTGATAAGTGGGTACATTTCTAGGAGCAGAGGACGGCGGATTAATCTCTACACAACCACATCCGGCTCTTTTGTCCGCTTGTGTTTTGTCCGCTAGGAGCTCAGACCAGCGCTGAAAGGGGTGGGGAGGGGAGGATGAAATTGAAATTCCTAGTTTATTTGAGCAGAATTTTTGTTCTATTTAGATCAAAATGTGGATGGGGTTTTTGTAAACTAAGTTGTAGAATGAAGTCAGCCATTCATCAACGACATTTTTTTTTACTTCAACTTTGAATTTTTTCATCTTTTAGAAATTTTAGATGTTAGAGAGTCGGTATTTTCGTTTACAAGTAATACAAGTATCCGAGTACCTAGACATAAAAGATTAGGCGGTGTTTTGTTACAAATGTATCCACGTGATTTAGTACCTACACATCAGAGATTAGCTATACGGTGCTTTCTTACATAAGTCTCCTCTGTATCTGATGGCCAGTGGCGTAGCGAGGTCGGGTGTCACCCGGTGCGGCACTTAATGGTGTCACCCCCCCCCCCCCCCCCCCGAGGCGTTGCGACCCTTCCCGGGGACAAACTTTCAAGTTTTCGATTTGCACCCCCCCCCCCCTCAAACTTTCGATTTGCACCCCCCCCCCCTCAAACTTTCGATTTGCACCACCCCCCCCCCCTCAAGTTTTTCTCTATATATTTTGCTATTTTTTGCCTTGGTGTCACCCCCCTAAATGGTGTCACCCGGTGCGGTCCGCCCCCCCCCCTCGCTACGCCCCTGCTTTTGGCCACTGTACCTGTTGGCCACTGTACCTGTTGGCCACTGTATCTTTTGGCCACTGTATCTTTTGGCCACTGTATCTTTTGGCCACTGTACCTGTTGGCCACTGTATCTTTTGGCCACTGTATCTTTTGGCCACTGTATCTTTTGGCCACTGTATCTTTTGGCCACTGTATCTTTTGGCCACTGTACCTGTTGGCCACTGTATCTTTTGGCCACTGTACCTGTTGGCCACTGTACCTTTTGGCCACTGTATCTTTTGGCCACTGTATCTTTTGGCCACTGTATCTTTTGGCCACTGTATCTTTTGGCCACTGTATCTGTTGGCCACTGTATCTTTTGGCCACTGTATCTGTTGGCCACTGTATCTGTTGGCCACTGTATCTGTTGGCCACTGTATCTGTTGGCCACTGTACCTGTTGGCCACTGTATCTGTTGGCCACTGTATCTTTTGAGCCCCTTATCTTGATGAGTTCTTGAATCTTACTAGATCTATGTTCTACGAAAAATCTTGAAATAATAAAGGTTTTTATAACCGTTTTATTGTCTCTTTTATTCTTTGTAAAGATAAGATATAAGAGTAATTGAATATTTTACTTGTTGTACACCCAGTAATGAAATGTATTTACTGTTCCGTTCACCCTAATCAACACCACATACACACACATCTAAACATGTGATTTGCTTGTAACCGCGATCTGTAACTAAAAACGACAGTTATCTGCCCTTCAGTGGGTCTGAGTTCGGTTCTAAGGATTGAAAACTTGCGTGGTGATTACAGCTAACCCGACTGATCGCACTCATAATTTTTGTAATCTCCCTTTTCTTATTACTACAGTATCTTCTGTATGCTATAAATATTTAATTTAAAATTCCCTACCTTGACCTAAGACCGAGGTCACCTGAGACAGAGGTCACATTCATGCAATTATAAACCAGATCGTCTGGAAGTTCAACTGGCAACATACCAGGGTTTTGTCTGGAGTTTTCAGCGCCTAAAGTTGGACGATTCCATCTGCCCATCGGCTGC
Source organism: Physella acuta (assembly GCF_028476545.2). Taxonomy (NCBI): domain Eukaryota; kingdom Metazoa; phylum Mollusca; class Gastropoda; family Physidae; genus Physella; species Physella acuta. The sequence continues at coordinate 452,008 of NW_026731876.1, forward strand.
CCTGATGTGTGTATCTGCCCAGATGTGTATCTGCCCATGAGTTGTCTCTGCCTCTGGCCACTACATCTAAAATACTTTAATGTTTGTATTCCCCCCCCCCCCCCTCCCTAAAACTTCCCAATCGTAAAATATTGATCGATCAGAGTTGCCAATTGTGAACAAGATACTCATCGATATGGAATTTCCCATCAACTCTAAACACGCTGAAAAAAATTGTTTAATACATTATTAATAGCAATAATTTTTATGTACACTTTTTAGCTAGTAGTTTGATGCCAAGGCACAATTATAGTGATTTGATTTTTTTACTACCATTTACAATGATTGAGTGTGTAATTGTAATGTACTCCACCATGTCTCTAAATTCAACAGGAAATTACTGTAGTGTAAATCGTATCAAGTCAAGTGTGAATTGATTTTTCGAGTGTCTCAAGAAAATTGAAAGCTGTCTTTTGCTATAAATTTTAAATATCTTTGGAATTTCAGAAAATAAAGCAGTTATATAATGTTTGTTAACTTTGTATTGCTGGATTTCTTTGTGCTAACTATAATTTAAATTGAGGTATTTAATGTATACTTTTGTTCTTTCTGCTAGTATTAAAATAAATTTTAATTAGAGAAAAAACAACGTAATACGTAGTTGATACATTTTTGGCGAAATGTTCTCGCTATTCATATAAATATATGACGCTATATTCAGTCGTCCATAACATAACGAGGTACTCCCCCCCCCCTCCATTCCAAACGACTGGCAAAGATTTTATCGTCCTAGCAGAACGGCCAAGAGATTCAACATCTGATCACTTTCAGTGTGAAGACTTGTTGAGCTCAGACCTGCTCAATACACGTGAGCACCTACAGTCCAGCCTTTGAGCAAGCTAATGTGTAGAGAATCACGGCCCAGATCATGTGCAGAGAATAACGGCCCAGATCGTGTGTAGAGAATCATAGCCCAGATCATGTTAATGTGTACAGAATCACGGCCCAGATCATGTTAATGTGTACAGAATCATGGCCCAGATCATGTGTACAGAATCATGGCCCAGATCATGTTAATGTGTACAGAATCATGGCCCAGATCATGTTAATGTGTACAGAATCACGGCCCAGATCATGTGTACAAAATCATGGCCCAGATCAAGTTAATGTGTACAGAATCACGGCCCAGATCATGTTAATGTGTACAGAATCATGGCCCAGATCATGTTAATGTGTACAGAATCACGGCCCAGATCATGTGTACAAAATCATGGCCCAGATCAAGTTAATGTGTACAGAATCACGGCCCAGATCATGTGTACAGAATCATGGCCCAGATCATGTTAATGTGTACAGAATCACGGCCCAGATCATGTGTACAGAATCATGGCCCAGATCATGTTAATGTGTACAGAATCATGGCCCAGATCATGTTAATGTGTACAGAATCACGGCCCAGATCATGTGTACAGAATCATGGCCCAGATCATGTTAATGTGTACAGAATCATGGCCCAGATCATGTTAATGTGTGCAGAATCACGGCCCAGATCATGTTAATGTGTACAGAATCACGGCCCAGATCATGTTAATGTGTACAGAATCATGGCCCAGATCATGTGTACAGAATCACGGCCCAGATCATGTGTACAGAATCATGGCCCAGATCATGTGTACAGAATCATGGCCCAGATCATGTGTACAGAATCATGGCCCAGATCATGTTAATGTGTACAGAATCACGGCCCAAATCATGTTAAGGTGTACAGAATCACGGCCCAGAACATGTTAATGTGTACAAAATCATGGCCCAGATCATGTTAATGTGTACAGAATCATGGCCCAGATCATGTGTACAGAATCACGGCCCAGATCATGTGTACAGAATCATGGCCCAGATCATGTTAATGTGTACAGAATCACGGCCCAGATCATGTTAATGTGTACAGAATCACGGCCCAGATCATGTGTACAGAATCATGGCCCAGATCATGTTAATGTGTACAGAATCACGGCCCAGATCATGTTAATGTGTACAGAATCATGGCCCAGATCATGTTAATGTGTACAGAATCACGGCCCAGATCATGTTAATGTGTACAGAATCATGGCCCAGATAATGTGTACAGAATCATGGCCCAGATCATGTGTACAGAATCACGGCCCAGATCATGTTAATGTGTACAGAATCATGGCCCAGATAATGTGTACAGAATCATGGCCCAGATCATGTGTACAGAATCACGGCCCAGATCATGTTAATGTGTACAGAATCACGGCCCAGATCATGTGTACAGAATCATGGCCCAGATCATGTTAATGTGTACAGAATCATGGCCCAGATCATGTTTATGTGTACAGAATCATGGCCCAGATCATGTGTACAGAATCATGGCCCAGATCATGTGTACAGAATCATGGCCCAGATCATGTGTACAGAATCATGGCCCAGATCATGTTAATGTGTACAGAATCATGGCCCAGATCATGTGTACAGAATCATGGCCCAGATCATGTTAATGTGTACAGAATCATGGCCCAGATCATGTTAATGTGTACAGAATCATGGCCCAGATCATGTTAATGTGTACAGAATCACGGCCCAGATCATGTTAATATGTACAGAATCACGGCCCAGATCATGTTAATGTGTACAGAATCACGGCCCAGATCATGTTAATGTGTACAAAATCACGGCCCAGATCATGTGTACAGAATCACGGCCCAGATCATGTTAATGTGTACAGAATCATGGCCCAGATCATGTTAATGTGTACAGAATCACGGCCCAGATCATGTTAATGTGTACAGAATCACGGCCCTGATTTTTTGTACAGAATCACGGCCCAGATCATGTTAATGTGTACAGAATCACGGCCCAGAACATGTTAATGTGTACAGAATCATGGCCCAGATCATGTTAATGTGTACAGAATCATGGCCCAGATCATGTGTACAGAATCACGGCCCAGATCATGTTAATGTGTACAAAATCATGGCCCAGATCATGTGTACAGAATCATGGCCCAGATCATGTTAATGTGTACAGAATCATGGCCCAGATCATGTGTACAGAATCATGGCCCAGATCATGTTAATGTGTACAGAATCATGGCCCAGATCATGTTAATGTGTACAGAATCATGGCCCAGATCATGTGTACAGAATCATGGCCCAGATCATGTTAATGTGTACAGAATCACGGCCCAGATCATGTGTACAGAATCACGGCCCAGATCATGTTAATGTGTACAGAATCATGGCCCAGATCATGTTAATGTGTACAGAATCATGACCCAGATCATGTGTACAGAATCATGGCCCAGATAATGTGTACAGAATCATGGCCCAGATAATGTGTACAGAATCATGGCCCAGATCATGTTAATGTGTACAGAATCACGGCCCAGATCATGTTAAGGTGTACAGAATCACGGCCCAGAACATGTTAATGTGTACAAAATCATGTCCCAGATCATGTTAATGTGTACAGAATCATGGCCCAGATCATGTGTACAGAATCACGGCCCAGATCATGTGTACAGAATCATGTCCCAGATCATGTTAATGTGTACAGAATCATGGCCCAGATCATGTTAATGTGTACAGAATCATGACCCAGATCATGTTAATGTGTACAGAATCACGGCCCAGATCATGTTAATGTGTACAGAATCACGGCCCAGATCATGTTAATGTGTACAGAATCATGGCCCAGATCATGTTAATGTGTACAGAATCACGGCCCAGATCATGTTAATGTGTACAGAATCACGGCCCAGATCATGTTAATGTGTACAGAATCACGGCCCAGATCATGTTAATGTGTACAGAATCATGGCCCAGATCATGTTAATGTGTACAGAATCATGGCCCAGATCATGTGTACAGAATCACGGCCCAGATAATGTGTACAGAATCACGGCCCAGATCATGTTAATGTGTACAGAATCACGGCCCAGATCATGTGTACAGAATCACGGCCCAGATCATGTGTACAGAATCATGGCACAGATAATGTTAATGTGTACAGAATCACGGCCCAGATCATGTTAATGTGTACAGAATCACGGCCCAGATCATGTTAATGTGTACAGAATCACGGCCCAGATCATGTTAATGTGTACAGAATCATGGCCCAGATCATGTGTACAGAATCATGGCCCAGATCATGTTAATGTGTACAGAATCATGGCCCAGATCATGTTAATGTGTACAGAATCATGGCCCAGATCATGTGTAAAGAATCATGGCCCAGATCATGTTAATGTGTACAGAATCATGGCCCAGATCATGTGTACAGAATCATGGCCCAGATCATGTTAATGTGTACAAAATCATGGCCCAGATCATGTGTACAGAATCATGGCCCAGATCATGTTAATGTGTACAGAATCATGGCCAAGATCATGTTTATGTGTACAGAATCATGGCCAAGATCAAGTTAATGTGTACAGAATCACGGCCCAGATCATGTGTACAGAATCATGGCCCAGATCATGTTAATGTGTACAGAATCATGGCCCAGATCATGTGTACAGAATCACGGCCCAGATCATGTTAATGTGTACAGAATCATGGCCCAGATCATGTTAATGTGTACAGAATCACGGCCCAGATAATGTGTACAGAATCACGGCCCAGATAATGTTAATGTGTACAGAATCACGGCCCAGATAATGTTAATGTGTACAGAATCACGGCCCAGATAATGTTAATGTGTACAGAATCATGGCCCAGATCATGTGTACAGAATCATGGCCCAGATCATGTTAATGTGTACAGAATCATGGCCCAGATCATGTGTACAGAATCACGGCCCAGATCATGTTAATGTGTACAGAATCATGGCCCAGATCATGTTAATGTGTACAGAATCACGGCCCAGATAATGTTAATGTGTACAGAATCACGGCCCAGATAATGTTAATGTGTACAGAATCACGGCCCAGATAATGTTAATGTGTACAGAATCACGGCCCAGATAATGTTAATGTGTACAGAATCACGGCCCAGATAATGTTAATGTGTACAGAATCATGGCCCAGATCATGTGTACAGAATCACGGCCCAGATCACGTTGCATCAGCTGAAGTGCGATGGACGGATACAACAGACCAATCAGATGGGCGCGTGATTTTTAATGAACTTGAAATAATTATTCCCTGGAGACGTCAAGTAAATGAAGGTCACGTGGACATGGGGCGACATGTACGTCTAATTACTCTAATGAGATGGTTTTTTGGTGGTGATCATGTTAATTGAATCGTGAACCCATTAGAAATATTACCTTCTAGTTTTTAAATTGACCAGCTAAGTTATGAATGGGTTGTCATAATCTGTAACATGTGCTATGTGGCTACAGGACATCCCCCCCCCCCTCAAGTTAGAATCCTAACCCTAACTCAAATTCTATACCTATATATTACATTGATCCTAACCTTAAGAAAAAGACCAAAACCTTAGTATCCACCTCAGCCTAAAACTTAACACAAAACCAAACTAAACTTTAGTTTAAGCCTAACCATAGCCATAACTAACCCTATCCTTGCCCGGGGTGGGGGGGGGGGGGGGGTAATTGACAGGGGGGTGGGGTAATGCCCTGTTCCCGTGCTATGTAGTGTGTCAGTCAGTCCAGTCTGTCAGTTCCTCAGTACGTCTTGTCAGTCAGTCCAAACCACATGACTTCAGCAGCATAGAGGAATATATATATATTTGTTGGAAGTGGGTTGGTATATCTGGACCAAACAAAGTTGACTCTAATGTGGACCAAACAAAGTTGACTCTAATGTGGACCAAACAAAAAGTTGACTCTGTTGACCAAAGTTGACTCTGTTGACCAAAGTTGACTCTAATGTGGACCAAACAAAGTTGACTCTAATGTGGACCAAACAAAAAGTTGACTCTAATGTGGACCAAACACAAAGTTGACTCTAATGTGGACCAAACAAAGTTGGCTCTAATGTTGACCAAACAAAGTTGACTCTAATGTGGACCAAACAAAAAGTTGGCTCTAATGTGGACCAAACAAAAAGTTGACTCTAATGTGGACCAAACAAAGTTGGCTCTAATGTTGACCAAACAAAGTTGACTCTAATGTGGACCAAACACAAAGTTGACTCTAATGTGGACCAAACAAAAAGTTGACTCTAATGTGGACCAAACACAAAGTTGACTCTAATGTGGACCAAACACAAAGTTGACTCTAATGTGGACCAAACACAAAGTTGACTCTAATGTGGACCAAACAAAAAGTTGACTCTAATGTGGACCAAACACAAAGTTGACTCTAATGTGGACCAAACACAAAGTTGACTCTAATGTGGACCAAACAAAAAGTTGACTCTAATGTGGACCAAACAAAAAGTTGGCTCTAATGTGGACCAAACACAAAGTTGACTCTAATGTGGACCAAACACAAAGTTGACTCTAATGTGGACCAAACACAAAGTTGACTCTAATGTGGACCAAACAAAAAGTTGACTCTAATGTGGACCAAACAAAAAGTTGACTCTAATGTGGACCAAACACAAAGTTGGCTCTAATGTGGACCAAACAAAAAGTTGGCTCTAATGTGGACCAAACAAAAAGTTGACTCTAATGTGGTCCAAACAAAAAGTTGACTCATGAAAAAGAGGGTTAGGCAACATATGTATGCAAAAGTTTTTTAAACATTTATAATCAGATTTATTTTTTAACAGACATTTTAAGAAAATTGTAGTCACAAATGGAAGCAAAATTTATTATAAATGACCTATTCCCATAATTAGAAAATCATTGTACACAATGATTTGTCATGAAGATGGCAACAAACCCCAATCACCACATAACTAACAATGTCATTAGCATTAACTATGTACAAATAAAAACAATAACATAGAGACAACTTTTTAAACACACATACAAGGATTCAAGCAAATAAACATACCTACATACATAATTACCTAATTAGTTACACACAGCTATGTCCACTGGTAAAATACATACATACGTTACACACTTGCTGTTTTAAATTCATGTCTATGTTGCAGTTTTAACATAAGTGACCATATTCTCAGACTGTCTCATGTTGGTTATAAAAAAAACAGCTGTTGATGACCAACAGAAATAGATGCTAGCTTGTGAACATATTGTATTTTTTTTATATTTAAATATAAACATATCATTGTCTTAAAGTTAGTTAGTATCATATGGAAGTGTACACTTATTACAAGATGTACATGAAATGTAGCTAGAGACGTGACACCTGTCAGCTATTGTACACTTTGAACTTTTAGACAGCTCAAAGGGACAGAATTCTTTGTACCTGTACAAAAACCATGGGAAGTAATTCTTCCTGTTCAGATTTCACAAATCTAAAGAGATTTAATTCACAAGTTGTTTTTAAAAGAGGATAAAGGTCCCCGTCAAATGAAGATAAATTATTGAGCGTAAAAAACCTAGCCAAACATTTAAGTAGCAGGCTAACCAGACTCTTGAAACCTAACCAAATGGTTAACTAGTAGTTTAGACAGATCCATATTCATCCATCCACTTCTTGTATTTCTCAATGTCCTCCTGCGAGACACTTTTGTTAACTTTCTTGATGGCCTCAGTAAAATCTTCCATGGTCGTTGGCAGAGTCAACTCATCTTTAGGTATCTGGCGGATTTCATCAGGGCGCAGGCCGGCTATCCTACGGCGGAATGACATCATGGCTGCATCTCTGGTCAACAGGAAAGTTTTTATTGTCAAATTTTAAAGAAGATGATGTAGATACAAATGACGAGGAAAGGTAAATGAACAGCCTTAAACCTTACCGACAAACACAAGTGATATCTGCACCAGAGTAACCATCCAGCATGTCGGCTATTTTAGATATGTCAACGTCTGGTCCTGTTTCTACTTCCTTCAAGTTGATGTCCAGAAGCTGTTTCCTGCCTTCAGCTGGGTAGAACAGATGACATGGGTTAGACAGGATTAGAGATGTCTGGATTAAAGATGTAAAATAATGACCATCTGGCCAGCTAAAAAATATGAGGATAGCCTAACTACAAGACAAGTTGTTTAAAGTAATGACCATCTGGCCAGCTAAAAAATGTGGGGATAGCCTACAAGTTGTTTAAAGTAATTACCATCTGGCCAGCTAAATAATGTGGGGATAGCCTACAAGACAAGTTGTCTAAAGTAATTACCATCTGGCCAGCTAAATAATGTGGGGATAGCCTACAAGTTGTTTAAAATAATTACCATCTGGCCATCTAAATGTGGGGATAGCCTACAAGACGTTTAAAGTAATTACCATCTGGCCAGCTAAATAATGTGGGGATAGCCTACAAGTTGTCTAAAGTAATTACCATCTGGCCAGCTAAAAAATGTGGGGATAGCCTACAAGTTGTCTAAAGTAGTTACCATCTGGCCAGCTAAATAATGTGGGGATAGCCTACAAGTTGTCTAAAGTAATTACCATCTGGCCAGCTAAATAATGTGGGGATAGCCTACAAGTTGTCTAAAGTAATTACCATCTGGCCAGCTAAATAATGTGGGGATAGCCTACAAGTTGTCTAAAGTAGTTACCATCTGGCCAGCTAAATAATGTGGGGATAGCCTACAAGTTGTCTAAAGTAGTTACCATCTGGCCAGCTAAATAATGTGGGGATAGCCTACAAGTTGTCTAAAGTAATTACCATCTGGCCAGCTAAATAATGTGGGGATAGCCTACAAGTTGTCTAAAGTAGTTACCATCTGGCCAGCTAAATAATGTGGGGATAGCCTACAAGACGTTTAAAGTAATTACCATCTGGCCAGCTAAAAAATGTGGGGATAGCCTACAAGTTGTCTAAAGTAATTACCATCTGGCCAGCTAAATAATGTGGGGATAGCCTACAAGTTGTCTAAAGTAATTACCATCTGGCCAGCTAAATAATGTGGGGATAGCCTACAAGTTGTCTAAAGTAGTTACCATCTGGCCAGCTAAATAATGTGGGGATAGACTACAAGTTGTCTAAAGTAGTTACCATCTGGCCAGCTAAATAATGTGGGGATAGCCTACAAGTTGTCTAAAGTAGTTACCATCTGGCCAGCTAAATAATGTGGGGATAGCCTACAAGACGTCTAAAGTAGTTACCATCTGGCCAGCTAAATAATGTGGGGATAGACTACAAGTTGTCTAAAGTAGTTACCATCTGGCCAGCTAAATAATGTGGGGATAGCTTACAAGACAAGTTGTCTAAAGTAGTTACCATCTGGCCAGCTAAATAATGTGGGGATAGCCTACAAGACGTCTAAAGTAGTTACCATCTGGCAGTGGGATATAGATCCTTTTCTCCAACCTTCTCCTCAAAGCCTCGTCAAGGTCCCAGGGAAAGTTGGTGGCAGCAAGAACCATAACTGCTTTAGTGGGGTCTTCACTTTCACTGCTGACACCTGGTGGAAAGATTTTATACATCATCTTTTACGTGTATGCTGGTGGATAGATTTTTATACATCATCTCCTACGTGTAGCACTTCATTTACACAACATATGATAGTAACATATTGAACAGAACTCTAAACATCGCACTAACCATCCATCTGTACAAGAATCTCAGACTTGACCCTGCGACTAGCTTCATGTTCTGATCCTGACCCACGTTTAGAACAAATGGAATCAATCTCATCAATAAACACTGTACTTGGAGCATAGAATCTAGCCTGAAACAAATGGAATCAATCTCATCAATAAACACTGTACTTGGGGCATAGAATCTAGCCTGAAACAAATGGAATCAATCTCATCAATAAACACTGTACTTGGGGCATAGAATCTAGCCTGAAACAAATGGAATCAATCTCATCAATAAACACTGTACTTGGGGCATAGAATCTAGCCTGAAACAAATGGAATCAATCTCATCAATAAACACTGTACTTGGAGCATAGAATCTAGCCTGAAACAAATGGAATCAATCTCATCAATAAACACTGTACTTGGAGCATAGAATCTAGCCTGAAACACATGGAATCAATCTCATCAATAAACTCTGTACTTGGGGCATAGAATCTAGCCTGAAAACAAAAAATATTCCCCATAACAAGTGGCTTTCAACATCATTGATAAATTAAGCCTAATAAGTACGTGAAATTGAACATTACTAATTTTTTTTAAAACAACGGTTATACTGACCGATTTAAAAACAAATGTACATTACTTCCCATAAATACACCCCACATTTCCCAAGGTAAATACTACTGCTACCTCAGTGGACCAGTTAATAATAATTGTTCGTCAAGAACCTGTTGTGTAGGAAATGTGTGTCTCATGGCTGGGCTAAAAATGTTCTTGATGCCAAGATTGTTCTAAACTTACCATTTTAGGTTTATGATGCCAAGATTGTTCTAAACTTACCATTTCAAACAACAGACGCACAAGCTTCTCTGACTCCCCATGCCATTTGGAGGTGAGACTGGAAGTTGACACATTGAAAAATGTTGTGCCACACTCTGTTGCCACAGCCTTTGCCAGCAGGGTTTTTCCTGTCCCTGGTGGGCCTACCATCAGCACACCCTGCAACATACAACAATGGACCATGAGTACAATATACAACATATAACAGTGGACCATGAGTACAATATACGACATATAACAATGGACCATGAGTACAATATACAACATATAACAATGGACCATGAGTACAATATACGACATATAACAATGGACCATGAGTACAATATACGACATATAACAATGGACCATGAGTACAATATACAACATATAACAATGGACCATGAGTACAATATACGACATATAACAATGGACCATGAGTACAATATACGACATATAACAATGGACCATGAGTACAATATACGACATATAACAATGGACCATGAGTACAATACACAACATACAAAAATGGAGCATGAGTACAACATACAACAGTGAACCATCAGCACACCCTGCAACATACAATGGACCATGAGTACAACATACAACAATGGTGCATGAGTACATGTTTAGATAAGAACTTTCTAACAGTTTAACTAAAAGAATAACTAGTGCAATCAGTTCATTTGCTGGAAAATTATGTCCTAAATAAAAAAAAAGTAGTCCAACGAAGACTCACCTTCCAAGGTCGTCTAATGCCTTTAAAAAAGTCTGGGACAATTAAAGGTAAAACCACTGCCTCCTCCAGAAGTTTTTTTGCTTCTGTCAAACTCGCAATGTCGTCCCTAAATTGAAATATTGATTATTTACCGTCATAATTACCTTTGTCATCCCTGAATTAAAATATTGATCATTTTCTGAATCCTGTTTAACATGATAACCCTGTGACAACAAGCTAACCATTCCAAAAACCAATTAGAAATTTTCATGTTATTTTAGCCAAATGTTATTTTTCTAATTAACAGAAAATTGTGTGCTACAACAAGAAAAGACGCGCTAGGGTTTTTAGAACGTACCATCGAACATTTGGGTTCCTTTGGACAATGTCTCGCTCTAAATGTTCAACCAAGTCTTTGTCATGTCCTTGAGGCTCAAACTTTTTTTCATCTGGCTGAAATAGTCACACAAGAGCATAACATTATTCTATTTACTTAACACTAGAGTTTCAAATTATATTATAAAAAAAATGTTTAATATGACAATTATTGTCTATTTTCTTAGTAAGTCTGCGTGTGACTCACATTTTCTGCTCCTTTCTTCCCTTTAGCGCTGGCTTCTCTACCTGGAGCTGCACCCCCTCGACCCCTGGCTGGACCTGGGGTAACTGAAGACTTGCCAGGGACCTGGACGGGCCTCCCAGCCCGACCGTTGGGAGTTATCTTTTGTTGCCCAGCACGCTGATATCCACCTCGAAGGTTTGGTGAAGGCCTACATTTTTTATTGAAAAGTTTTAAGTTTCACAAAGAAATATTTCAGTTTGTTAGATTGACAGATTACAATTATATTTAATCAAGATTTATTTTTGGGACATAATAAATGTTGCCTGAAAAAAACTAACAGTACACATGCTAAGTAAAACAATATAAAAACATTATCAGTACCTCTTTTAAAATGTAGTATGTTTGTAACATAAGACGTTAGTAATATCTATGACTAGCTGTTTATTCTCAATAAATTTTTTTCTATGACTAGTTGTTTAATCTCAATAACTTTTTCTATGACAAGCTGTTTATTCTCAATAATTATTTACTATGGCTAGTTGTTTAATCTCAATAATTTTTTTTTTAAGACTAGTTGTTTGATCTTAATGCTTTTTCTATAACTAGCTGCTTATTCCCACTAATTTGACTAACAACAGGTTCAAAAACTGTTCTTAAATAGCTGAAAGAAAAGTGGTGGACTACCTCTGTTCAACAGGAGTGGGAGGTGGCCAAACATCTGGATCTCTGGTAGGTTCCTCATGTCTGGGGTCATGATAATCCTGGTGGTAGCCTCTATCATAGCTGTTCACAGATCCATAGGCAGCATTGGGGCTGTGGGCAGATTCCACTTTAAAAGACTGAAGAGTAGTGCTGATCTCTTTCACTTGCTCATATTCTTTGGTAATTTCTCCCTTCAGCTGAAAACAAAGAAGCTCAGTATTGTAAAGCTGATCCAACTACATGTGTATAATTTTTAATGTTTCATATTCTAAATTGTACTTATAATTTCTAATAGAGCAGATTAATTAATAAATGGTTTAAAGCGATGTTTATCAAAGCATCTGAGTGCTGTCACATCTGTACCTGATTCCACATCCGTTTACGTTCTTGGTCTTTAATGGAGCCTATCAGCCTATGAATTTGTTGAATCACACCTTGGTAGTAGACCATGGAGGTTTCATAATCACCAAGTAAGGCACTTTCACGGCCTGTCCTCGTGTTCTCACTAATTTCTGATAGACTCATGCCTCGATGGTTTCTGGATATTTCTGATAGTTAATCATTCAGCAATAGTAAACATTGACTCAAAAACACAATAGTATTTTACTCAAAATCTTCAATCAAAAAGTTAACTGAAAGGGTCTACAGTGCAGTCTTATATCAACCCTCCCACAGCAGCCAATATATTTTTATAATTAGAAGTCTAAATGATAATTAGGCCCAATTTTATTATTTAGGAACTTCCTAGGAAAAAAAGCTTTTAAACACTATGGACATTTTTAAGGGTATTGTTTCTGCAAGGCTTAACTTAAGACTACAGCCTGTTGTTCGTTCAGGACTGATTTTATGGCTTTTAGATTATTTAAATTACAAATCTTTTAAAACCACAATTGAATGAGCAACAGAATAAGCTCAGCCTAGACTTTATGGCCTATTTTATTTCATTTTTTCAAATAGTTGACTATTTTTAAAACCAGAAAACGGAAAATAAATGTAACAATTGTGTATTATTCTAGAATTTAGCAGTGATGCCTAGGCCTAGGCTTTGCAAAAATAACATATTTGTGGTTCATACAAAACTACTTTTAGGGGCCTAACACTTAATTTACTAATAATGTAGTTAGGCCTAAATGTAGTTGATGATGTAGCCTTTAGGCCTAATGATAAAAGTTGTACTATTACTATTAGAAATATGAATCCATTTAATGCTATGTTTTTATTTTAGTTAGGGCCTAAAGTGCCCTAAAGTAAAGTAGACCAGTGTGTCACTAAGAACTTAAGAAGTGAGTCTGTGAGGGTGTGTTAAGTTAAGAACTATGAAGGTAACATTAACAACATTGAAAACACTTATTAGATTTAGATCTAGATCTAGATTCTAGTCAAGATTCTAATCTAGATTTGGTAATTTAGTTGTGTGTATACACAAGTCCACTGTACTCAACTGTAGTAAAGTGAAGTGTAGTTTAGTGTACATAAGTCAATAAGTGCAGTGTTGTCCGAAGTCGTAGTGTGTCCAGTGTAGTTTTGTGTCAGTCACAATCACAATGTGACAATGTATTGTAAATGTAATAAGTAATATATGGCTGGACATCCGACATATGACTTATATGCTTAACTACAAGTCTGACTATGAACTATTGTTAGAAATCTAGTTTTAATTTTACAAAAGGTTAATAAAAAACGAAATTTACAAAAGAAATCCAATGGAATGAATTGGAATGTCATTACTTACTGTTTAAAAATAGGCGTCTATTTACACATGCAAAAGCAGAAAATTTCATTGGCTGTTTAACTATGATAGCTATTTAAAACACAGTTGTGCATAACACTTGTAATTATAAAAAGATTATTAACATTATGGTATAAATCTAGTCTAGATCTAGATTAGATCTAGTAGCGAAAATCCCTTCAAATTGATAAGGCCTAGCATAATCTAGCATTACTTTAATTGTATTTTTTTTCTCAATGCTCATTTAAGCTTTTTTCAACACATTTTTCCTTAGCCTAGCCCAATTTGTTTTTGTTTTGTTTTTTATTTGCTAAAGGTCGTTTCCGATTGGATACTATTTCTAACCACTAGAGGTCAAGTTTTAAGAAAACACAAAGAATCGTTCATAGTGCTCTCCCTTTGGTTAGACAATATTACATTATTATTAGTATTTTATTATTTAGTTTAGATTAAAATTAAATACATCTAGATTCTAGATCTTAATCAAAAGTAGTTTAAAGTAGATCTAGGGCCTAATCCAATTTATTAATTTAAATCTTTCCACCCAATGTGGGATGGTGTGGTCGGATGGCAGAGCATCTAGCTCAAATCCTAGGCTTGAGTCATGAGTCTAACTAACTAACTAAATTTTTTACTAAATTTACTAAATCCTAGTTTCTAGTCTGTTGGATGTCTTTGAGTCCACCCAACTCTGATGGGTGCCTGATTCATGTTAGGGAAACAGGCAGCTGTGTATAGTAGTATAGTCACTGTATAGTGCTGAGCAAACTAATAAACTATCCTTGCAAAGGTAATTGAAACAGATGAACTCTACTTCATCTGCCCCCTGTGTCTACGGCACAAAAGGGAAAAGCTGACTATTTCATTGTTTAGCATTTGCATACTCATATGTATGCTATGTTTATTGTTATGAATTTAGGCTTAATGCACACACATCATCATACACTCCACAAATTAGACAAACAATATGATTTTTTAAATTTACCTTTTATTAATCATCTCGTGATCTTTTTTTTTAGAAATGGATGCTCAGAAAAAAAATTCATCACTCATATGTATGCTATGTTTATTGTTATGAATTTAGGCTTAATGCACACACATCATACACTCCACAAATTAGACAAACATTATGATTTTTTAAATTTATCTTTTATTAATCATCTCGTGATCTTTTTTTAGAAATGGATGCTCAAAAAAAAATTCATCACCGTTATTTGTGTGGAGGTCTGACAAAATTAAAAGCATCATCAGAACACACAGACACTGTTCTAGTTGTAGGAGACTGCAGTTTTCCTTGCCATCGCACGGTACTCGCCGCTATGTCGGCTTACTTCTGCGCTATGTTTAGCTCAGGTATGCGAGAAAGTCATGACAAAGTGATTACCTTAAAAGGCATTCTGCCTGTTCATTTTGAGAAAGTGTTAGATTTTCTATATACCGGTGACATAGAACTCTCTTACGATTATGTGGTTGATCTTCTGCAGATATCATCTATGTATCAGATACAAGCATTGCAGCTTATATGTGAAAAATTTTTGGCTAAAGATCTTTGTGTCCAAAACTGTATATTTAATTGGAAAATAGCAGTTTCTTATAACTGTCCGTTATTAGAAGAGAAAGCCTTTTGGCACATGACTGAAAATTTCCCTGAGTTAAAGCATTCAAAAGACTTTTTAGAATTTAGCAAAGATGAATTGGTAAGGTATATTGATGCTGATCATTTAAATGTTGAAAAAGAAGAGGAGGTTTTACAGTTTGTGACATCTTGGTTGGAAAATGATTTAGAGCGTGGAGAAAAATGTGTAATAGACATTGTAAGACACCTGCGTTTTCCTCTAATGGAGGCTAAAGCTGTAAATGAAATCATATTACATTCATCTTGTATTCAAACAAGCTCAGAATCCAAAGAATATATACAGAAAGCACTGAAAGCTAATCAGAATTCTTTATTTCCTGGGATGGAGTTAAGCTCTAAGATCTTTAACCCCCGTAAAGAACATGCTCTAGTGATGGTGGACGGTAGAAGACAGGAAGTTTGTTGCTTCACTCTACACTCCAAAAAACTCTACTTCCTCGCTAAATTTCCGTACTTCTCTAATGCTAAAGCAGCGTGTGTGCACCAGGGGGATATCTACGTGTCAGGCGGCTCCGACCAGCAGAACAGGATGGTCAGGTTTGTAACCGAGCAGAACAGGTGGGAAAACTGCAGCGATCTTGTTGAACCTCGCTACTTTCATGCCATGGTTTCTGTCCAGGATTTTGTTTTTATTGTTGGTGGGTACAGCAAAAATGCGGCTGTGAATCCTGCCGGTATTGAAAGGTACGACCCAGCCAAGAACGAGATTTCAGCGGTTGGGCTTCTAGCAATGTCTGTTGGTAAAATGTCTGCCACGGCTGTTGGGGACGTCATTTATATGTTTGGGGGATGTGTGGACCACTATGACTATTTAGACAATGAAATGTTGTTTATGCCCACAACATTTCAGAGCTTTAACACCAAAACAAATGTGGCCTGTGTCCTGGGGTGCGTGCCATCCATCACCATAGGCAGCCAGTCCCTGACTGTTGAGGACACTGTGTATGTTTTCAGCTCCAATGGAAACATTCTAACACTTTCAGATGACAAAACTCCGCTCATTGTTCATGTCCTCAAATCATTTGATCAGCGACATTTCCGGGTGGTTTACCACCAGGGCTGTTTCTTTATTCTCCAGCTTGCTGCGCCTAAATTTAACGACGAAGTCCTTGTCTTATCCTGGAATCATCAAACTAAGGAGGAGTATGTATTGCTATGGGATAAATTACCCAGGACGCTACTTGATTCTCATTGGCTGAAAGTTACTATAGGCAAGCAGCACCTTAGATATGAATGTAACCGACGTTAGGATTATAAAATTATGTTAGTTGATAGAAAAGTTAAGAGTTATTTATTTTTTCATTGTTAAAAAAAGAGTTAGTCACTGTTTATCAAAATATTTAAAAATCTTAGGCTTTGAACTTAAAAGAAATTATTGGAAAAACAGTTTACTTCTTATATGTGTTTATATTTGTTGTTTTTTTATGTAGCAGCTTCTTAATGTAAATGGTATTAAATAATTCTGACATTCAAAAGCAAGATGGCTAATTACATTTTTGTTTTTTTAAAGTTATGTGGGTTATATCCCTTGTTAAACCTTCATAAAGTGATGTGTGTTATACCCTGTGCTTTACCTGTGAATACAACTGGATGGGTCCTACTCTTTTACCCATGTTGTAAGTTTTATATTTGTTAAATGGCTAAATTACAATATTTTGCTTTGAGGGTAATACATCATATCATACTCTATTGAATCTTTCAAAACATGTTTGCTACCATCTGATTGCAGCCTACCTCTACAATTTTCATGCTCAAATTTGTATTGTTTCAGCATTAAGTCTGAAAGCTTTTAGACATTTTTATATTGTATATGCTATATTAGTGGAGCAAGTTACAGCCTGGTTCGTGTTGTTAAGAAGGATTTTTTTTTTTAATAGTTCTAATTGTAAAGCATTTGTTGCTCATGACATCTCTTTCACACACTTCAGCAAACAATGCTTTATTACTACACCTAAAGAATAAAAAGCTTGCTCTATTTTAAAACGTTTTTCTTAACTCAGCTTCGCGTTTGTTTGTTTGGATGTTTGTTGTTAAAATTGACATCGAAAATTAGCCCACTTCTGATTGCTCTACAGACCTGAAATTTGGCATGCATGCTACTTTCGCCTAACAATTTCAGATGCAATCATAAAAACTAGCAATTAGTGACCGTAATTAGCTTAATTTAATTACGCCCCAAGGACCATAAAATTGAGGACATGATTTCTAAAGATACCGACAAGACTTGAAGCCTATTGACACAGTTACTTCGGCCCCAATCGCTGTGAGCGCGCTGGCCGTGATCGTATAGTGGTTAGTACTTCGCGTTGTGGCCGCGACAACCCAGGTTCGAATCCTGGTCGCTCAATATTTTTAGTCCGTGTATTTATAAACACTTAGTCAATTCATACTTAATCAAGTCATTAGATAAAGTAGAAAATGAACTATATAAAAAACTTTTTTAAAAACCACGTTTTTCATGTGTAGCAACGGACTAAAAAGGAGAAAATAAAATACTTAAAAAAAACTTTTTAAAAAACCACGTTTTTCTTGTGGACTAAAAAGTAGAAAATAACTATTTACATACATTTGATGACAAAAAACGTGGGTCGGGCAGATGGGTCGGGAAATTTGATGGTGAACGTACCCACGTTTTTTGTCATCAAATGTATGTAAATAGTTATTTTCTACTTTTTAGTCCACAAGAAAAACGTGGTTTTTTAAAAAGTTTTTTTTAAGTATTTTATTCTATATCTTAGTATACACAAATTTTTAAAATAATTCCATGTTTATTCTTTCTTTTCTGTTTGTTCCAAAGTTGACACCTACATGAGCAGAAAGTATTTGCTATCCATACCTGGCAATATTATCCTAATCACAATCACTTTATTAAATTCAGTGGTTAGCTCTCAATCTGAAAACATCTGCAAACATTAAATATCTTTTAAGTCATTTTTAATGAATAATGTAGTTTTAGGTTGAAAATTATATTTTCTTGTTTTGTTATTAGAGATGCACTTATCTGATAAGTTTTTTTTTAAAATCACTCCATAAGAAATGGAACAAATTGAGCAAACCTAGTAACATCAGGACATTTTGACCTAGGATAAGGGCATGTGAAGTGTGGCTTTAACAAAATGAAATATCTAGAAATTTGTAAATCTTGTTTTAATTCAAATGAAATGTGTAAGTTTTAAATGTAACCAATTAATTTTAGACCAAATTAATACACCTCAAATCCGGGATGTACAGTAGAATCCTACTGATTGTTTAATTTTTAATTGACTTTGTTAAAATTCAAAGTATCTCAGCCATGTTTTTACTACAAGTCTGTTGAATTCTTGGAATAATCTCTGCTAATTTTAAACATTATTTTATTGCATGATTTTTTTAAATGAATGCAGTTGAATAAATATTTTTTTTTAATGCATTAACATTTTAGTTTTATGTGCTTGATTTTTAATCAAAACTTTTTTTTTCTTTAAAGTGCCATTAAGACAATTATTATTGGATTAACATGTTTGTAAATGTGCCAAAATATTGAAGCACAAATTCTAGGCATATAAAGTATGTGGTGGTTAAAATGAAACAATGTAAAACATTTATGAACTTTATTTTAGCTTGCAAAACTATGTTTTACCATGTATCTTTTAAAGGCATTGTTTATATAGTTTAGTTTGCAGTAGTCAGTAATTGTCTTTTGGTTGTCAAAATTTTATTTTTAGAGTTGAACAACCCAGAACATTGTCTGAGAATGTCCAACTAGTACACATATAACAGAGATGTAACTTGTACTAATTTTTTTTTTTAATTTGAAATCCTATTTAAGAAAGAAAAAAATTCCAGCTTATATAATTGCTTAAATTTCAAATCTTTGTTTTAACAGTAAAATGAAGCAAATTTACTTATTTTTTAAAAATACTTTAAGTATAAATTTATAAAATATGAGTGGATGTTGCTTTTTTAAAAGTATATAGCTTTTACTTTATTTTTTAATTTTAAAAGTTAAATGTTATGTTTGATTTAGTTTCTGATAACTTGAACCATTGTGATACTTATACACCTGACTTACAAAGTAACAGTTATCTTCTATGGTGTAACATTGCTTTTATTATTGAGTGATATTTTTGTGAGATTTTAGTGCAATATTTTGTATCCCTCTTTTATCTATTCCAATTACAATATGACACCTTTTATCACATGGCCTTGTCTATACTAATATGCATATATCTATATATATATATATATTATGTATGTTGTAGGGGTCATCCAACCCAACTATTTGGGCAGGGGCTTAGACTTTTGTAACGATGTATGTGGGGAAGGTACAAAGACATGCTGCATTTCTTTTAAAAATAAATTCTGGGTGTGTTGTTGGTGAGTAAGTATGAGTTTCTGACTAAAATGTTACAAGTCATCTATCAGTCTGTGTTGACGGAGTGTTAAAAAAAAAAGAAAAAAAAAAGACAGAAATTATGGAGCTTAAAATATTGTCTAAAGCTGTAAAACATGAGCACACCCCTCATTAGGTTAAATTATTTTAACTAAAATATAACCTGTGACCTCCAATAGTACTGTGTGTTTTATTTAATTGTATTCTATAGTGGTGTGGAGCTTGTCCTATTGTAACACACACCCATACTGTAACACACACACCCTCATATTGTAACACACACACACCATATTGTAACACACACACCCCCATACTGTAACACCCCCCCCCATATTGTAACACACACACCCCATATTGTAACACACACACACCATATTGTAACACACACACCCCATATTGTAACACACACACACCATATTGTAACACACACCCCCATATTGTAATACACACCCCCCATATTGTAACACACACCCCATATTGTAACACACACAAACCCCATATTGTAACACACACCATATTGTAACACACACACCATATTGTAACACACACCCCCATATTGTAACACACACCATATTGTAACACACACACCATGTTGTAACACACACACCATGTTGTAACACACACCCCCATATTGTAATACACACCCCCCATATTGTAACACACACCCCCATATTGTAACACACAGCCCCATATTGTAACACACACAAACCCCATATTGTAACACACCCCCATATTGTAACACACACCCCCATATTGTAATACACACCCCCCATATTGTAACACCCCCCCATATTGTAACACACCCCCCCATATTGTAACACACACCCCCATATTGTAACACACAGCCCCATATTGTAACACACACAAACCCCATATTGTAACACCCCCCCATATTGTAACACACCCCCCCATATTGTAACACCCCCCCATATTGTAACACACACCCCCATATTGTAATACACACCCCCCATATTGTAACACCCCCCCATATTGTAACACACCCCCCCATATTGTAACACACACCCCCATATTGTAACACACCCCATATTGTAACACACACAAACACCATATTGTAACACACACACACCCATATTGTAACACACACACCATATTGTAACACACACACACACCCCATATTGTAACACAAGCCCCGTGCATTATTAAGAAACTACTTCTAGGGTAAAAAAATATTTATTCTTTTTTTTATAATAATATAAACAGTTTTATATTTTTTGGTATATAAATAATTATTATACAGAGCTGTGATAAAACTTTATGAAGCATAATTTAATAGTATATAAATATAATTATAATACATTCTGAGTATCATGTAACAGCATATCTCCAGACAATTAACATTTAATTAATAATTTGAAAAATATATATAATACCAATTATTGTAATTAATTAATTTTGTCTAAACATTGTATGAGCTTCACAAGAAAGCTCAATTTTTTTTAAATAATTAAAATAGCATTAGATGGGCATTGAATTTTGTTTAAGAACAAAATGTATTTTTTATACTGACTGACAACAAGAGTTCCATATTGTCGGTGTGTCTTCTGTCTGTTGTGGGTGTGTCTTCTGTCTGTTTCCCTTTCTCAGTTCTATACCTGTCTCCTGTTATGTGTCTCACCTTGTGTGTCTGTTTTAGAAGTTAAAGTGTCCATGTCTATATCTAAGTGTCCTTGTCTATATGTATCAAAGTGTCCAAACCTATGTGTATCTTTGTGCCTTCATGTTTTAAATTTAATCAAAAATTGTACTTTTCTTAACAAAAAAAAGGATAAATTCAATAATAATAATCAACAATCAAATTGAGACATTTTTAATGAAAATGTAAATTTTGTAATTAAGCTGAGAAATCCACATCACTTGCTACACTTTCTAACGCTTATTTTGAGGGGGGGGGGGGGGGGGGAATTAGATTGAGATACTCTGCCTTGCTCTTAAAAATTCATTAAAATGATTCATAAAAATCACTTGACTTAAATGCTAAGCAAATGTTTTATAACAGGGTTGAAGACATTAAAACATTGATTAATTACCTATGTTTTCAAGGAGCCATCTCATGATTTTTGTAATCAAGTGTTGCTAATGAGTGGATTAGCGTAAACAGTTACAATGTGTCATGTTTAACCCTGTCAAGTTTTAGAAATTTTGTTAAAAATTGTGTTATGTCATGTGTATTCTGGTATATTGTGCTGTTTTATGTATACGCTTGTATATTGTGTTGTCCCTGCTCCTGCTACTATAAATGTGTGCTATTTGAAATAAAACTGCTGATCTCTCTATACATAAATCTTTGTTGATTTCATTTTGGAATGGCTGATTTGTCAAAGGTAGTGGAATTAGCAAATAGAAATATTTCAAGAATTTTTGTGCAGATAGCCTAATAAAGATTTTTCATTTTGTAATACTTCTAAGGGAATTAATTTATTCTAGATGCATTCGAGTATTTATGAATACATAAATTTTGAATGTAATACGTGTATTATGGAAATCTTCATATCTAACTTGCTTTTACTTGATGCGTTAATTATGATTTTAGTTCTTAAACCTGAAGTAACTTATAAGAAAACCTCATAAAGCGAACAGTCTTAATTACATTAGAAACACAGGCCAAAATATTTCCTAGTTTTATTACACATGATAAAACTGATATAAATAAAACTGATATAAATACTCGAATAATTATTCGACAAAAATGGAGACCATACATTTTTAAAAGCGGCCAACTAATGAGTAAGAAAATAACATTAACCGTTATGTACACACAGCTACAGCATTGCAATCTTTATAGTTGTCATTTTGAGATTTAACATGCTATAGAAGCTGTAGCTTATTATTGTAACCTTAAAGAAGTTCATGTTATTTTCTCAATTTTTTGGGTGGCATTTAGTCTATCGTACATCACAGAGAAGACTAAGTAAAATTGTTGGCCTCGTTGATTTTAATTCTTGGAACAGCTGGTCCGCGGTTTTCGTATTTCCCATGATAAGTACTATCATTGTGCAATATCCTGTCTTTGTCTGTGATGTTTTGTTTAGTTGTGTTACTTTTTGTAGCCATCACCAATCGCTGAGCTTTCGAATACTGGCTATCATTGCTAACAGATGTTGAAGTTGTTTTTAATTTCTTTGGCTTGACGTTTTTACTATCGCCAAAAATAACGGCCCATGATGAAATTTTGGGCTTTGTTTTCGGTATTTTAGTCGTATGTTCTGGCTTTTGAAACTGGGCTGATTTCCTGAAGGATTTTGTCGAGGAATCAGAGAGCAGGCCCATGATGGCGGTGAGATTGTCCAAGTGTCGTCTGCTCTCTCTGTGCCTAGGCTTGTTGACGGGCTCGCTGTGACAGAAGCGGCTGACGGTACGGCCCTGGGTTGATTGGCTCAGCAGGGACAGGGCCGCCCCGCCCTGGTGTGTGTGGGACAGGGCCGCCCCACCCTGGTGGGACAGAGCCGCCCCACCCTGGTGTGTGTTTTGGGACAGCGCCACCCCACCCCGGTGTGTGTTCATTGGTTGGGTTGCTGTGTAATCACCCGCCTGTTTCTGCCCAGACTTTAAGAATTCCCCGTCAGGGCGATAAATGTGATGTGTCTCCAGACTCCTTGTTAATCTATTATATTGGAGTTTTTTTAATGACGAGAAATTATGGACATCAAGTTTTTGTTTTGATTCGTGCATGTGACGGCCAGTCCAAACCTTCGAGTGTTCGTCATGTTTTGAAACCCGCACCTCGTCAGACGACTCGGGCGCCTCAGCAAGAGACTCACTGACGCCTGGATGTGACAGGCTGAGCCTAGCTGTCGTATGGCCGTGTGCTCTGGCTTCCATATCTTTAGCCAGGCTTAGTGCTCTGGCCTCCATATCTTTAGCCAGGCTTAGTTTACCCAGCATTTTGGCGGCGTTGATCTGGCCCTCCGCCTGCAGCTCTGTGGCCTTGTGCCGCTCAAACTTGCCGATCTGCGACCATTCCCGTGGCGACCTAAAGAAAAGGTCGCCGTGACCCACAGACGCCTGACCTTTGGAGTACAACAGGTTGGTAATGACCTTGAACCCCAGGCGTCGTGCGTGCATGTAGGGCGTGAGGCCGAGGTGGTCAGGGGCGTCGACCGAGATCCCGTACCGCTGGTGGTACTTGACCAGCGTGTCCACGGTGGGGAGGTCCCCGGCCCTCACGGCGTGGTGCAGGGCCGTGTAGCCGTCCTTGTCACGTGACTCCAGGCTCAGGTCCCCGCCCGCCTCCTCCATCAGGGTTTGGATCTAAAAATAGAAACAGCAGCATCACGTGACTATGCAGGATGTTGGGCTAACTGTAACAAGTTTTCTGCTTGTAAGTAAAACACTGACAGCTTATAGCTGCCGTGTGAATAACATATCTCTCGTTGAACTTATAGCACATTTGGTGCCGTTAACTCTGCTATCATCCTGTCTTACTGAACGACAGAGGGTACTTTACCTGCTCACTCCTGCCCAGCAGCCCCGCCCAGTGCACGACCGATCTGTCATGGCGCTCATCCCTCGCCATGTATGAAGCTCCCCTGTTCAACAAAAACCGGAACATCCGACTTCTCATGGCGCCATCTTGGATATGCAGGGCCGCAACCAGTGACCCAAAGCCAAAGTCGTTCCTGGAGTTTAGACTTGACCCACGGGCCAGGAACTTCTTCACCTGAGGGACCAAGCGAAACATTTTCTGACAGTTAACTTCAGCTTTTGGGATGTGGTCAATACCCTTTTTTTTTTGCCATTTTTTTTTGGGGGGGGGGGGGGGGTCGTTACGCTACTCGACAGCCGGTTAACTTTATATTTTGGGGCGTGGATAACATTCATATAATGCATTGACATACAAGTACTCAAACAAAAAATGAGATACTTAGAGCGATGTGCTTCATGTCATAATCGGCTAGGCCAAAATGGTTATTGGAGACTATGTTATAATTAATTTTTGACTCTAGTGATGAGTCTGATGAGATAGCAATTAAAAAAAACTGGGGAGATAACATTGAGAAAACTGGGGAGATAACATTGAGAAAACTGGGGAGATAACATTGAGAAAACTGGGGAGATAACATTGAGAAAACTGGGGAGATAGCCACTTAAAAACTCACCTTCTTAATGTTGCCGTCTAAGATCGCTTGTAGCAAACTGTTTGTAAGAGTCATCTTCGATGGTGTGGGTACTACACCATGGTGGGTGGAAGGTGGTGCACCATCGTGGGTGGTGGGTACTACACCATCGTGGGTGGTGGATGGTACACCATCTTGGAGTCTTTTATTGGCTAGTAGACCGGATGTGACGTCTTCTCTCAGCTCCGTGGAAACTTGCATGGTGCATCTGTTGTTCGTCAGTCTTTTAGCTAGGAGCCACTTGTTCGAATCTTGGATCCTCGCTTGTACCTAGATATCACTCGTTCGAATCTTGGATCCTCGCTTGTACCTAGATATCACTCGCTCGAACCACGAATCACCTCACGTGACTTAAAGTCACAGCTTCAACTTCCAACTTGACTGAAATGTAAAAAAAAAATCATCTTGAAATGACAGCAAAGCTCAAACAGGCCTATGTCAGAGCAGAATTAAATAGATTTCCCGAGAGCTTGAATCGATCAAGTTTTAGCTTGGTCGATTAACAAAAGAATGTATCCAATTTCATTCAACCATTTCCGTTAAGGCTTTTATTTGACATTAAGCCAGGATCACAATGGCTGTCTAGCTCGCACATTTTTTTAGACCATGTAATGGCCGTCTGCTGTGGTGTATTTATCAGACCATGTAAACATTGTGTAGCTGTATCGGTCGGACCTCTACTTTAGGTGGACGATAATATCAGGCTAGCCATAAAACGGGCAGAATTCCTAGTTTGACTATGTGGTGGAGGGGAGGGGGGAAGTTCAACCCCTCCCCCGGAGATTTAAGAGCACCCCTCTCCCCGAAAGTTTCAAGTGCCCCCTCTCCTCTGGAGGAAAAAAAAGGTGTGTGAAAGAAACACTGGTCATGATTGTTTCAATGGTCATCCCAACTGAATGGCAGTGTTAATTAAATAATAATTCATGATGTCATGATGTCATATACCACCACTCCACTACACACCACAGCACACCAACCCATTCGTCCCATGGCTAGTCTAAATCTAAACTAAACACTCCCAATTCTACTAATATAACAAAATCCTAAACACATCATTTTTAAACTAAAACTGTTTTAATTACCACTTACCACCATGACGTCATATGGAACCTATCTTTGACCAGTCATGACTGCAGGTACGGTCAGTTTGGCCATTAAATAACTGCCTTATGTGGTAGTATAAGAACGCGTATCTCGACTGCTATTGATTTTTACCTTCGTTGCTTGTAGCACCCACTTAACAAAACCTCCGACATAAAAAAATCAAGTAACTGTTTTATGGAGTAGCTAGATCTACCGCTGACTGAACTGTTTTATGGAGTAGATAGACCCAGTGTTTCTACCATACTTTTTTCTCGGGGAGGGGGGGGGGTAGACTTTCTTGGGGGGGGGGGGGTGGACACTGTTAAAAGAATATATTTCTATATAAATTTCGTTCGTCGGGGAAGAGATGCCTGGAAGAAACTCTGGATAGATCTAACTTTGAATTAATGTGAAATGGGAAGAAGACATAGTAAAGTTAATATGAATTGATGTCCTCAACTCATCCCAACCATACGTCAACCACCTTTACTGCCCATATTTATCACGCTCATTACATAACAAAGTATAGTGGGAAGACAAAAAGCCGACAAGGTACAAAGGCTGTCATTGACTCAAAACGTCAACAATACACAAAGTGGACGGACAAGGTCGACTGAGGAGAAACCATCCAAGGAGGGCCTATAGCGAACACCATATTAAATAAAATTAGTTCTTTCATATAAATATATATATATATATATATATATATGTTACGGTCAAAGCCCGAAGTCGGCCAATGCTAGGATTGGCCGGCCAATCCGCGCATTGGCCAATATCGCCTCCCATAGGTCGGCCAAAGTCCGAAACTTTGCTTCATTTCGGCCTTTGGCCGGCCAATCCGCAGACTGGCCATTGTAGACCGGCCAAAGTCTGAAATAGCTCTTGATTTCGGCCTTTGGCCGGCCAGTCCGCGGACTGGCCATGGTGGACCGGCCAAAGTCTTAATTAGAAGATCATGAGCAGATTTTTGTTTTTTTTTATGCCGGTAGGATCATGAAATTAAGTCTTTATTGATTATTAATTAAAGTAAATGACAGAAACATTCAAATTTTTTATGGTACTATAGTCTCAATCAATCATTATTATAATTTGTTACAACAAGTTGAACTTTTATGGCATTTAGAATTACATAGCAGCTTGTTATTTTTACACTTGCAGCGATTTGTTGTGCACTTGGTTGTGCAATTGCAGTGAGTGTAGCCTTGGCCCCCAGTCAATGATTGTGAAGATGCGATGGTTCGTAGTGATTTTTCCTCAGTGCCAACTGACGACAATAAGAGCAGTTTTTCGTGAAGAATTGAAAACTCACTTCTAGTATACAGTTGTTTTAGAACACCATGTTCCGTTCCTAATTTGTAGAAACCGCCCTCGACGCTCATGACAACTGCAATCACGCTTTGGGGATCACCGCGACCTCTGTCAATATCTGGAACACGGATGCGTACATTGTCACCCACTTCACCATCTTTAAATTTTGTATTTGGTGTTTTAAGCATCTTAGCACCTTGATTTTGCAAGCCAGTATGAGCTGCTGACCTGTGTTCCATGATGTCTTGTTTGTTGTGACACAATCTGCAGGTAATGTTCCCTTCGTACCCTTCGTCTGTTTCATTGGGTACTCCACAAATAGCATGGACATCTTTGCCACAGGATCCACAAGAATGAGCTGCACTACAATGTTTTTCACTTCGGGCTTTGACCGTAACATATATATATATATATATATATATATATATATATATATATATATATATATATATATATATATATATATAACCGGGTATTTAAAAATATGTAACAAACATTCAGCCTTCGGTGTAAATAATTGAACATCGACAAACCAATTAAAAGTTGAGACACTACACGGGTCTGATAAGCTGACAAACCAATTAAAAGTTGAGACACTACACGGGTCTGATAAGCTGACAAACCAATTAAAAGTTGAGACACTACACGGGTCTGATAAGCTGACAAACCAATTAAAAGTTGAGACACTACACGGGTCTGATAAGCTGACAAACCAATTAAAAGTTGAGACACTACACGGGTCTGATAAGCTGACAAACCAATTAAAAGTTGAGACACTACACGGGTCTGATAAGCTGACAAACCAATCAAGCGTGGAGACAAAATACGTCTGATAATGGCCTCTTGTCTCGCGGAGATCAATACTAGATCGGGAGCTGTGATCGATAAGTCGAGTGATTGGGTACTGTTGTAAATTACAAGCCTACTAAAGTAGGGAGACATACACATCACATCAGACAGGTACACAAGTCACGTGAGCAGTGTTTCTTCCAGACTTTTTTCTCCGGGGGGGGGGGGGGGGCTTTTGAAATTTTCGGGGGGGGGGGGGAGGCGGTCAACCTTTTTCGGGGGGGGCGGTCACTAGTAAAAATGTACGTTTATTATATAAAATCCATCTCGTTCGAGGGGGGGGGGGGGGCGGTAGACCTTCTTCGGGGGGAAAGCCCCCCCCCCCCCCCGAACGAGATGCCTGGAAGAAACTCTGCACGTGAGACAGGTTGCACTACACACAAAACAGGTGTAGTCTACACCTCAGATGTTCATGGAACTTGTGTACGCTCTAGACAGATGTACACTAACCACATAAAATTGTGTACAATCTCATGACTAAAATCCGTCATCAAAAGCCACCTGCCCACCCCACCCCACCAGTTGTTTGAGACACAATCAGCGTGAAGTGTTCTACCCAGCTTTTTCAAAATATCTATGAAGGGCTTGACTAGAGGCTCATAAAACTGTAGACTTTACAAGCCGAAGGAATACAAGCCAGAAATCTTTAAACATTTCTTGATAATATTCTATACAACATGTACAAAATGTCCACACAGTTATGTACATCTGTACATGTCTACACAAAGTTGTGTACATCTGTTCAACATGTCCCACACAAAGTTGTGTACATCTGTACATGTCCACACAAAGTTGTGTACATCTGTACAACATGCCCACACAAAGTTGTGTACATCTGTACATGCCCACACAAAGTTGAGTACATCTGTACATGTCCACACAAAGTTGTGTACATCTGTACAACATGCCCACACAAAGTCGAGTACATCTGTACAACATGCCCACACAAAGTTGTGTACATCTGTACATGCCCACACAAAGTTGTGTACATCTGTACATGTCCACACAAAGTTGTGTACATCTGTACAACATGTCCACACAAAGTTGTGTACATCTGTACAACATGTCCACACAAAGTTGTGTACATCTGTACAACATGCCCACACAAAGTTGTGTACATCTGTACATGTCCACACAAAGTTGTGTACATCTGTACATGCCCACACAAAGTTGTGTACATCTGTGTACATGAAATAATTGACTTGAACCTCGACAGACTGATTACATTATGTACAAAGATGTAATCTGATATAACACTCCTTTTTACAAATGTTGTATAAACTACAACATACAACTAAACGACAGGTTTTTACAAATGTTGTATAAACTACAACATACAACTAAACGACAAGTTTTTACAAATTTATTTCAAAAGTTTCTAATAGCCCTTATAAATTTCATTACGGCAATTCAGTTCAGTAGAGTAGTGGATATCACGCTCACCTCACACACGAGGTCCTGGGTTCATTCCACAACTGAACCAATTACTTAAGCTGTTTGAATTAATGTATCTGTATCATTTTTTTTTATAATTGTGGGCATCATATAGACCAACTTTTAAAAAAGAAAACAGTATTGTTGAGAGTATCAACATTTATTGTGGGTTTCATATAGACCAACTTTTTAAAAAAGATAACAATATTGTTTAGAGTTTCAACATTTATTTTGCCTTTAGCATAAAAAACATGTCTAATGTAAAGTAACAATGTTTTCAACAATGTATATAGACCTACCAATTGTATATAGACCTACCAATTGTATATAGACCTACCAATTGTATATAGACCTACCAATTGTATATAGACCTACCAATTGTATATAGACCTACCAATTGTATATAGACCTACCAATTGTGTATAGACCTACCAATTGTATATAGACCTACCAATTGTATATAGACCTACCAATTGTATATAGACCTACCAATTGTATATAGACCTACCAATTGTATATAGACCTATGTATGTACAAAAGTCATGATAAAATTATTTTAGCTGTCGACTGTTTGTGTTGAGGCAAACAGCGTCATACAAATCTATAACAAATGCATAGATTTACAAGCTAACTTTTTTAAAATGACATTTTTAAATACAATACCAAGTCATTAATAAATAATTAATTTGATTAAAAATTTCACCTCAAATATAATTTATAACCTATCACTAATAAGTTTTATGGATGGATAGCTTATCTATCGGGCTTGTATCCATACACCTTGCGGACGATATAGTCAAGCAAGCTTGAAGGTAAAAGTGGGCCAAGTCGAATTAAAACCTGTGCAAAAAACAAAAAATGTATCAAATACAAGCTTTTACTTAGACTAAAAAAAAACGTTCTATCTAGTTTTCTGTTTGGCACAGGACATTTTCTCCAGCAAAATCTAATTTAATAATCACATTTTCTCTAGTAAAATCTAATTAAAAAATCAGATTTTCTCCAGTAAAATCTAATTAAAAAATCAGATTTTCTCCAGTAAAATCTAATTAAAAAATTAGATTTGGTCCAGTAAAATCTAATTAAAAAATTAGATTTGGTCCAGTAAAATCTAATTAAAAAATCACATTTGGTCCAGTAAAATCTAACTAAAAAATCACATTTGGTCCAGTAAAATATAATTTAAAAATCACATTTTCTCCAGTAAAATCTAATTAAAAAATCACATTTGGTCCAGTAAAATCTAATTAAAAAATTAGATTTGGTCCAGTAAAATCTAATTAAAAAATTAGATTTGGTCCAGTAAAATCTAACTAAAAAATTAGATTTGGTCCAGTAAAATCTAATTAAAAAATTAGATTTGGTCCAGTAAAATCTAACTGAAACATTAGATTTGGTCCAGTAAAATCTAATTAAAAAATTAGATTTGGTCCAGTAAAATCTAATTTAAAAAATTAGATTTGGTCCAGTAAAATCTAATTTAAAAATCAGATTACCTCCAGTAAAATCTAACTAAAAAATCACATTTGGTCCGGTAAAATCTAATTAAAAAATTAGATTTGGTCTAGTAAAATGTAATTAAAAAATTAGATTTGGTCTAGTAAAATGTAATTAAAAAATTAGATTTGGTCAATGCCCGACTACTCACATTGCCCAGGTCAAACAGCTGATTGCCTCCGTCCACCATATACACTGACTTAGGGCGTTTCCTCTCTACAGCATCCTCTAGCGCATCCATAACACTAGCCAAACTTCCAGCTGTTGATTTAGATAGCTCAGACAGCTGAAATAAAATATTTAGACAGCTCAGACAGCTGGAATAAAATATTTAGACAGCTGGAATAAAATATTTAGACAGCTCAGACAGCTGGAATAAAATATTTAGACAGCTCAGACAGCTGGAATAAAATATTTAGACAGCTCAGACAGCTGGAATAAAATATTTAGACAGCTCAGACAGCTGGAAAAAATGTATGTAAGCCACCTGTGCCACTGCAGCACAAAGTAATCCATACCAACATTCATGCTTCTAATACTTTCAACAAACATGCTTCTAATACTTTTAACAAACATGCTTCTAATACTTTCAACAAACATGCTTCTAATACTTTTAACAAACATGCTTCTAATACTTTTAACAAACATGCTTCTTATACTTTTAACAAACATGCTGCAACAGGACAGAGAACATAGCTACCTGCTTCAACTGATTGTCCAAATAATTTTTTCCATATGACCTGAGAATTTCTGGATTGGTTTTCTTTTTGATTTCTTCAAAAGTTGTCTGGACTTTCTCAAGCTGACAAAAAAAGACCAAAAATCAAGCACTAACAACAACAGGGACAAGTAACTGTTGAACTTTTAAAAAAACAGTCTGTGGTGTAACATGACCTACAGCTATAGCAGTAGCATTGTAACATGACCTACAGCTAGCAGTAATATGACCTACGGCTAGAAGTAAGATTAACCAAGACCTTATAAAACTTTACCCCATTTCTGTTTAAAAGTCCTGTAGCTCCGGCAAAGTTTCCTGGTCTGACCGTGATGACCTTCACCCCAAACTGTCTCATTTCATAGCGTAGAGAATCACTCAGAGCCTCCAGGCCGTGGACTGACATGCTGAAAGCTGATTGGCCAGGAAAAGACAGGCGTCCGTTGGTCCCAGTTA
This sequence comes from Physella acuta, assembly GCF_028476545.2. Lineage (NCBI taxonomy): Eukaryota > Metazoa > Mollusca > Gastropoda > Physidae > Physella > Physella acuta. The sequence goes on from NW_026731876.1 coordinate 484,524, forward strand.
TAGTAATTATTCGACCTGAAAAAATTTAGTCATGTTTCCTAAGGAATAAAAAGTAATTCAACCCCCCTCCCCCCAGATTTCTTTAGTTAACCCAACTAATTAACTTCGGTTATACTACAGCACCTTTAGCAAGACGAACAAGAGGTAAAAATGTCTGTATCATTCTTAAAGTCCCAAACAGATTCACTTCCATCACTTGGCGGTAGGACTCAAGTGGAGAGATCTCAACATCACCAAAACTTGCCACCCCAGCATTGTTGATGATGCCCCAAAGTCCTGCACAAAGTATTCAAACCTTGCTTTACACTATTAAAAAAGTTTTCAAATTGAGTGTAAACAGTTTCTGAGCACTAAATTCTTACCTTTCTGTCCACACAGACTTTTGACTTTGAGCAGACATTGCTTGATGCTGTTGTCATCGGTAATGTCCAGCTTGACCGTGTGAAGATGACCATAAGAGGCTTCTTTTAATCTTTGTGCACCGTCACTTTCTGTATTGTAGCAGGCGGCGACTACAGTAAACCCAAGGGAGTCCAATCTCCTTGCACACGCGTTCCCCAGCCCTGCAGCCATGATGGGGTCAAAGGTCATGGTGTTAGCAAGATGAGGAAGAATTTGTATAGAGTTTTAAACTATCACAAGATGGTAGTTACATAGCCTACAGACATTTGTGTTGAGAAGCTTAGATAAGTTTCACAACAAATTAAATTAAACTTTAAGAGATAGTTTACAGAAACTTCTTTTTAATTGAACTAAGAATTAGAATGTTGACTGTACTGTAATAATTTTATAACAAAATAAACATCATACTTGGCAGGTGTGGTTAAGTATCACAGCACATGATTGCTACTAGGGATAATGAAATAGGTCAACTCTGGTTCATCTGACCTAAGGACTGACCATTATACCTCAAAAGGTTGTATCAATTATAATTATCAGTAAATAAAAATAAAAATGTTCAAACCTGAGTCACATCCAGTGATCAATACAACCTTCCCTTCTGGGTGAACTGTCCGCTTCAGACATTTCTTACAGATGGCCACAAAAAGTACAACAGCCAAAATGGCAAATATGGCATAGGTAACCTCCCGAATAGCCACCACAAATGGCAGGAACGCCAAAGTCATTAAATAAATGAGCTCAAATATTTGAAGACCAGAAAACTGGGCTGCGCTCATGCTTTTGATATTCCTGATGACATCCATCTTCTGTAAGACAAGACATTACATTATTATCACAATTATTAAAATGTAACCTATCACATTATTATCACAATGATTAAAATGTAACCTATCACATTATTATCACAATGATTAAAATGTAACCTATCACATTATTATCACAATTATTAAAATGTAACCTATCACATTATTATCACAATTATTAAAATGTAACCTATCACATTATTGTTACAATTATTAAAATGTAACCTATCACATTATTGTTACAATTGTTTTATGCTCTTTATCACTAGGTATTCTAGCCTATTTTATTTGGGGGATTGAAAAACTAGTCAATTCTACTATCGCTATTTAATGAGAAATGCAAAATATATTCCATTTTATAAGGTATGTCACTCCCCCCCCCCATTCTACCTTCACCGTTCAGTATCCTAGCACTCACTCCCCCCCCCCCCCATTCTACCTTCACTGGTCAGTATCCTAGCACATCTTTACCTTGTAGGTCTGACTGGACCCAAATTGCCCCTTGGTGTCACTTCATTTAAAAATCACTCATTAAACTCATTACCGATATGTAACATATATATATATATTATAAATAATATATTATTATATACTATATATAATATATAGGCTAGGGGCCTATATATAATATTATATAGTTTACCTATAGGCTATACTATAGGCCCTAAGCCTACTTATTAAACCTTGACACTAACTTTGCAATCAGGCAGCAATCAGCAAATATTTAATCCGTACTATTTGATCCGACTCCAACATTAACTTTTAGAACTGCACCTAGAACTAGAACCTAGTTACAAAAGATAAGCTAACGAACGGCCAATGACTAACTGCTTGCTCTCAATTTCAATCGTAGGCCTAACGGCCAGAGTTTCTTCCAGGCATCTCTTCCAACGAGATGGAATTTAGTAAATATACACTTTTACTTGTTTCCGCCCCCCCCCCCCCCGCCAAAAAATGTTGACAGCTCCCCTCCGAAAATATCAAGTGGCACCCCCCCCCCCCCCCCCGGAGAAAAAAGTCTGGAAGAAACACTGCTAACGGCTTCACTTGACTACACCACTACCCCCACGGCACTGCAGCTAAAGGTAGTTTACTCAAATAAAAGAAATTCACGAGAGAGTATAGTTATCTCCCTTGCTTTGAAAACTTGCAGACGAGCTTAGTGCTGATAGGCCAGTGTTGAGTAGGTAGATCACAGGCTAGAATAATCTAGATCTAGATGGTGCAACAAGCAGTTTTCAATGTTAGAAGTCAAACATTGGATGACGAAAGAAACGCTTTTGAAAGTTGTGATAGAGTAGTTTAGTGCCTTATTCATACAGGGTTATTATCTTATTCACCTTTTTAGTGGAACATCCTGCAGGTCTTACTCTTAAGATAATAAGATAACGTCTAACGATCTAGCTAGATCTAGTTATTATTTGTAATTAAAATAATTAATTATAATATTAATTAGGCCTACTTTCAACTAGATCTACGATCTATACATTTTTTTTTAAACTTTACTGATTACTGAGTAAATATAACACCAGGTCAGTATTGCAAAACTTAAGTGATTTCGTACTGTTATTGCACACCCTGGCCTTTGCCCTAGCTCTAACCATTCTAAATCTAACCCTCCACCATAGGCATATAGAACTACCAGCGGAGACATAAACCACAAGATAGAATTGCCGACTAGATTTTTGCAAGCATCATTAATTAATAATTATTAATTATTAAATTATTAAGATGATTGCCAACTAGAACAGACTGACTTCATATACAAAAAAGTGTTCCGAAATTAAAAATGTACGGCACACATTTGAAATCAAATTTTAATTTGACAATTCGGAACTTTTGCTTTGACACAGGTTAATAATAAAATTTTGAAAAACTAATTGTAGCAGAGTACCAACAATGACAGTGAAAATAAACACAAGTTATATTTTAAATTAGAGCTCCCACAAATAAATCTTTAATCTGTAGAGGTTTTATTTAAAAATTCAATTTATCTAATTAAATATTGCTTTGTAAGATGTTTTGTTTGTTTCAGAAAAAGCAGAATTTCAGTAATATCTGGTATAATGGATTTTTATAGTAAGGAACAATTGGCCAACCACAATTTGGTGACGCCCCTACATTTCCAACACACAAATGTGCTGTTTAAGGGTGGGGCACTGGACGCCCACTGTAGTGCTGTCCCAACACCCAGCTCCACAGGGGCCATCACACTGCGCAGGATCAATCTCCTCAAGTCCATTGAAAACCTAAAGCATCAACATCTGTGTGAGGATGATGCAATGCCCCAACAAGAGAACAGTTCAGGACAAGAGTCAGTGGTCAGCCATCAAAACGTCAATAAAACCAACAAGCCTGCATCGCCAATCAGAGGAGAGCAAACATCCGTGACCTGTAGAAAGTCTCCGGAAAGATTTCCGGCTTTAATTCAAGGTCCAACTAAATTATCCGACCAACCAAATCCAATAGATTCAAAGACTAAACAGAAAGCCAAAACAAGCTACTGTAGAAAGGTCAAAGGTTGTGGTGATGATGTACATATAGCAAGTGTTGCAACAGCTGCTTTAGATGTACATATTTCAAATGGTGAGCTAATGAATGTGAAACAAGGTGAAGGTCACAAGTTGTCGCTAACATCTGACACACCTTTTCTGTTGCCACAAACTGCTGAATTTGATGAAAAAACTGAGAGTTACATAGGAGTATCCAAACTATCCAAAATTGTACAAGGTGTGAGCCCATATAGACCACAGTCTGTGGTCTGTCACAATGATAGAAGCACCCCCAGGGATAATGGCCAGTCTGTATTGACGGTTTCCTTTGACGATGCTTCTTTTAGTCCACTGCAAATTTCTGCTTTCATGAACTCAGTCCATGACACGTCTCACACAAATGCAGAAGAGTCTGAGAATCAAAGAGTGACATCACTGACGTCTTTGGATATCCAGAGTAACCATCATAGCATTGATGATGGGAATGATGTCAGTATTCAGATTCAAACTTTACAGTCAGCAAATATCAGTCATGACTGTCAGTTGAGTCAGGTCAAGCAGAATGATGACCCAAGAGATGATCTACTGCACAATGTTGAAGTCATTCCACCAAAACAGAAGACTACGCAGCTACAGGGCAAAACCAGAAGACAAAAACAGGGAAATAATGGAGATACAACACAGAAGCCATCTGGGAAACCACCAAAAACTAGGATGTATGGAGATACAACACAGAAACTTTCTGGGAAACCACCAAAAACTAGGATGTATGGAGATTCAACACAGAAACTTTCTGGGAAACCACCAAAAACTAGGATGTATGGAGATACAACACAGAAACTTTCTGGGAAACCACCAAAAACTAGGATGTATGGAGATACAGAAAAGGAGCCTTCTGGGAAACCACCAAAAATCCATTCCAATGTTGATGCTGATTGTAAAGAAACAAAAAAGAAAAAGACGCTGTCAAAAAATATTTCAAATAATGAAGGAAATATTAATACAAGTATGAAAAATGTGATAGATTGTTTTGGTAAAGATAAGAAATCTCAGTCGTCTTCAAAACTAAGGAATAAAAACTTGAATCACCTGCTGATTAAAACAGTAGACAATAAAGAATCTGCCATGCAAGCTGCTGATACTCAAAAGATGGATTTACTCACAAAAAAAGAGACGAAACAAACCAAAAGGACCCATAAGAGAAAAGACTCCACTAAACTGGTAAATTTGGAGGACCAAAAACCAACAGACATCAGGACAACAAGATACAGAAGTGGGCGTGGCATCTCCTCCGTTGAGGCAAAGGGAAAAGAAAATTCTGGAATCTCCGTAAGGGTAACCAGGAGTCAAGCAAAAAAACTTGAACCATCAGGCCAGGCTGCAGGGATTGATACGAAACCAGGTAAGATTGTGTTTACATTTACATCTTCATTATTTATCAGCGCTCATGCAAATGATACTTTTTTTTAAAACTTCAGGTGCTAAAAAGGAAAGAGACAAAAAACTGAAAGGTAAACCAACCAAAGTTGTGACTGCAAGTATCACACCCATCTGTGGGACACACGACAATATTAGTCAAGCTGATAAAGACAATATTGTCGGAACTGAAATAGATAAAACTGCTGGAACTGAAATAGATAAAACTGCTGGAACTGAAATAGATAAAACTGCTGAAGACAAAAAGATGGAAAAGATTGTCCCTGTATTGGGTTGGGCTCTTAGGGCAAGAAAGACTGTTGTGACTGTAGCTCTAAGAAAGTCTACAATTGAAGAAGCCCTCAGTGCTTCAACCAATAAGAAACTGGCAGGTGGGACACAAGCATCAGCTAACTTGCATGGGAAAGTGACCAGAGCTAGTCAAAGATCTGTCCAAACTCTGTCCAAATATGCAGTACAATTGGACACAGATCATAACACTCAGTGGACCTCTGTCTTGGAAAAACATAGAATGTGTAAGCTGAGTGAATTGGACAAACTTGAACAGATGTATGATGAGCTCAGTGCATTAGACACTGTCACAGACAAACTTGAACAGATGTATGATGAGCTCAGTGCATTAGACACTGTCACAGACAAACTTGAACAGATGTATGATGAGCTCAGTGCATCGAGTAAGAAGTTTGTTGGTGTGCATCTATCAATTGAAGGTAATTTTTTACTTTTTCATCAAACTTTTAAATAAACTAGAAGCAAATACAGTAGATGTTGGTTGAGTTGTAATAATAGTTAAAAGGGAAGGAAAGTTACCCTTTCAGAATGGATGGTCAGTTGGGTAAATAAAATAGGACACCTGTTTCTCTGGCCACAGTGTGGTCCGTTCTATGCACAGCCACCTTCACATTACCGCGGATAGGGGAAATAAATTTTTTTAAAGCTAGTCAAGTAATTCTGTTGTGACAAATAATATATACAGAGGGATGATACTTTCAGAATATTTAAAATTTGGCCCTTATACTTTATTTAGTAATTCTGAATATACACATCTTGAAATCTATTTATAGCCTAAATAGAATAAAATGTTATCATAATACAAGGGCTTAGATAAAGAAATAAAGTCTTTCTCTGCCCATCAGGGAGTCTAAGTAATGCAGTAGAAGAGGCTGAATATATGCAGGCCAGGGCTTTTAGTATAAGCTTGAGAGGAACTACTAGAAAATGGACACCTACAGAAGTCGAAAAGTTCAAAAATTTGTGTCAAGTAAGACCAGTGGCATCTTACTTTTGTTATTATTTGAAGATATGTAGCAATTAAATAATTTGTTAAGTTAATTGTTTCTTGTTATTATTTGAATATATGTAGCAATAAAACAAATTGTTAAGTAAGTTAATTGTTTCTTCTTTATGTCATTTAATTTAGGAGAAAGGCTACCCACCTCACCTGATTGTGGTTCACGGGTCTCTATGGATAAATTGTGGATCCCCAGATTCAGAAAATTTAAATAATTCAAGGCGCAGATTCGTACAAGAACTAAAACGTTGTGAGATGTTAGGTCTAACTAAGTATATTTTTCACCCTGGTGAGGAAACCAATTGTACCTGTAACAATTAATCTAGAATAGCATTTTTTAAGCACATCCACCTGTATAGAGATATTATTTCTCCAATTTTCAAAATCACTGCTTTAACAAAATTTGATTTGCTAGCTTTTATAACATTTAGATATTGTACTATTCACATTATTAATTTATCACACAATTTTTAGATTCTGTAGGTTTTGTTGATTCTAATGCTCTGATTTTGTACTTAGGGTCTTCCTGTGGGAAAGAGTTAGCTGAGGAATGTATCAATAAAGTTGCAGAGAGCATTAATATGGCACACAGTGAAACATTTTTTGTAAAAACAGGTTTGTGATTTAGATGTAATAATCAATCTTCGGTTTCTGTAAAAAGGAACCCAATAAGGAAAGGAATCAGTATATGAAATATCAATAGCTGGCAATCTGTTAATGGGAATTCTTCTTTCAGTTAAAGGAATCAGTATATGAAATATCAATAGCTGGCAATCTGTTAATGGGAATTCTTCTTTCAGTTAAAGGAATCAGCATATGAAATATCAATAGCTGGCAATCTGTGAATTCTTCTTTCAGTTAAAGGAATCAGTATATGAAATATCAATAGCTGGCAATCTGTGAATTCTTCTTTCAGTTATAGAAAACATGGCCACTCAGGGACATACAGTTGGGGGGACATTGGAGGAGATTAAGGCCATCATTGAGAGAGTTAAGGACAAGTCCAGAGTTGGGGTATGTCTGGACACATGCCACGCCCATGCTGCAGGTAAAACTCCACTCTTCAACTTTTGTTCAACTTTTGAAGGTATTGGGATCAGCACAGCAAAATAAAATGGTTTTAAAATATTTTAATTAATATGGTGAATTAATTGTTCTAATACCAAACTTGTTTTAAACAAGTGCATGCAACACCAAAGTTAGCCTTCAATTTTTTTGGCAAATAGCATGGTGACAAAAAATGTCATAAAAAATTGAATGATTTCTAATTGATTTGTAATTCTTTATTTCTAAAATAAATAAAAATGAGCAGGTCACTGCAGTTGAAAGCAAAATGAATTTACCTTGCATAGTGTGTAACAGTTTAAAATCATGCACTGGTTCAGATATTTGTGATAGAATTAACATTTCTTTCAGGCCTACTTGATATCATTCTGATTACGGTTCATTTTCCTTATCAGCTCTGTAAACACACTATTTTTTAAATAAATAAAATTATTTATTTGTTTCATCTCAGCTTTAGTTAATTCAGGAAAAAAAATTAATTTATATTTTTGTCACTTATAATTTTTTTAACTTAAGTAATTTTGTAGCATATTTTTATATTTGATTTTTAAGATGTAATTTTTTTAAACAGACAAATAGGATTTTACTGTACTGCAGTGGTAAGAGATAACAAACATTTGGAACTGAATGTGCATTCAAACAGTTTTAGATAACACTCTAGGATATCATATCTACCCTTGTATAGATTTTTTGGTTTAACCTAAGGAAGTCAAGTTTAAAATTTTAAATTTTTAGACTAGTCTTTGTATGCTGTTCTAGTATTTTAGTCAGAACTCAGTGGAAAGCACAGAAGAAAAGTTTAATTTAATATTAGGCCCCTATTTAAGACAAGCACTTTTAAGACACAATGATCTAATAAGACAACATGAATGAAAAACTAAAATGTATTGAGGTAAATTAATTACTACTTTGGAAAAGCTGAAATTAGATACAAGACAGACTTGCAAATCTTCTTGGTAAAATATATTGCTGTGTTGCATATTCTGAATAACATTACGGCATTGAGAGCTCTTAGTAGCACATTACAGTGTAGGAATATACTGCACTGTGGAATGTTGTAAATGTTGTTTTTTTTTAAATTTTTTTTTCCCTATAGTACAGGGGTCTCCAAACTACGGACCGCAGGCGATCTTTTTGTTCACGGAAAAAAAAAATGTTTGTTAGAAGTGGCTGAGGAACTTTGCCCAGAAAATTTGAAAATGTAACTTTGGGTGCAAATACCATTGCCCTCAGTGTTGCAGACATCGATGAAAACATTGTAACTCAAATAGTGAAAACTGCTAACAAGTTTCGCAATTTTTCATTTGCAATGGAAGAGTCGCTGGACAGCTGTTCCATATTTTTGGAACAAGTTCAGGGCAACAACTTGACGCACTTTCAGCAGTGCAAGGTCTTCATGTCTGAAACAACAGCTGAGTTCCCTACATCATTTGCATGCCAGATCATTAAAGATCAGCAGCTTCAGTAGCGGTTTTCTGACTAGGATTCAAAGGCATTTCAAACCCCAATTGAAGCAAATGTAACCAGTTGCCCAGATGAACTGCAGATGGAGGTCATTGAATTGCAAGCACATGACTTCCTTAGAGACAAGTTCAAAAAATGGCGGGTGGGATTTTGTTTGCCCGAGGAGAACAAACTTGGACCTCAAGTGTGTTGTCGGCCTCCAACAGTGTTTCTTTCAGCCTTTTTCTCCTGGAGGGGGTTGCATTTAAAATATGTAAACATTTCGATATAAATTATATTTTGTTGGGGGGGGGGGCACAGCCACCCCAAAGAGATACCAGAATCTCTGGCCTCCGAACTGATATTTGATAGTTAACGCGGCCCTCTGGCTGAAAAGTTTGGAGACCCCTGCTCTAGTAGAACTAAGTTTTACAAACATAAATGTAGTTTTTCTTATAATCATTTATGGTGAGGCATGTCTTGATATTTCTGTACAGCCCACAAAAAGATTACCTTAAATGAATTGGACATTAGTATCCTGCATGAAGCTACAGTTTGTTTTCTTCTTCACAGGCTATAACCTAAGCACAAGGAAGGGCTATGAGAAACTAATGAAAGACTTTGATAAAATTATTGGCCTCAAATATTTGTGTGCAATGCACTTGAATGATTCTAAAGGTATTTTCTTGAATCCACATATTGTTTTTTGAGAAATATAAGACAGCTTTCATATTGTCTCTATAATTTTCTTTTTCTGTTGTAGGTGTTATGGGATCTCGGAGAGATCGTCATGAAAACATTGGAAAAGGCCATATTGGTGTAGATTGTTTTAAGTTTTTGATGAATGACTCTAGGCTCAACAACATCCCTTTGATTCTTGAGACCCCCCTCAATAACTATGCTAAGGAAATACAAGCTTTGTATCAGCTAGAAAAGCTGTAGTGTTTTCCTATTAAATGAGCCAGCCTTGTATCAACTGAAAGAGCAGTGATTCTGTTGATGACAGCCTTGTGCTTATCTGATAACACCACTTTGTTATGTAAGATGATGGCTGTTTGTCTGTCAATAAAAACTATGATAAACTAAGGTTCAGTAGGTCAGTGTGTTGAAATGATTGATAAGAAGATAGGGGTTCAAATTCTGTTGAAAATGATCTGAGACAGCTAAAAAGCCTCAGGGGAATTGTTTACATTATGGGCTATGTTTAATGTCTGCTTTCAATGAAAAAACTTCTTGTAGTTACAAATCCTCCTAAAAAATGGTTAGGTGACAGATTTTTTAAACAGTTGATTACTCTTAAAATAATCTTGTACTGCTGTACTGGTTATGTCTTATGTATATAATGTAACATTTTCTCTATGTGGTAACAGGCATTCAAATTTTTAAAATTTTTTTATAACAATGAATACTTTTAAAATTGCTAATTTTTTTAAAGTAAAATCTCCATTTCATGTATACCAGTAGGCCTACTAAAGTGATGTGTGCCAACTAGAATTAAAGGGGGGGGTATTTTTCAACAAAAAGAAATTTGTTAGATATTCTTTATTTGTTAATTCAATGTCATCAGTGTGTTAATGTTCTGAAATAAAAAAATATTTACATACACAAACCTTTCCTGTGATTTGTGAGGGTACATTTTAAGTTTTAACATGAATAGCATTAGGATAATTTTAAACTTATCTCCCCTGATGATACATTTTAATTTAAAATTGATATGGGGGGGGGGGGGGGGATATTTCACTTCTGTCTTTCAACAAAATTGTGAAGATCAATACACAAGTATTGCATGGGAGCACTCTATTACCTCAATTCAAGGTCATGTGGCAGTCAAAGGGAATTAAGTTAACAACACATTCAAGTAAGGTGTTTCACCATATTTATTCAAGCAAAAAATTGGTATTATTAAATTCTAGAAATGTAGCTACATAATGGCCATTAACTGTGGGAATATTCATAGGTATCCACTACTAGCACCCTCTTTATCACTTGTTTATTATTATCTAAATACCAAAAAAAATCTTTCTAAACATCAAAATAGAAACTTTTAATATGTCTTATACCTATTCTTTTTTCTTTCAAAAAAAAAAACAGCATAAAATCAAACCAGTATTGAAACAAATGCATTCAATTAAAATGGAAAATGTTTCGATTGACATTTTGAACACACAAAGGTATTTTTTTAAAAAGATTTTCCCCATACAAACAAGAGATCAAGTTCACATTTGAAGTGCAGGGAATTTATGTCTAGACTCTGCCAGCATAAAATACCTGTGTGCTTTCAAAATGTCTTATGTATGTGATCAGGTCTAAAACATTTCAAGATTACCAGAACATATATTAAAATAGTTAGAACATACAAGTTTCTTCAATAAAACAAAAGCTGCAGTCTTACATAAACTTACCAAGTTTTACTCAAACATCTTTCAGCATTAAAAAAACACTAAAAATATTTTAAAACAAGCTATTATATGTACAGTGCACCCAAACACACAAACTGTCACCCATGCATTAATTCATTGACTGCTGGATCGGAAAACTGATCCAATTAACCCAATAGTAATGCAGTTTGTCAGAGAGAAAGACATAAGGAATTTCATTAAAATGTCGGAGAGAAGGGCGTCCTATCAGGATGATGCAACTTGAGATAAGGGCTCCTCCAGGTACGTTGCCATGGCTTCAATCTGAAACAAACATCAACACACACATCAAACAGCCCAGGTACAAGTCAATACAACCCAGGTAAAATTATAAGGTAAATATTTTTATGATTTAATGTTAGTATCAGGTACAATATTTTCCTAGTCAATCTTGAAAAATAAGAAACAAGCTCTGTTAGGGTTTGGTAACATAACGCAGACTGGTTTTTTTTTTTAAACCACATCCTATTATGAAATAAGAGCTTTTGAAACTGGTCCAAAAAATAAAGACATTAATTCTTTCAAACATACTGGACAATGCCTTGACCAACTCAATTGAAAATAAAATATGATTACCATAAAATAAAAGCAGTAATAAAAGTAATGCATGTTTTACCTTGGTTTTCAGCATTCCATAACTGACTGTTTCAGTTGCACACAAGCATAACAACAGGTTGGCTACTTTGGTGATGGCAATTTTACCTTGCTGAAAAATTCAAGCAATGTTCAAATTCTGAAACTCTTATCAGACTTCTTGCCATTTATATGAAAATCATGAAGATATAAAATTATATTAATTTTTAAACTTTTCTAACCATTTTGTCAGTAAATCTACTTCTATTGCTGCTCAGATAAATGACATACCTTGCAATCCACAAGCACACATTTAAGTTTAGAATCGTCTAAAGAAATCTGTCCACTTTTGTGAAATGACGACCAGATATTACTTGCTATAGCACCTGCAGCAGCTGCATCTTTATCACCAAAACCTGAGAAGGCTAACAATGATCCCTCACTGTTTAAAAGTCTGGAAATAGAAACCATAATCTGGTTTTAAAAATTTGAAGTCAGTAGTCAACATGAAGATGTAAGGCTAACAATGATCCCTCACTGTTTAAAAGTCTGGAAATAGAATGGTTTTAAAAATTTGAAGTCAATAGTCAACATGAAGATGTAAGGCTAACAATGATCCCTCACTGTTTAAAAGTCTGGAAATAGAAACCATAATCTGGTTTTAAAAATTTGAAGTCAGTAGTCAACATGAAGATGTAAGGCTAACAATGATCCCTCACTGTTTAAAAGTCTGGAAATAGAATGGTTTTAAAAATTTGAAGTCAATAGTCAACATGAAGATGTAAGGCTAACAATGAACCCTCATTGTTTAAAAGTCTGGAAATAGAAACCATAATCTGGTTTTAAAAATTTGAAGTCAGTAGTCAACATGAAGATGTAAGGCTAACAATGATCCCTCACTGTTTAAAAGTCTGGAAATAGAAACCATAATCTGGTTTTAAAAATTTGAAGTCAGTAGTCAACATGAAGATGTAAGGCTAACAATGATCCCTCACTGTTTAAAAGTCTGGAAATAGAATGGTTTTAAAAATTTGAAGTCAATAGTCAACATGAAGATGTAAGGCTAACAATGAACCCTCATTGTTTAAAAGTCTGGAAATAGAAACCATAATCTGGTTTTAAAAATTTGAAGTCAGTAGTCAACATGAAGATGTAAGGCTAACAATGAACCATCATAGTTTAAAAGCAGACATGCCTACCCAAGACAACCAAAAGTAGGAGAAGTCATACACAAAAAGAGGAATTCGCAGCAAAAAAGAGGAACATGTGCTAATGTTAATTTGTTAACTTGAGAAAACAAGGAATTAATTTAAAAAAGACTCAGGAGGTTTAGGCCTGAGTGGTTTTTCCCCTGAAATCCTAACTAGGCCTGTAATGGACACCAGCGAGAAAAGTCTCAAAGGTATTTGAGAGGTGCATAAATTAATTTAAAAATCAGGCACGGCGTAGTTACAATTAATATGGTTATAAAATCCTGTCTGTATGGTTTTTTCGGACTTTACTAAAGATTGGGTGTATTTGATGTTTTTAAAATTTTCGGTAACTAAATAAAAATTAAAAAAAAAAAGCAAAAACAATTTGGTTTTCACGTGTAATGGCGACATAAACAATGGCCGCCATAAATTTTATTGTACACATTGTAAGCTAAAAATAGAAAAAATAGGTCATGTTGTTTAAATTTGCATAGTTATTTAAAAACCTGATCTGCAAAGTTTTGTAAACAAAATAACTATAAAGTGGGGCTGTCAGAAATCGATCACGGAGTTCCTTTACAGCCAATCAATGTTTGTCTTACGAAAGTGAAACATCGGGTTATAACTTAGGCTTGATGAAAATAAATAGAAATGTAGCCTTAAACTCAACAAATTATTTCTGAATTAATTTTAGGCTTAAGTTTTTAATAAAATTTTATCTTTTATTAGTTTTATGGTCCTAAATCTAAAAAAGCACATTTTTATTCCATGTCAACAACATTACGGAAGGAATCTCGTCAACTCGATGGTGTCCATTTACAAAAAAAAAAATAACTTTAAAAAGATGTTAACAAAGTTCACAAATATGGTTGCATCTGATGAAAACATTGCTAATCTTTATTTATAACTGAAAAGCTTCAATAACATTTCTTAAAAACAGGTAGGCCTACATGAAACATTTTTGTAACTTGAAAATGAAAACATAAATCCTTGTAACATTGTGAAATAATTTCTAAAATTCTATGGACACAGAAGAGTTTGCGAGAAACCTTCCATCATATTTGACAGGTATGTATAGATTTAGAGCCTACAAATACAGTATAATAATCGAGATACTAAACAATTTGCCATAAACCCAGCATTTGTGTCAGTGTATGACATGGTAAGAATTTTATTATTAATTTAGACAATTTTATTAATTTAGAAAATTTTGGTTCTTGTAATGTTTCTGAATGTAGTGTATTGAGATGTGCTAAAACTCAAAGATTGACAGTTCACAGTATTCTTATTTAAAAAATGTTTACTGATGTTGGCTCATCCTTTGATAAATAATTAAAATCATATTAATTAAAGTGCTCATATTTCTGTGTTGAACTTTCCTTTCCATTATAGTTTCCTATAAATAAAACTGTAAAAACTGTAGCTTATAAAAATGGGCATTATAATTTTTAATTTAGGCTGTTCATAGATCTAGATAGGCTTGTCAGTATTTAGGCCTAATAGGTTTTTTTATATATTACACATCTCTAGACCGAGACCCAATATTATCTACTTGAAAATGCCTTTATAATCTATTTATCTGCCCAGAAATCCTATTTGTAATTCATTAATTCAATTCTAGTTAACTGGATCTCCTTAACCTGGTATTAAAAAGGCTAGCCTAATACAGGGTTCCCACAATTTTTTTACCAGAAAATTCCCTGCTATTCCAAGTAACGTGCCAAATTAAATTTAATTAAACCACAAAAAAAGCAGACATTTTTTAGGGGTGCCACTTATTTTTTAAAGCAAATTATATCCTAAAATTTAATCCATAAACTTACATTTTTAAACCCTGAAACTTGATTTTATGTCAGAAATTTTTATAAACAAAATTTGGCAATACTTAACTTACTTAACGAAACATGTTATATTTTTTATACATTCCTTTGGTGATTTTAATTTTATAACAATCTTTAAACAAAAATTAATATTTAAATGATTGTGCATATAACAAAAATAGTTTAAAATAGTATACGCATCTTGATCCCATAATGTAATATTACATTTCTAGAACCTCCCCCAATACAAAACAGCTGCTTATGTTATACAATTAATATAAATATAGTGAGTTAAGCTGAGAGTAGTCACACTTTAAAATCTAATCTAAAAAGTTGTAGAAATGTACACTGCAGTTTGTAACATATCTAAGAAGGCCTATTTAATTTTAGCACTTCCTATATTGAGTTTAATAAAGTGTGTAGTCAGCCAAAAGTGTGTAGCTATTCACTCAACCAACAAACTGTAAACAACAAATAATTTGCTTAAAGTAGACAAGAACTTTGAAAAATACTCCTCACTGCTACTATTGTACTAATCAATACCTTAGTATAGCTAATATCTAAAATAAAAGAAGTTTCTGTTACTATGAAATAATACTGAAAGTTTTTTTTTAAAGTTAAAAAAATGAATGTTCGTTTTTCCCCCCTCAAAATTGAACTTATTTAAACTATAATGATCATTCGCACTGTTTTCAATTTAGAGGTCATCCATAAATGACATCACGCTTTTTTTGACGATTTTTACCTCCCACCCCCCTCCCCTCCGTCACACCTCGTCACATAAAAGCCAGACCCCCCCCCCCCCCCCCCCAAATGCTGTTAAATTTTTCTTAAAATATCGATATTTTTCCAAAATCTTATCAGAACTCTGTCAACAGAGTATTTTGATCTATTCCTATTACGATTTATTAAAACCGTTTTCTCAAACGCAAAATAACGGCTAATACTCGTTTTCTAACATTGCTTTTTTATACTGCAAAAAAAAAGTGACGTCACACCATCTGACCCCCCCCCCCCTCCGCCTCATCATACACCATCACAAAATTACGGAGCCCCCCCCCCCCCTCCCTCCTACGAGTGTGACGTCATTTATGGACGACCCCTTAATGTTTATGTCGTTTCTTAGAGGTACTTGTATTTTTTAAACTTAAATTTTTTTTTTAAATGAGCCTAATAGTAATTTTAATATTTTAGTTAAATAGACAATGAGATCAACCGAAATAACCGAAATTAGATCCTAGGGCCTATTTTTTAAAATTTAAAATAAATCGTATTTTGAAGAGAAAAACCTTCCAAGCTAAGCAGACCCATACTTATGACAATAGTAAACACATCAATATGTATGAATTTCAAATAGCCTTGGACTGCTATTTAAAATTGACGGTATGGCATCCCCCCTCCCCCCCCCCCCCCCAACTAGACGACGTCGAGATCATTGTCAAGGCCTATAGCATACGTTATAACATGAACAACTGCTATTTGAGATAGCCTATGACGTCACTACTCCCCCCCCTCCCAAAAAAAAAAACACACCACCACGCTGTATGAACGCGGCGTGGGCCTACTTGGGGTCACAGTGAGTTCATGAAAGCCCTATTTACTCCAGTTGTTACCTTTTTTTTTATCTCCCCTCCCCATGAAATAATTGTAGTTGACCCATACGCATTTGACATTGTTGGTGACGTCACTAGCCTTTAATTTTTTTTTCACAAACGCAAGAAACGCTGGCTTCCCCAAAATTTTTTTTAAAAATCAGTGAAATAGTCTGCTACAACGGTTATCATTAACATATGTGATAATATTAAACAAGACTGTACTCGCGCGCGATCCTAGTCCTTTAATAACGTTTATTTAGGTCCATCCCTATACTACACGACGAGTTCAAATAAGCCAAAAAAAAAACCACGTGTAATCTAAATTTTAAACAAATCCTGAAAAAAAATGACATCACGCCAATGTTGGGTAACCCTAGGTCTAAGCTAGCATAGCAGTAGATGTACAATGTACTCTTGCGTGATGAGCGGAAAACAGATCAACGGTAAAGAGGCACCACGAGAACCGGCAACACTAGTTTTGTACGCCAAAACTAGGTCACGAGAGGTGGCGAGACTGGAGATTGGATAGGCCTATACCCGGTTTAAGTCTCGCGACACCCGAAAGAAAAAAACCTCAAGAAGCAAGGTTTCCCGGTTTTTAAAGATATTTCCCGGCTATTCATCAAAATTCCCGGTTTTCCAGACCGGGAAATTAAATTTCGAAATTCCCGGTTTTTTCCCGGCTGCGTGGGAACCCTGCTAATAACAATTAGGCTCATTTAAAAATAGGGGCCACGCTCTGCGAGAGGCGTAGTCACTTCAATATTTATATGTTTTTAGTTCGTTTCAAACTAAATTACTTAATTTAATATTTATTGTCGTCACTCACTGCCATGCACAACAACAGACCTCTCCATGACACAACACAACTTCACTCTCTTCCTCCCCCCCCCCCCCCTCAAGCAAATTGAATTTTTTTTTAAGTTCACATAGGATAAATAATATAGACTTAGATCTACTATTACACATGCTAAATAGCTAGGCCTAAAGGTTAAAGGACAGTTTGATTTAGCTAGGTTGCTGCTAGATCTAGGACTATAATCTGACTGACCCATCTGACCTCACAAACTTTTCTTGACACCACATTGTACTTTTTTTTTTACAAGTACTAGACTCTTAGGTGTTGAAATAATATAAATACACTTAAACTTGATCTAGATCTATGTCAACATTAAATTGTTACCACGAAAAAAAGATCGGGCAGTCCTGATATCTGTTTTTTTTTAGATCGCGTGCCACCTACTAGGACTACTAAGTAAGTACTAGGGCAAAGATTAAGCGTAAAGGCGGCCTTACGCGTAACCGTACGCTGAGCGAACTGCATAAATGCGGCCAATAAATATTTATGTTTATTATTCAGTGGTCATGTTTAAATTGAAAATTGCGTAAGTTTTAGATTTAGTGAGAAAATCTATCAATAACTAGATCTATTAACTTAACTGATAACTCACAAGGTGCTTCCAACTCCTCCAGTATTGGCTTGGCTTAGGACCTCTGACAGCACTCTTGGTTTCAGCATGATTTTAAATATTGGAGTGTCAAAGCAATAAAACAGTTTTGCCTTAAACTCCGTAATCAAATTAGGCAATAAGTACAATCTAGATTTGCTGTGTTCTAGATCTAGAAGACCTCTAAATCTAAGTTTTGCTTCTAAATTTTAAAAACAAACACGAACTTTTAATAGGAAAACAGGAAACTAGCATCAGGTGACAACCTTGACCTCTGGACATCTATCGTGTTTCGTAAAACTTAAAAGAGCTGATCGCTCTATGGAACTCAAAACATAGATCTCTAGATTCTAGCTCTAGATCTAGAATCAGTAGAGATTTATTAGCCTAGTAAACATCAGTACGCTAACCGGTAATAATTGTTCATAATAATATAGATATGATCTAGTATCACACGCACGTGCAATTTGTTTTTTATTTTTAAATTGTGTTGCTAATGTTGCAAACTCACGTTTATTGAATCATTTACGCTTTGTGTGTTTTACTCCGTTATTTTTGTTGTTGTTGATTTGCTGACATGCCACTGATGCCAGATACAAAGTTCAACGGGAACCATTTTAATTTTATAAATATTATGAGTAATTAGGCATATTGGTATATTCATTAATCTAATAAATCTCTATTTAGATCTAGAATCTAGATATTTAATAATAACTTAATTATTTAGGACATGTTAGCTAGTCTTTTTAATGAATAATGAATCTGCAGATAAAAAGTAACAAAATAATGGAATAACACAGTCAAGAAATTTAAAAATGTTTGACTTCTTACTGTAAGTTATTTTTCTTTAATTAAAATAATTTTAAAATTATCACTAGATTTACTACCTGTACTGTATACCAGTGGGTTTTTTCAGGATTTTCATGGGCAGGGTTTAAAACACACACACACACACACACACACACACATATATATATATATATATATATATATATATATATATATATATATATAGGCCTATATATTGTTTCTAAGAATGTAAAAGTTGTGGTTTTATTATATTCACTTTATTTAAAACTAAAATGCGTTAACATTTAATTTAAATTGGACAAGTTCGTCATCATGAATAATTGTGAATTATTTGGAGACAGTTGTCATTTTGGAAACTTGCTGCAGACTATGAGATAGTGTGGTTAAGCAGAAGAGACATAAAGATGTTGATGACACCTAACTCTGTTTTCAGTGCTCAAAAAAATCTAGTTTGGGAAGGTAAAGGCAGCATGCATAAGGTTGATTACACAAGATTCTTTGTTTGCCCCATGGACCATTCGGTCTACAAAGGCTACATTATCTCTAGGTTTTTGAAAAAATTAGAACTAGATCTCGGGCAGATGAGGCTCGTTAGCTGGGGACAGCCACTCTTCTAGAAGAGACAACTCCAAAATCAAACAACTGCTGCCTTGTAGTTTGTTCTTGGTTGGACAAAGGCTATGGAAGCAAATCCAAAAAGAAAAGCAGACTGAAATCGGAGTCAGTGGCGCATAACCAGTTGACACGTATCCTTAATTGTGATGGAGGCGTAGTCGAGTCGTCAAAAAGCTCATGGTTGATAAATTTTAAAAAGTCTCCAGTTTAAACCCTCTGGCAGATAAGGCTCGATCCCTTCTAACACTAAAAATAAGAATGAAGCAGAAGAAGAAGAACTAGATTACATTAGGTTTATGTATTGATAATGTTTAAACAACAATAATTAATTGCAGGAGTCTACAAGCCATGGGTATGCTGAGCAAACTTGCTTTATTAGGGGCTGTTGCCGTAGTTGGCATTGGAGTGCTTTGCAATCTGCCATCTAATCCATTTGTTCCTAAGCCACAACAAGCAACTCTTGCGTATTTGGCAAACACAAAACTTCAAACACTAGGGAGTGAACCAAAAGAATTCTTGGTAAAACAATCATTTTTACAGTCATGAGGCATATAGTTGCTCACTGTATTTTTTACTCAATAAATTCAATGTTAAATTATTGTATTTCTAAATTCAGTCTGGTTATAATTAACCATGATTGACTGTTTGAAATGTGTTTTAAAAAAATGTAAATTTACTAACTCCTTGTGACAGGCATCACTATTATGGGTCAAAAATGGTGCTGTTATCATGGCGGTCAGGAGACCAGGATGATTATTGTGCAGGGAGGTAATTTTTTAATAAATTATATTGAATCTTTTTTTATTTTCAAAGCTAGACAAGATTGTACAGGATTTTAATGATATTGCCCAACAAAAGTCAGTGTACACTTTATTTATATAGTAGAGGAGCTTAGAGAATTGAGCCAAGTACAATAAAGAATATCTTGAAATGAAAACACAAAGGATCTAGATTGTGCACAGAAATAAAACAACACATAATAATAGTATAGATTTTCCTAAGGGTGCATGAAGATTATTGAAATATAAAACTGAATTTTTAAACTCAAATCAAAGGTCAAATAAATTATTAAATGTATTACTTTCTAATAGTATTTTTTAAATTGTTTAACCTTTTGATACTAATTTGCAAACTTTTCAAACTCTGAAGGAAGCCTTAGAACTGTCCTCCCTGAAACCTCAGCTTGACGGCCTGAATATTCCTCTGTACGCTGTCGTACATGAGGATCTCGGTGTCGCTGAGTTCCAACCATTTTTTAAAGGAGAAATTTTTCTTGATAAAGAGGTTGGTTGTGAACTTTGTTACTACAAATGATATTTTTAAATCTTTACACATATGCTAATAAATCCTATGTATGGATGATTTAATACTTGTGTTCACATTTCTAGCGCCGTTTCTATGGGCCTGTGGAAAGAAAGATGCTTTGGACAGGTTTGCTTAGGTTAAGTGTCATTTCTAAGATATGGAGCACCAAAAAAAAGGGCATTGAAGGCAACCTGGAGGGAGAAGGGCGCATTTTAGGAGGTACATTAAGTACAAAATGTGTTCTTTTTATCAAACTTTCATTTAGACTATAAAGTTACAAACAATATATTGTCAACAAAGTTTTTTGTAACTTTTTAAAATATAAACTTTTTTAAATCCAACATTTATAACAGGTGTGTTTGTGGTTGGACCAAAAGATCAAGGAATTCTTTTTGAACACAGAGAGAAAGAATTTGGAGATTACGCTAATACAACACAGTTGTTAATTGCAGCATTAAAAATATCATCCCTCAAAGCTGCTGGTAAATCCTAGAGTGTTGGGTTATCTATGTAACTAATTTATTTTTTTGTACATGAACTTCAGTCTCTTACTTAGCCATCTCCTAAATGAACATGTTTTCAAATAGATTATCATAGTTTTTGTTTGTACATGATTGTATGAGTGGGACACCTCAGCTATTAGGTGTGTACATGTTTTTAAAAAATCTAAAATTCTAATTTCATCTATTTGTACCTGGACATTAGAATGACGCTGCAAGCTGAAATTATTATTAGCTTGTTGCTGATGTACCAACAATGTCACAGTTATAAAAGGATGAAAAGAATTTTAAATTTCTATATATAAGAGAAATGTAAGCAAATTTGTTTTAGTAGTGTGGTTCAACCATATTAAAACTTTCAGCGTTACACAGATCATTTCTACTTTGCCATGTTTATTGTTGACACAAATGTGATGGAAGAAAATTTCTTTACAAAAAAAAAACACCAATAAATATGTAACATTGTATTTTTATCAGAAAGTTTTTTTTGGTGTTTTTTTTTATTACTAGGGAATGTTTTATTTCAACGCCACTAAGTGGTTCATTTCTTACAGCATGTGAAGTGTTAACTCACTTATCCTAATGTTAACACAAAACCATTTCCATGTATTTGTTGTCAGATATAGTTCACCATTTTTTTCCCATTTTGGTTGTGTAAAAATAAATGTTTCTCCAGTTTTTTCAATTTTGGAATTGATTTGTTTGATGTAAATTCGCTCACTGTGATGATTTATTAGGTTAGGTTTGCCTGTCGTCCCTACTGGGACATAGGCCGCTGACAAGATGATTATTGTTATTCATTTTACCACAAATTTTATTTTTGGAGTTTTTAACTTCTTTGAACTTTCATTCGAAATTTGATTATAAG
Source organism: Physella acuta (assembly GCF_028476545.2). Lineage (NCBI taxonomy): Eukaryota > Metazoa > Mollusca > Gastropoda > Physidae > Physella > Physella acuta. The sequence continues at coordinate 506,601 of NW_026731876.1, forward strand.
GGATATAATTCCGGCATGTTAAAATTGTAACAGTTGTGTCCCTTGCTGGTTTTGAAAAAAATCGCATGAAACAAACGCAATACAATGATTAGCTACTTGACTATGACCCATTTGATTTATTTTAAATTAATACTTTAAAAAGTTAAAACATTTATATCAAGCACTCATCAGTGTCATTTGATTTTTGGAAATTAATTAACTAGACCTATTTATTCCTCTTCCCCCCCCCCCCCCGGTCATTTGAACATTTGTAAAAGTATACATTTTATATATTAATTCGATTTCGTCCGGAGGGGGTAGGGGGGAGCGGTAGACTTTCTTCGGGGGGGGGGGGGGAGCTCAACCCCTACCCCTCACGAATAGATGCCTAGAAGACATTCTGAATGAATGTTAAAGATAGGGATGATACAAGCGTATGTCATCAGTTACAACATATTGAATAGATCTAGATCCACTTCCTAATGATGATTTCTTTAGTACTTGAATCTAATAAAATAACCATCAGCCTCCACCACCTATCGTGTGGTGCGATTAGCCCAGACTGTAGGTAGGTCCGGTGTGTCCTGAGTTATCGACACAATCAATGAATCATCTCATGTACACCAGCACAACGTCCGTGTTGTCTAGCGTCCGTGAGATTGTAGGAGAGATAACGACACACGTTGTTGTCTGATCGTTGAGTGAAGGAGTGGACCGGATGTTGACACACACGGCCACTGTGTCACCCGTGTCTAGTGGCACACATCACACGTCTTACGGCCAGCTCTGACGTCATCCGGGTACGGTCACAAACTGGTACATTTATGTGAGTAATGTGGTCGGGAGGAGAGACATGATTGTCAACCCATCCGCCCCGAGACTGAATCCCCGGGCAGATAAAGCTCGCTCAGTTTCTTTCAGACTTTTTTTTGGGGGGGGAGGGGGGGGGGGGTGACTTGGGTAAAAGGATATATTTGTTACATAAGGGGTCATCCATAAATGACGTCACGCTTTTTAAGCCGATTTTTACCTCCCCTCCGTCACACGTGGTCACAAAAAGCCAGACCCCCCCCCCTAAAATGACGTCACACCTCAGCCTACAACCCCCCTTAAAATTGATGTTGAATTTTTCTTAAAACATCGATATTTTCCCACAAATCTTGTCAGAACTCTGCCAACATAGTGAGGTCAATATGTCCCCCCCCTCCCAGTGTTTCTTCCAGACTTTTTTCTCCGGGGGGGGGGGGGCACTTGAAATTTTCGGGGGTGGGGCGGTCAACATTTTTCGGGGGGGGGGGGGCGGACACTAGTAAAAGAGATTGCTTGCTATCTAAAATCCATCTCGTTCGGGGGAAGGGGGGGGGGGCGGAGCCCCCCGAAGAGATGCCTGGAAGAAACTCTGCCCCCCCCCCCTCCACCGCCCTTAACATAGAAAGGTCAATATGGCGGCACGCTGCCCCTAACTAACATATGAGGGCACGCTGCCCCGGGTAAACTAGACTGGCTCACCATGGAGATGTACTGTGTATAGTTTGGGACATTTTACTTTCTCGTATACGAGGTATAGTGGAAGTATTGTAAATGTAATCGTTCAAAAAATCGAAGTCAAAATTTTGACTATCTCGACATTTTACTTTCTCGTATACGAGGTATAGTGGAAGTATTGTAAATGTAATCGTTAAAAAAATCGAAGTGAAAATGTTGATTATCTCGACATTTTACACCTTTCTAATTTTGTGTGTGTCTGTCTGTTAACTCGAGAATTTGAGTAGAGCCTACCGTTTCAGTTCTGTTATATATAGGTATTAGTATTATATCGAATTTGTAATTCTATATCAACTTTTGAACGTTTAAAGTATTCACTCTACTTCCGGTTTCTAAATAGCCAATAACTGGAGTACCGTTGAAATTAGACGAGGTGTACGAAATTGCATGTTCCTTTCTAATTTTGAACAATCCGTTTACCGGAAGTGGTACTTTGTTTTATTTCTGTGTGAGAACTATAATAACTTGAGTACTTTTCTAGTTAGGTAGACGAAATTTCATACATAAGTATACGATCATATAATTGGATTGCTTTCAATTTATTTAGTTACCTCTGATAAACAAAAGGGGTACGACTTTACTCTGTTTCTGTTTTCCAAAATACCAATAACCCGAGTACCGTTTCATTTAAGTGAACGGAATTTTAAGCATATTTATAAGATCCTATTCTCTTAATTCTTTCGTATTTTGAGTGATTTCCTGTGAAAGTAGTACTTTACACTATTTCCGATTTCTGAAAATAAAATACTTCTACCGGACCTATTTCTTCAAAACTTTTCATTAGGTCTAGACTTAACGACAATAGACTGTGACATAATATTTGACTGAATTAGATGTTTAGTAAATTTTCAAAAATTAATCAACGTTTACTATGTAAAGCACACACTTTCGGCTATATTACACACACATTTTTTTTACGTTCATTTGGTGCGTAATGATTTTCTACGCAATTCTATTCTATTTAAAAAATGTAATATACGAGAAATTTTAGGGGAGATCATTCCAGCTTTATTAATACTAATAGTTTCGCTGTCTGTGTATGTGACAAGAACGCTCTGTCTGACAAGAACGCTCTAGAGAAAACACAAGCAAATTAAAAACCTGCATAGTAATTCGAAAAACGAAGTATGACGTCGCCACATTTAGCATCTCAAGCCGGAGAGTGTGTGTGTGGGGGGTGGTTGGGTGTTTGGGGGGGTGGGGTGTGGGGGGTGGTTTTAATTTAGACTTTTTCCTCCCCGGAGAGGGGTGGGGGTACTTGAAATTTTCGGTGGCGGGGGTAGAATTTTCGGGGAGGGGCGGACACTGGAAAAAGTATATAATTATATTTCGTTGAATGGGACGGTAGACATGTTTTTTTTTTGGGGGGGGGGTGTGGGGGGGTGGGGGTGGGGGGTGGTGTGTGTGGGGTGGGGGTGGGGGGGTGGGTGTGTGTGTGTGGGGTGGGGGTGGGTTGGTTTTAGTTTAGAGAAAAGAGACAGCACTATCAACCTAGCGCCCGTTGTATCCTTCCTCAACGGGCCATTTTTCTCGTTTAATAATGTTACTGTAATCAACAGAACGTAAAAAATATTTCAACAATTTTGAAATACTTCAATGTCCCCGTGGTCTAAAGGATGCATATTCAACATTACAACGCATATGGTCGGGGCTGTTATATTTTCTAATGGTTAAAACGCACATTAAATGATTCGAAAATTGTTCGTGCATGACTAGTTCTAAAATGCTTTCCGCCAGAGGCGTAGCGACCCCTCCCGGCGCCCGGGGGCAAACTTTCAATTTTGCGCCCCCCCCCCTTATATTTTTCGTGTTTATAATTAAAATCTGCAGCTAAAATGAGCTTTTAATTTTTTCCCAACCCATTTTGGCGCCCCTAGGGTCGGCGCCTGGGGACATATATAGTTTATATACCCACTCGCCACCCACCCCCCTTCGCTACGCCTCTGCTTTCCGTTAAATGTAGTCAGTCTCAATAGGCTTCCAAACATTACGGCAAAACTATAAAATTAATGGTTAAACTATAGCGATATCCATAAATTATGTCAAGATCTAGAAGATTTATACGTATTTTAACAATTTATCACAACTTTTTGTTTATGTGATGTCGTGTGAGATGGCCCTCCTCGTGCTACTTTATTTTGAAGGCCAGGTGTTCTGGAAAGAATGGGACAAATATATGGAAATAGATCTACCAGAATCTACATCTAGACTAGGCTTTAGTGGCTTATGAAAACTATTGTTGTAGACCTGTAACCTGTAGGCCTGTTTAAAATCACGACAACTCAAAATTATAGGCCTACTCGTATTCACGATTACAAACGTGTTTTCCATTCCGAGGGCTGAATATGCAATTACATAAGTCGATTTTAAATGTTGTTAATAAGTCTAAAATCAATCTATATAGATCTATTATTTTAGGTAAAATCTTAGTTTAGCGTCGTAAATTCCAACGTAGCTAGTAATGTGCGATGAAGGTAACTAATGAATATTTCTTTCATTTGGCCATATTTATGTCATATTTTACATAATATAACAGATAATTGAATAACAAATCACAATCCATTACCAAACCAGTCATAAATATCCTGGAATAAACTTTAAACTACCCCGTTTGAAACAACAATGAGGAAATACAAGCTGCGGCCATGTTTTGAAAACAATAAATTGTCTATTCGTATGTCTTTTGTGTTGACTTTGTGGTTTAATATGATTGTTTTGTATTGTTTTAATATATGCCTGGGGGTCGTCCATAAATGACGTCACATTCGTAGGGGGGGTCCGTAATTTTGTGACGTTGTGTGATGAGGGGGAGAGGGGGGGGGGTTCAGATGGTGCGACGTCACACTTTTGCATTTTAAAAAAGCAATGTTAGAAAACGAATTTTATACGTTATTTTGCGTTTTAGAAAACTGTTTTAATACATTGTAATAACAATTGATTAAAATACTCTATTTTGACAGAGTTCAGACAAGATTTTGGAAAAATATAGCTGTTTAAAAACAATTCAACTGCAATTTTGAGGGGGGGGGGGGGGATTTGTAGGCTGAGGTGTGACGTCATTTTAGGGGGGGGTCTGGCTTTTTGTGACGACGTGTGACGGAGGGGAGGGGGGAGGTTTAAAAAGCGTGACGTCATTTATGAATGACCCTCTGTATAGTAATTTTTCTTTCTTTTTTTAAATATAGTTGACATAAATGACTAATAGACCTTTTCAGACTTAATAGTGTGCATCCAAGACCACAACAATTGTTGGGAGGTCGAACTTTTGAACACTTTATTTGCAGTAAGCAAATCAATATTAGATCGCTCATAAATGACGTCGCTCTTAAGATAGTAATGACAGCGTGCATTATTAAAGAGCAAACATATGAACATATTGTTTCATATAGAAATTGTGATTTGTGGTGGGGAGAGGTTGAGTAGAACTCAGCGATGTGATTTTGGAGACGGGTCAGGTTTTTTTTTTCGTGAAAACAGGGGATGGCTGTGGGAGAAAGACCAGCTGTAGAAGTATGAAGCGTCATTCATTGGTGATCCATTTTCTCAGTGGGGACGATAGAACTATTAAGAAGGGTCAAAAAATGTAAAAAGCTTGCCGAGAGTCGCATTTCTTGAACCCCTCCTTTTTCATTCCCCCACTTAGCACATCGTCACCGAGTTAACGCTCGCACGTGACGTCATGTACCGGTACCGCCGACCGTTAGGCTAATTTTATAGAAAAAAACAAGCACTGCCTTTTTGACACTTATGCGAGATTTAATTTGATTACATATGTTGGTGTTCAATTAAACAGCCCCTAACATATCTATCACTCGTCCATTTAAACATACGTGGTTATTTCTGCAAGCTTGCTGTCTTGAGACTTTCGGCCCTTTAAAAATGTATTAAGCTCTCACCGTATAGAACTCGACTACACATATTAAGCTCCAAAAGAAGCTTGGTGAAACCAGGATGGCCGTCCGATTTTGTAGCACAATAAACGATAAGATGACACTTATATTAAAGTAAATTATAGTTCTGAATCATGATACATTAAAAGTGATATTCTGAAATTAAGAGCCAGACAGTCAACATGATATTTCAATTTGAGCCCAAGAAAATAAATTTCCTTAAACAATGGAACGTTACTAAATTTTCGCGCAGTTTCGCGAAATTGAATTAAAGTATTTACGACATCTTACAAAGCGCGATAGCCTACTGGTGCTCTAACGCGGCCCATGCTAATGGCCATATTCCTAACGCCCCGCATTAGACGCGGCTTATTCGTCGGCAGGCATTTGGTGGCAAGCCTTTTTGACGGGGATAATGTCTTGAGGCCGTTTTGCCAAATGTCTTAAACTAGCAGGCTTGCAACATTTGTGATGATTCGTTTTGAGCAAGGTATACGTATACTAATGCTTATTTATCGTTATTTTGATCGAACAAAGCATTATAGAGGTTCTCCATCAACCACCTAGGTATTTTTCCCCGTTCACCTACTTTCATGAGACCGACACGTCATAAATTGCGGAGCCGCCAGAGTTGACGTCACAAATTTTCACTCACTCCCGTAGCAAATCATATGTGACATCATTTATGGACAACCCCATATTACTCACTTGGGTACTTGATATTGACATTTTGACAACAAAGGATAACCTAAATGTGTCTGGCAGGTGAAGACTTGCGATCGACCAAAATGACAACACACACTTTAAGGGGTGGACTGGTTCATTGTTTTAGATGATGTTTTACGAGGGAAGCTGGTGGATAATACATTTTGTCTCTCTGTATATATAAATGATGACAAACATTTAATGCTGTCAAAATTATGGTTAGAGATCTTAGATAAGGCAGAGTGAAGCGTAATTTTTTTACATTATGACTTGTTGTGACATTGACAACAAAAATATGACGGTGGTTGGGGTTTAATTAAGGTAAAGAGAAGTAAAAAAAAATGTCATAAGTTACGATTGAAAAGAAAAACCTGAAATGAAAATAGTGAACATTCAAACAATAAGAAAAAACTCAAACTATATAGTAATAGTAAGATCTAATAAACATTAGTTTTAAAAAAAACGTGATTTAATACATGGATACAGGTTGCATCTCACAATGCTTCTAGAATTAATAAAGTTGTTTGTTTTTAAAGAGCAGAATTTAAAAAAAAAATGCTTTGTAATACGGACTATACAACAAGACAATCATATTTAAGTACATTTTCATACGAATAGAAATGAAAGGGAAGCTACTCTAAATTACTTTTTCTTAAGATGGCTGCTGTTTTTAATAGCAAATTTACTATCTCGAACAGGGTTGATAAAAATTAATTTCAGGATATTTAAATTGATTTAACCATTAATAGTGATTTATTATTTAATTATTTATAATATTTTATCAAAATATACGAAAATATACTCATATTTAACGACATATTCATTAATTCACTCTCTCCTACATTACTAGTTTTGGCCGAATTTACGACGCTAAACTAAGATTTTACCTTATTTTATACCACATACGCTATTTTAATAACCAGATCTAGATGAAACTAATTTTAAATAAACAGCCTGTTTGTTCATGTAGTGTAGGCCTATCGAAATCGCTAACCGGAACGGGAAAGGGAGGCTACTGGGACAGGCCGACTAATCATGAGCATCACACACAGGCAACATGAACAACTCTAGACTCAGATCTAGACTTTCAGTAGGATTAACAACACAATGTAGTCTAGATCTAGTCTAGATTCTAGGCTTTTTGATCAACTTTTCCTGCCTTACACTGGTGCTCATCATGTGTTTTTCTTGTGGTTTTGGATATTTTAATGATTTCAATTTGTATAGTTTAGTGCTTAGTCTATTCTCAGTCTCACAAGTCTTTAGTATTTTATTTTTAGTCAGTGATCTTTTTTTCTAGCAAATTAAAATTATAGAGAATAACTTACGTCTTACTTGATCTAGATCTAGGTCTAGATTCTAGATCTAACTGCTAAACATGTTTTCCTATTAATTAAGTATTAATGTAATAATGTTGAATAGATTATTTTAACTAGATAGATGCAGTCTAGAATCTAGATTATTATATTATTATTATAGGCCTATAGGGCCTAATTATTATCAAGATTTAGAATTTAGATGAACTAAATAATGCAAAAACTGCAGACCTCAATTGATTTTTTAAAAAAAAGTAATGACCTAGATCTAGGCCATGTTATTGTAATTGTTACAGATGGAAACTGTTAATTTAAAAAAAAATAAAGAGATTAGTTTAAGACAAGATGTTAAACAGGCTATTTCTTATATGGCATATGGCAACAATCATATTCTCATAATGTTACAATCTGCAATTTATCATAATATCAATTATTTAATAATTCTGTAGGGCCTAGTTAACAGGAGCCTACTAGATATATTAGTATTAACAAAGTTAACAAAAACATTAAAAATAATTAATAATAGGCTTACATTACATAAACAGTTTGGCTTGTAAAATAAAAAAAAAAAATAGGCCTAACAGTTTAAAATAATTTATAAGATCTACCTGCCACATAATCATATAATGATAAGCAATGATTATATATATATAGGCCTATATAGGCCTATAGGCTTATATATATATATATATATATATATATATATAAGGGGGGAGGAGTGGGGGGTGCGGACCGCACCGGGTGACACCATTTAGGGAGGTGACACCAAGGCAAATAATAGCAAAATATATAGAGAAAAATTTGAGGGGGGTGCAAATCGAAAGTTTGAGGGGGGGGGGGGGGGGTGCAAATCTGTGGGGTGACACCATTAAGTGCCGCACCGGGTGACACCCGACCTCGCTACGCCACTGATATATATATATATATATATATATATATATATATATATATATATATATATATATATATATATATATATATATATATATATATATATATATGCATGTGTATATATGTATGTAATATGCCTTTATAAAAGTAGTTCTCTGATTAGTGGCCAGTTTTAGCAAGGCAATGAGTTGCATCTGGGATTTTGTTCATCCTGTTTTACATAGTCATTCATAGTATTATCAATAACATATGACCAACCATGGCCCCATTCTATTTTATTTTCTTGATGCATTTAAATACAATTTAAATCCTATATTATGCTTAGCTTTTATTTTAAACGGCAAGAAATACTAAAAAATATTATTTTGAGCTTGTAGGTGTAACATCTTTACACAATTTTAAGTTAAGATAATCCCGTATCACCATTGATTTTGGTGTGTAGGTGAAACATCTTTTACACAATGTTATGAAAAGATAAATCTTAGTTTCATATTGATTTAGGTTTATTTTTTTTTACAAACAGCATTTATTGCAGTTGTGATGGAGATTTTAGAATATGGAATCTATGTCTGCTATATACTGTTTGAAATAAGCGTGTCTTGAAGGGTTGTTGATAACTTGTTGCTTTAAAAAAGAAATTAATAATTTTTTTTTAATTATTCCAGTGACAAAAGGGCAGGAGAGTATTTTCAAAGTTTAATAAGTACAACTAATATTTAAAATTCAACCAGATTTTGAATACAACATTTATCATCCTACAAAAATGGGATCAAAATTACTTTTGTTCAGTGCCTTATGTTTATCAACATTTTCATTTTCCTGGAGTCAACAAACTCCAATTGATGACAATCAAATGGGCATGAGCGTCCTCTACAAGATGGTCAATATTTTTCTTGGGGATGTCGTTCATAAGGATAATTTAACATCACATATAAGTAAGTACAATATTTTTCATGCTGATGTCGTATCATATCAGTAGATACAATAGATTTCTTGGTAACTTCATATCTTATATCAGTAACTACAATATTTTTCATGCTGATGTCATATTGTATATCAATAAGTAAAATATTTTTAAACGGCTTGAAAATTCACTTTTGAAGCTATCTCTGGTAAACACATTCATGAGATTTTAACACAACTGGCTGGAGCTATCCTGCTACCACTATGGCAACAACAAATGATTCACCACTCTCTTATCTGAATATCTATCTGAATATTTGACTATCTACCTGACTATCTTCTATCTGAATATCTGACTATTAGGCCACACTAACATGTGCATCTTGATATTGTTTAGTGTTATTTTTGGAAACATCCATAAAAGCTCATTTTTAATGTTTTTTAAAAGTAACAACCTCTTCTTTATTAGTCAAAAATGTTTGATTAGGTCTTGAACAGCTGTTTCATATAGAATAGGTCTAAAACAGTTGTTTCATATAGAATAGGTCAAGAGCAGCTGTTTCATATAGAATAGGTCTAAAACATCTGTTTCATATATAGAATAGTTCTAGAGCAACTGTTTCATATAGAGTAGGTCTAGAACTGTAGGTTTGTGTAGAATACCATACTGCCTACAAAGGGCCTACAGTACAAGCAATAAAAAGCTACTGCTTGTTTTTCCTCTATTCACATAAAGATATTGCATACACAAAAGACAGAGGATTGTATAACTTACATAACAATTTTATCAACACTGTTGTTGTGAGATGTGTGTGTGTGTAAAAGAATTGTGGTGAACTAAGGGAAGTGTTTGTAAGTGTGGGTATATATATATTGGATTGTATGCATCAAAGACATTCACATAATAATGTAAGCAATAGGTGGCCGATTTTGTGAATAACATGTTAACGTGTTCATAGTTCATGTCATTCAGTTCATGTTTTAGATTTTTTTGTTTCCAATTCGTCATGCTCAATTTTTTCATCTGTCTCCAAGACAATTTTTATTGTCATTAAATGTCATGTTACATAATAGCAATGATCCTGCTGTACAGGTGTGACCTCCCCTCCCCCCCCCCCATCACCAGCTACCCCCCACCCCACCCATGGCAGTTTATAATGACAACATCAATATGCAGCCAGCTTGTTACACCTGATGTAATGATGGCTGGTTCATTGATCTGCACTGCACGACACTTTCTTCTCACAGTTGATGGACTCACTGTTTGGTCTGTCTGTCTGTCACAAGCAAACAGTTTGGTCTGTCTGTCACAAGCAAACAGTTTGGTCTGTCTGTCTGTCACAAGCAAACAGTTTGGTCTGTCTGTCATAAACAGTTTGGTCTGTCTGCCACAAGCAAACAGTTTGGTCTGTCTGTCTGTCACAAGCAAACAGTTTGGTCTGTCACAAGCAAACTGTTTCGTCTGTCTGTCTGTCTGTCACAAGCAAACTGTTTGGTCTGTCTGTCTGTCTGTCTGTCTGTCTGTCTGTCTGTCTGTCTGTCTGTCTGTCTGTCTGTCTGTCTGTCTGTCTGTCTGTCTGTCTGTCTGTCTGTCTGTCTGTCTGTCTGTCTGTCTGTCTGTCTGTCTGTCTGTCTGTCTGTCTGTCTGTCTGTCTGTCTGTCTGTCTGTCTGTCTGTCTGTCTGTCTGTCTGTCTGTCTGTCTGTCTGTCTGTCTGTCTGTCTGTCTGTCTGTCTGTCTGTCTGTCTGTCTGTCTGTCTGTCACAAGCAAACTGTTTGGTCTGTTGGCCTGCTTGCTAGATCTGGCTGGCTTACATGATTCGATAGATCCAGGTTCCCCATTTTGTGGGTTGTGACTGTATCAAACTTAGATCCTAGTTTGTGGGTTGTGATTGTACCATTAAATCCTAGTTTGTGGGTTGTGATTGTATCAAACTTAGACCCTATTTTGTGATTGTGGTTGCATGTCCGTGTTCGCGTGTCGCCGTGTCTAGCAGCTACCAACCAATACAATGTTATCTGTCGATAGAGCCGACACTTCCTTGATGCATGGATTCGTCATGTCGAGACTGTTTCCTCTTGGTCGTGTCAGGGCATGGGGACTAGTAGAAAGTTTACAGTACACTAGATCATTGGTGGGGGGGGGGCATAATTTTGCTTGGTCTATCACCAAGGTTCGAAGCAGAGTCACAATGCGGAGAAGGGGGGGGGGGGCGGTCTGCACCGGGTAACACATTTTAGGAAGTGACACCAACTTGAAAAACCGTAAAATTTACTGCCAAAAACGTTTTATTCCGTCAACATTGTAAAATACTAGGGGGTGGGGGAGGAAGGCGACACCCAAACTTTTTTTTGTAGTAGGTGGGGTTTGACACTGCAGTCTCCTTACCCCCCCCCCCCCCCCCCTCCTAGCTCTTGACTTGACTGAATTTTTTTGGGCGTGCACACATTTAACGAAAGCTGTCACCGAACCGTGAAATGTGTGTTGTAAGCTTGAATGAATCACTTGTTCTACACATGATGTAAGGGGCCTGAGACAGAGACGCTGTGTTTATAATTAAAGCATGGGTACTGTGTGACATTCAGCTTTAAGTTTTCTTACAACTAAAACAGGTCAGTGACGTCACCTAGGATGGGACATGACGTGTTTCAGGATATATGGGATATCCTAGACGACTCGCGACAAACGGGTTAAATTTATCCCAGAACGTGACCACTCCAATTGTTTACTTTAGGCGTAGATTCTAGTGGGATAAGACAGGCTAGGATATGACGTCGTACATTTGTATTGGGTCACGTTGTCCTAGTCTATGCTGTAATGGGTTTTGTAATGTTTGGTAATAAGCTTGGTCACGATTCTAGAAGGTTCATTACCCCCCCCCCCCCCCAGTTCTTCCTCCATTAGACCATCCATCACCCAAGAGCTTTGTCCCTATGATTCGTCCATGTCACCTTAATACCCAACTAGTGAGGGAAACCAGCTGTTTACATCCTTTGATTTGTGACACTTGATTAATCAGGGTTACGCCGACATGTGGGCTGTGTCACGTGTGTGTAGAGGACATTTGGGCTGTGTCATGTGTGTAGATAGAGGACATGTGGTCTGTGTCGTCTAGAGGACATGTAGACTGTGTCACGTGTGTAGAGGACATGTAGACTGTGTCACGTGTGTAGAGGACATGTGGGCTGTGTCACGTGTGTAGAGGACATGTGGGCTGTGTCATGTGTGTAGAGGACATGTGGGCTGTGTCATGTGTGTAGAGGACATGTGGGCTGTGTCATGTGTGTAGAGGACATTTGGGCTGTGTCATGTGTGTAGAGGACATTTGGGGTGTGTAGAGGACATATGGACTGTGTCGTCTAGAGGACATGTGCGCTGTATCAAGTCATAATCGATACAGATAAATGATTTTCATTCAGTGCCAATAAATATACAAGAAAATATAGCAGCTAGTATGCCAAGTGTTGCATGTGAAAATACTGCGAATAGCTTACGCACGTCTACGAGCAGTGTTTCTTTCTGACTTTTTTTCTCCGGGGGGGGGGGGGGGGAAAGGGGGGGCATACTAAAATTATCGGGAGCGCGGACACTAGTAAAAGTATAAATTGTAAGTGTAAATTATTTCGTTCGGGGGAGGGAAGGGAGGTGGGGTGTGGCGGTAGATGTTGTCTGGGGGTCTGTCCCGTCCCCCCCCCCCACCCCGAAGAGATGCCTGTAAGAAACTGTCTACGTGGGTTACAAATACGATAGCAGTAAAGGCTTGGAGACAGACATAACTATCCCTGTCTAGAAGAGTGTTCGTAATACACAATTTCTCAGGAAGTGCAGACAACAGGTTTGGACAGCTCCACCAAACACGGTTTATAATTTCTGTTATTTAAAAACAAACCGCTTTGGGCGTGCCTTGACTGTAGCAGTCGAAAGCTTTTCAACTTTCAAGAATGTGTCGAGACCAAATACATTGAACACATGCTAATAGGTTGAGGAATGGAGCGTCTATCTACAGGTTCTTTTTGAACACATGCTAATAGGTCGAGGAATGGAGCGTCTATCTACAGGTTCTTTTTGAACACATGCTAATAGGTTGAGGAATGGAGCGTCTATCTACAGGTTCTTTTTGAACACATGCTAATAGGTCGAGGAATGGAGCGTCTATCTACAGGTTCTTTTTGAACACATGCTAATGGTCGAGGAATGGAGCGTCTATCTACAGGTTCTTTTTGAACACATGCTAATGGTCGAGGAATGGAGCGTCTATCTACAGGTTCTTTTTTGAACACATGCTAATAGGTCGAGGAATGGAGCGTCTATCTACAGGTTCTTTTTGAACACATGCTAATAGGTCGAGGAATGGAGCGTCTATCTACAGGTTCTTTTTGAACACATGCTAATAGGTCGAGGAATGGAGCGTCTATCTACAGGTTCTTTTTGAACACATGCTAATAGGTCGAGGAATGGAGCGTCTATCTACAGGTTCTTTTTGAACACATGCTAATGGTCGAGGAATGGAGCGTCTATCTACAGGTTCTTTTTGAACACATGCTAATAGGTCGAGGAATGGAGCGTCTATCTACAGGTTCTTTTTGAACACATGCTAATAGGTCGAGGAATGGAGCGTCTATCTACAGGTTCTTTTTGAACACATGCTAATAGGTTGAGGAATGGAGCGTCTATCTACAGGTTCTTTTTGAACACATGCTAATAGGTTGAGGAATGGAGCGTCTATCTACAGGTTCTTTTTGAACACATGCTAATACTAATAGGTTGAGGAATGGAGCGTCTATCTACAGGTTCTTTTTGAACACATGCTAATAGGTTGAGGAATGGAGCGTCTATCTACAGGTTCTTTTTGAACACATGCTAATAGGTTGAGGAATGGAGCGTCTATCTACAGGTTCTTTTTGAACACATGCTAATAGGTTGAGGAATGGAGCGTCTATCTACAGGTTCTTTTTGAACACATGCTAATACTAATAGGTTGAGGAATGGAGCGTCTATCTACAGGTTCTTTTTGAACACATGCTAATAGGTTGAGGAATGGAGCGTCTATCTACAGGTTCTTTTTGAACACATGCTAATAGGTTGAGGAATGGAGCGTCTATCTACAGGTTCTTTTTGAACACATGCTAATAGGTTGAGGAATGGAGCGTCTATCTACAGGTTCTTTTTGAACAGATGCTAATAGGTTGAGGAATGGAGCGTCTATCTACAGGTTCTTTTTGAACACATGCTAATAGGTTGAGGAATGGAGCGTCTATCTACAGGTTCTTTTTGAACACATGCTAATAGGTTGAGGAATGGAGCGTCTATCTACAGGTTCTTTTTGAACACATGCAAATAGGTTGAGGAATGGGGCGTCTATCTACAGGTTCTTTTTGAACACATGCTAATAGGTTGAGGAATGGAGCGTCTATCTACAGGTTCTTTTTGAACACATGCAAATAGGTTGAGGAATGGGGCGTCTATCTACAGGTTCTTTTTGAACACATGCTAATAGGTTGAGGAATGGAGCGTCTATCTACAGGTTCTTTTTGAACACATGCAAATAGGTTGAGGAATGGGGCGTCTATCTACAGGTTCTTTTTGAACACATGCAAATAGGTTGAGGAATGGGGCGTCTATCTACAGGTTCTTTTTGAACACATGCAAATAGGTTGAGGAATGGGGCGTCTATCTACAGGTTCTTTTTGAACACATGCTAATTGGTTGAGGAATGGAGCGTCTATCTACAGGTTCTTTTTGAACACATGCTAATAGGTTGAGGAATGGAGCGTCTATCTACAGGTTCTTTTTGAACACATGCAAATAGGTTGAGGAATGGGGCGTCTATCTACAGGTTCTTTTTGAACACATGCTAATAGGTTGAGGAATGGAGCGTCTATCTACAGGTTCTTTTTGAACACATGCAAATAGGTTGAGGAATGGGGCGTCTATCTACAGGTTCTTTTTGAACACATGCAAATAGGTTGAGGAATGGGGCGTCTATCTACAGGTTCTTTTTGAACACATGCTAATGGTCGAGGAATGGAGCGTCTATCTACAGGTTCTTTGAAGACATGCTAATAGGTCGAGGAATGGAGCGTCTATCTACAGGTTCTTTTTGAACACATGCTAATAGGTTGAGGAATGGAGCGTCTATCTACAGGTTCTTTTTGAACACATGCTAATGGTCGAGGAATGGAGCGTCTATCTACAGGTTCTTTGAAGACATGCTAATAGGTCGAGGAATGGAGCGTCTATCTACAGGTTCTTTGAAGACACGTATTGACGGTCCTTCTCAACAACAACCAATATCACAGACTCATGTCATTCCCTTTGATTTTAGCAATCATTTATTTAGAAGCCTACATTTGTTTAGTATTTATATTAAATACTCTTGCCGAAATTTTATAAGCGACCCACGCTTTTTACAAATTTTTGCTGAATTTTTATATATTTAAAGAAAAAAAACATTTTATTTTATTTTTTAGTGCGTATATAAAATGTTATTATAAACTGTTTAAAAATTATTTTTGGTTAATTTTGGTCTAGTTTTCCTGGACGTTAAAGTTACCTCCCTTACTTTGGTATACCGGTGCTTAAATCCCCTGCTCGTATATCAACTGTAATGTAAATAGGCCTACACAAATTTGACCAGGTTTCCACGATATGTATTTTGATATGCCGCATGTCAAGTTTTTATAAAGCTGAGCAGATGGAGTGTGGGGTATGAGAATAAACATTCACACACGCTTACAGTACAAAGTTTAGTTAAATGCAATATGTAACACACGCTGCATAACCTACTGAGGGTGAGGATATTCTTTGGGGTGGGGGGGGGGGGGGCTCTTAGAGAGAGTAGATTGAATTTGAGCATGACGCCCGAAACTCCGAGCATGGCGCCCATTTGTGTGACGTGGTGCCCTGTTATCTGAGTGTGATGCCCATTTGTGTGACATGGCGCCCATGTGTGTGACATGGCGCCCATTTGTGTAACATGGCGCCCATTTGTGTGACATGGCGCCCATTTGTGTAACATGGCGCCCATGTGTGTAACATGGCGCCCATTTGTGTGACATGGCGCCCATTTGTGTAACATGGCGCCCATTTGTGTAACATGGCGCCCATTTGTGTAACACGGCGCCCATTTGTGTGACATGGCGCCCATTTGTATAACATGGCGCCCATTTGTGTGACATGGCGCCCATTTGTGTAACATGGCGCCCATTTGTGTAACATGGCGCCCATTTGTGTAACACGGCGCCCATTTGTGTGACATGGCGCCCATTTGTGTAACATGGCGCCCATTTGTGTGACATGGCGCCCATTTGTGTAACATGGCGCCCATGTGTGTAACATGGCGCCCATTTGTGTAACATGGCGCCCATTTGTGTAACATGGCGCCCATTTGTGTAACATGGCGCCCATGTGTGTGACATGGCGCCCATTTGTGTAACATGGCGCCCATTTGTGTAACACGGCGCCCATTTGTGTGACATGGCGCCCATTTGTGTGACATGGCGCCCTGTTAGTGTGGCGCCCAGAGAACGGCTCCCTTATGGATATTGACCGACTCAACTTTCTCATGCAGACATCAGCCGTTACCAAATTCTTGTTTTAAACATTTCACACGTGTAGATTAAAAAAAAATCTGGCAAAGCCTCACACAAATGAGGCAACTGAAATCTCTTGGCAAACATACCGTCTCAGATAGCACATAGCGCATTTTTTTTATCAACTAGATCTAGTCCTGGGTTGTTATGTTTGGTGTGTATTTATTGTGACGTGTCGTTAGCCAACTTGTGTCGTCTCTTTAGCCAGCAATCTCCCCCTCCCCACCTATACCACGAGACAACACCCCCACCTCACCACAACAGCCACCCCCACCTCACCATAAGACAACACCCCTACCCCCAACACGAGCAATACCCCCACCTCACCACAACAGCCACCCCCACCTCACCACAACAACCACCCCCACCTCACCCCCACCTCACCACAACAGCCACCCCCACCTCACCCCCACCTCACCATAAGACAACACCCCTACCCCCAACACGAGCAATACCCCCACCTCACCACAACAGCCACCCCACCCACCCCACCTCACCACAACAGCCACCCCACCTCACCTCAACAGCCACCCCACCTCACCACAACAGCCACCCCCACCTCACCACAACAGCCACCCCACCCCACCTCACCACAACAGCCACCCCCACCTCACCACAACAGCCACCCCCACCTCACCACAACAGCCACCCCACCTCACCACAACAGCCACCCCCACCTCACCACAACACCCCCACCTCACCACAACAGCCACCCCCACCTCACCACAACAGCCACCCCACCTCACCACAACAGCCACCCCCACCTCACCACAACAGCCACCCCACCTCACCACAACAGCCACCCCACCTCACCACAACAGCCACCCCCACCTAACCACAACAGCCACCCCACCTCACCACAACACCCCTACCCCCAACACGAGCAAGAGTAACACCCCACCGCACCACAAGACAACAGCTAAAACCAGCCGAGCCATACCCGCAACAAGCACTTGTAATTCAATAGACTAACAAGGTTAGTGTCCCCTGCTTGTGTACATGCCCTGTGTTTTCACTGCTCTTACCTCCCCTGATCAAATATTTACCTCCCCTGTGTGCCCGTGCAAACATTGATACTATTATTAGCCATCAAATATTGATTCTATTATTAACGACCTTTGCCGCCGGTTTTTTCCTTGATCTGCTCATACTATTGATAATTTAGCATGTTAAGATATGTAACATTGATTAACATAATAAGAGTTAGTAGTTATAAATGATTTTGACTTGGTTCAATGTGGGTTGTTTTTTACGCCATGCGTTATATGGTTAATGAATGCTGATACAAATAAAAAGTGGGTTGTTTTTTACGTTATGCGTTATATGGTTAATGAATGCTGATACAAATAAAAAGGAACATAATCTTGGTAGCTGTTTCCTGTGACGTTTTACTGAATTTTTTTTCTACAGTTTTTTTCTCTGACCTATATTCTGTGACTTTTTGAGTGACTCTTCCCACCCCTTTCCGTCTTCCGTGTCGTTCCCTTCCCCCCCCCCCCCCCCCAAAATTTTTACCGCCCCCCCCGAACGAAATAAAATTTATATAATTTATATAGAAAATATATACTTTTAACAGTGTCCGCCCCCCCGAAGAAAGTTTACCGCCCCCCGAAGATTTCAAGTGCCCCCCCGGAGAAAAAAGTCTGGAAGAAACACTGCCCCCCCCCCCGCCCCATCGAAACCCAGTTACTGATCATTGTGTTGGCAGTGATCGGTGTGAAAGGTCGTCACAGTTTGGGTCAGATCAGGGGTGCCAGTGTTGCTTTAGAGGGGTGTCAGTGGGGCTTAAGTGGGGTGCCAGTGGGGCTTAAGTGGGGTGCCAGTGGGGCTTGGTGTAGGGGTGTCAGTGGGGCTTGGTGTAGAGGGGTGTGAGTGGGGCTTGGTGTAGAGGGGTGCCAGTGAGGCTTGGTGTAGAGGGGTGTGGGTGGGGCTTGGTGTAGAGGGGTGTGGGTGGGGCTTGGTGTAGAGGGGTGTGGGTGGGGCTTGGTGTAGAGGGGTGTGGGTGGGGCTTGGTGTAGAGGGGTGTGGGTGGGGCTTGGTGTAGAGGGGTGTGGGTGGGGCTTGGTGTAGAGGGGTGCCAGTGAGGCTTGGTGTAGAGGGGTGTGGGTGGGGCTTGGTGTAGAGGGGTGTCAGTGGGGCTTGGTGTAGAGGGGTGTGGGTGGGGCTTGGTGTAGAGGGGTGCCAGTGAGGCTTGGTGTAGAGGGGTGTGGGTGGGGCTTGGTGTAGAGGGGTGTCAGTGGGGCTTGGTGTAGAGGGGTGTCAGTGGGGCTTGGTGTACGGGTGTCAGTGGGGCTTGGTGTAGAGGGGTGTCAGTGGGGCTTGGTGTAGAGGGGTGTCAGTGGGGCTTGGTGTAGAGGGGTGTCAGTAGAGCTTGGTGTGTGATAGCTTGATATAACTTCTCTCGTCCTGCATCAATCATATGTTGTTCACTTTTTATTCTTCCGATACTTTGAGGAAATGTTTGTAAAAAAACCACTAGGTGACGCCCCATCTATTTGAACCCGGGCCATGCTTGTCCTGTTGACTCGGACAGAGAGTCAGCAGTTTTGTGTTGTCGTTGTTTACACTTGGCCAGAAACTAGCCCAGCTTGAAGTGTCCATGTTAACTGTTGGCTGGTATGACGTCAGCTGAATGGTCAACACACATCACACAACGGCAATACTTCGTATGACGTCAGCTGAATGGTCAACACACATCACACAACGGCAATACTTCGTATGACGTCAGCTGAATGGTCAACACACATCACACAACGGCAATACTTCGACACTCTTGATTGTTTTTGGTGTCGCAGGGTTAAGTTTTGTGTCGACTGTCGCAGGTTTTGTGTCGACTGTCGCAGGTTTTGTGTCGACTGTCGCAGGTTTTGTGTCGACTGTCGCAGGTTTTGTGTCGACTGTCGCAGGTTTTTTGTCGACTGTCGCAGGTTTTGTGTCGACTGTCGCAGGTTTTTTGTCGACTGTCGCAGGTTTTGTGTCGACTGTCGCAGGGTTAAGTTTTGTGTCGACTGTCGCAGGTTTTGTGTCGACTGTCGCAGGTTTTGTGTCGACTGTCGCAGGTTTTGTGTCGACTGGCGCAGGTTTTGTGTCGACTGTCGCAGGTTTTGTGTCGACTGTCGCAGGTTTTGTGTCGACTGTCGCAGGTTTTGTGTCGACTGTCGCAGGTTTTGTGTCGACTGTCGCAAGTTTTGTGTTGACTGTCGCAGGTTTTGTGTCGACTGTCGCAGGTTTTGTGTCGACTGTCGCAGGTTTTGTGTCGACTGTCGCAGGGTTAATTACAACACTTAATTCTTGTCCCGTGGTCCCTGACGCTTATCTTTGTTTTCAAAGTTTGTCAATGAGAGGTAGCACCATGGGTTTCTTTCAGGCATTTTTATTCGAGGTGGCACTTGAAACTTGTGGGGAGGGCGTATACTGGTTAAAGTATATATTTTCTATTAAAGTATATACTTTTTCTATTTCGCCCGCTGCTGGAGGGGGAGGGAGGGGAGAGACGTGTTTGAAAGCAACTCAGCCTGGGATTAGTTTGCAGCTTAAGACACCACCGCTATTGTTGAACATGACAACAGAAGATTAGAAGATACATTGGCCTGTTTATGCCTTATCTATAAACTAACAATTGGTTTTTAAAAAAAACGACGGGTTTGAAAGTACCGCATTATCGAGAGTTGGTGTAACACACACCAGTGCCGTGGGTCTCACCTGTATTGTGACCCACACATACACCTGTATTGTGACACACACACCTGTATTGTGACACACACACCTGTATTGTGACACACACACACACCTGTATTTTGACACACACACCTGTATTGTGACACACACACACCTGTATTGTGACACACACACACCTGTATAGTGACACACACACCTGTATTGTGACACACACACCTGTATTGTGACACACAGACACACCTGTATTGTGAAACGTACACACCTGTATTGTGACACACACACACACACACCTGTATTGTGACACACACACACCTGTATTGTGACACACACCTGTTTTGTGACACACACACACCTGTATTGTGACACACACACCTGTATTTTGACACACACACCTGTATTGTGACACACAACTACCTGTATTATGACACACACACCTGTATTTTGACACACACACACACACCTGTAATGTGACATACACACCTGTGTTGTGACACACACACCTGTATTGTGACACACACACACCTGTAATGTGACATACACACCTGTATTGTGACACACACACACACACACACACACACACACTTGTATTGTGACACACACACCTGTATTGTGACACACACACCTGTATTGTGACACACACCTGTATTGTGACACACACACACCTGTATTGTGACATACACACCTGTGTTGAGACACACTCACCTGTATTGTGACACACACACCTGTATTGTGACACACACACACTTGTATTGTGACACACACACCTGTATTTTGACACACACACACCTCTATTGTGACACACACACACACCTGTATTGTGACACACACACCTGTATTGTGACACACACACCTGTATTGTGACACACACCTGTATTATGACACACACACACCTGTATTGTGACATACACACCTGTGTTGAGACACACACACCTGTATTGTGACACACACACCTGTATTGTGACACACACACCTGTATTGTGACACACACACACACCTGTATTGTGACACACACACTTGTATTGTGACACACACACCTGTATTGTGACACACACACCTGTATTGTGACACACACACCTGTATTGTGACACACACACCTGTATTGTGACACACACCTGTATTGTGACACACACACACCTGTATTGTGACACACACACTTGTATTGTGACACACACACCTGTATTGTGACACACACACCTGTATTGTGACACACACCTGTATTGTGACACACACACACCTGTATTGTGACACACACACCTGTATTGTGACACACACACTTGTATTGTGACACACACACCTGTATTTTGACACACACACACCTGTATTGTGACACACACACACACCTGTATTGTGACACACACACTTGTATTGTGACACACACACCTGTATTGTGACACACACACCTGTATTGTGACACACACACCTGTATTGTGACATATGCACCTGTGTTGTGACACACACACACCTGTATTGTGACACACACACCTGTATTGTGACACACACACCTGTATTGTGACACACACACCTGTATTGTGACATACGCACCTGTGTTGTGACACACACACACACACACACACCTGTATTGTGACACACACAAATATCTTGAAAAACAGACCAGGAGAGGGTTGGGGGGGTGGGACCTGAGATCAGCTTTTCAAGATTTATAGTTGGTGGAATCCTTATTATACTTGTAATATGGAATTTTCCTAAGTCTACTTGGAAAACAACTTCCGGATTTTATTAAAAATAATTCCCTGATTCTATTTGATCATAACAACTCGCTGAGTCTAATTGTAAAACATGGCTTCTAGATTCTAATTGTAAAACATGGGTTCTAGATTCTACTTGTAAAACATGGGTTCTAGATTCTACTTGTAAAACATGGCTTCTAGATTCTAATTGTAAAACATGGGTTCTAGATTCTACTTGTAAAACATGGGTTCTAGATTCTACTTGTAAAACATGGGTTCTAGATTCTACTTGAAAAACATGGCTTCTAGATTCTACTTGTAAAACATGGCTTCTAGATTCTGCTTGTAAAACATGGCTTCTAGATTCTACTTGTAAAACATGGCTTCTAGATTCTAATTGTAAAACATGGGTTCTAGATTCTACTTGTAAAACATGGGTTCTAGATTCTACTTGAAAAACATGGCTTCTAGATTCTACTTGTAAAACATGGCTTCTAGATTCTACTTGTAAAACATGGCTTCTAGATTCTACTTGTAAAACATGGCTTCTAGATTCTACTTGTAAAACATGGCTTCTATATTCTACTTGTAAAACCTGGGAACTCCCCCGTCCCACTTGTTGAGCAAGCAGTAGCTGCTAGCATGATATCTTCTGAGTGATCTACTTACAAAATTTCAACGCTCATGCACTTAGGCTCAATGGTCCCATGTTGTAATATCTGTGTAACCTTGACCCTAGCAGTAGCTATTTATAGATTGGGTCTTGTGAGAGGTTTGAAAAATGGCATGGCGCAATAAATTATCCAATGTCAGTGGTGTCACCCAGTGCCGTGGCTTGTGAAATATGTTTGAACCTCCCCACCCCCCATCCCTTTTGATGGAGCCAATTTTAGAGTAGTTCATGGTGATTTTTGTTGTCTTTTCTTAAGACTGGTTTAAAAGAAAATGTGAGAGGGGGCCTAATTATGTACATGTGATATCTTGCTGCACATAACTCCAAGTTGCAATGAGTGTAATTTTGAGTTCTGGAAGAAGCCAGTTTTAACCAAGCTATTGTCAGACAAAGTTGAATGACTGGTAACCCTTCTCTGTGGTGGTGTATATAATTTGCTGGGATGGGTGGGGTGGTCAGGCAGTAGTTAACACAACAGGGTGGGGGTTGGGGAAGGAAGTAGTTATGGGAGGGGGGGGGAGGTGTTATCTTTTTGTGACCTGGAGAATGTCGTAAAAATAGACTAATGTAAGTTCTGACCTTTAGACGGTAATTGTTGTCTGACCTTTAACAAGCGTTAAGCACTGTGTTTAAAGCTGGCTTGTCCAGACCAGGTTTTTAAAGCCAACTTGTCCAGACCAAGTTTTTAAAGCTGGCTTGTCCAGACCAGGATTTTAAAGCTAGCTTGTCCAGACCAAGTTTTTAAAGCTGGCTTGTCCAGACCAGGTTTTTTAAAGCTGGCTTGTCCAGACCAGGTTTTTAAAGCTGGCTTGTCCAGACCAGGTTAAAAACTTTGACCCTAATTTAGGATGTTTTTGACCAGCAGGAGGTCATCAATCAAATAAATTATGTGTTTCACTAATTAACTCATCATTGCCTTAATCTTTAATTGTGGTGTGTTAATGATTTTTGCTTGTGATCTGGTTATCAAAGTTTAGAACATGTTAAAAATTTAGTCAGACTGTCAAGCTTCTGTCATGAACCATGAGTTTTAATACATACTTTGTTTGTAATTGGCTGCTGTTTGGTTTAATAACATACTTTTTCTCAATAGTTTTGTGGTGATAGTTGCGACTGTGGTGCAACATTGTATTGCTTGTAATATTTCCTCATTCTGCTCTATAACTGACCATCTGACCACCTGGACTTTCTCCATGCCATTTCCTGCATTTGTTCCTGTCTTCATTGGGTTGACACAAATCTGCTCTCAGATAAATATCCAATCAAATCTCTCCCGTCATGACTGGGGGGGGGGGGGGGGGGGGGGGCATGGGGTATAACACCACTCCAGTGAATATTGTAAATCAAATCAATTTGTTGTCAGACCAAACCAGGAAGCAAATCAGTTTGTTGCATGACTTATGGGCTACATGTATGGCTACATGTACTAAATCTGTGTATACAACATGACTTGAAGATTTGAAGATTACAGGTACCAAATCTGTGTACGTGACATGTACAAATCTGTGTACGTGACTAAAATAGAACTTTTAGAAACTCATCCCACATCAGCAAATCCCTGCTATTTACACACACACACACACACACACACGATCACACACACACGCACACACACACACACACACATATATATATTTAAATGAAAGTATATGTGTTGCTACACCTTTTAATCTGATGGCCATGAAACTTTGGGAAGTTGTTGAGAATACTCCTGGGCAGGTTTCTGCTGGGGAAAAACGTAAATTTCATGCATGGTGCAATTTGGCAATCAGGCCTTTTGTGTGAGCGTCTACGTTTTTTTTTTAAAGAGTGTAATACACTATGGATACGATGGACAACTATATCATTCACTAAATAAAATTTGTGCATCCTCCAGCGCCTCTCCAGCACCCTACAAGATGCGAGTTGGTGCCCTGAGCTCCCACCTATGACATCTATGTTTGTTTTAAAGAGCACCTTACAATAGGGACAATTTGGCACACAATATTATTGATTAAAACAAACCATCTGTGCAGTTGCCAAAGTTTGTTCTATCTAACTATAACAAAGGGTGATTAATGTACACTCGAGCATTCATACAGCATGCCCTGGGGTTTGGAGGGGGGGGGGGGGGTGGAGCATTCATACAGCATGCCCTGGGGTTTGGGGGGTGGAGCATTCATACAGCATGCCCTGGGGTTTGGGGGGTGGAGCATTCATACAGCATGCCCTGGGGTTTGGGGGGTGGGGGTGGAGCATTCATACAGCATGCCCTGGGGTTTGGGGGGTGGAGCATTCATACAGCATGCCCTGGGGTTTGGGGGGGGGGGGGTGGAGCATTCATACAGCATGCCCTGGGGTTTGGGGAGTGGAGCATTCATACAGCATGCCCTGGGGTTTGGGGGGGGGGGGGGGGTGGAGCATTCATACAGCATGCCCTGGGGTTTGGGGGGTGGAGCATTCATACAACATGCCCTGGGGTTTGGGGGGGGGGGGTGGAGCATTCATACAGCATGCCCTGGGGTTTGGGGGGTGGAGCATTCATACAGCATGCCCTGGGGTTTGGGGGGTGGGGGTGGAGCATTCATACAGCATGCCCTGGGGTTTGGGGGGGGGTGGAGCATTCATACAGCATGCCCTGGGGTTTGGGGGGTGGAGCATTCATACAGCATGCCCTGGGGTTTGGAGGGGGGGGGGGTGGAGCATTCATACAGCATGCCCTGGGGTTTGGGGGGGGGGGGGGGTTATGGACATACTGTAGCCCCAATAACTATGATCCAAGAAATTTGGCGCCTGCTTTGTTTACATTTAAATGACACTGTTTTAGAAAACAAGGTGACATACCTTTAAATTCATGATTGGAAATGCTTTTATAAAATCCCCATAGAAAATTGCCAGCGGCAAATGCAGGACCGGTATGTTAATTTATTTTAGAACATGACACCAGCTGTTTTTAGACAGATAGGCCTATGTTTGTTGCTAAATTCTAAATTAATTTAGAAAAAATAAGTAAAATGCATTTTTAATAGTTTATTGATAATTAACAATTATATGTATTTTTAAGTGTTTTAAAAAATACAAGATTAAATTAAGTGTCTCTACTTGTTAGTTTGTTATTTGATTCACAAAATATAAACCTAAGTGGACATAAACATTTGAAAGAGCTGCTTCCCCTTGCAGTGGCCTGCATCTGGCAAGCCTGGATAAGTTTTGTCCCCTTAGTTAATTTTCCTGATCCAGTTTTTTTTTAGGTATCTCAAATGTAAAAAATGATAAAAAAATAAAAAAAATATATATAGTTATAATTGTGGAAACAATATATTTACATAGAGCTACAATTTTGAAAAACAAATCAAATTATTTTCTCACATACTGGCACAAGAACTTTATGAGTTCACCTAACTCCAACCTTTCTGTTTCAGACCTTACAAATGTTATTTTAAATGAAGATACAGAATGGCTCAAAGATTGGAAATCTGTAAGTTGATGATTTATGTGATCTAATCCATTTTAATTAGGATTTTTTTTTTATGTGCCCAAAGAAACATTTTATTTAATGGTCAGCTAGATGCATAGATAATTTTAAAATGGTTAGCTGTGTAGGAGTTATTTGTTTTAATGGTTCGCTGAATGTGTAGGAGTTATTTGTTTTAATGGTTATCATAAACATTTATAGAATATTTTTCTCAAAGCCAGCACAATTCACTTGTTTAAATAATTTAATATCAACCCAAATAATTTCACATTAACTGAACTCATTTAAGATTAGCCCAAATAATTTAACATTAGCCCAAATAATTTAACATTAGCCCAAATAATTTAACATTAGCCCAAATAATTTCACCTTAGCCCAAATAATTTCACCTTAGCCCAAATAATTTAACATTAGCCCAAATAATTTCACCTTAGCCCATCAAGTAAAAGCCAATATTATTTTTTCTTTGTTGTAAGATTAAAATTTTCTAACAGTCCATCTTTTTTCAAATGGCAGCTTCTGAAATATTGGATAGGGTACTCGGTGTGTGTAGCTATAGGCATCGTGTTCATCGTAGTGATGCCCATCATAGGCCTGATATTCTGCTGTTGCCGCTGCTGTTGTGGGCGGTGCGGCGCCAAGAAAAAGAAAACAGAGTCCAAGAGAGGGCGGTGCAAGAGAAGAGCCTACTGCACCGTGTTGCTGATCTTCAACACGGTGGCCTTGTACGTGCATTTTTTTAAGGCTGGTTCACTCAGACGTTCTCATACATAATATGTGTTTACTAATAGAAATGACATTGTTGAATGTCTCATACATAATATGTGTTTACTAATAGAAATGACATTGTTGAATGTCTCATACATAATATGTGTTTACTAATAGAAATGACATTGTTGAATGTCTCATACATAATATGTGTTTACTAATAGAAATGACATTGTTGAATGTCTCATACATAATATGTGTATTCTAATAGAAATGACATTGTTGAATGTCTCATACATAATATGTGTATTCTAATAGAAATGACATTGTTGAATGTCTCATACATAATATGTGTATTCTAATAGAAATGACATTGTTGAATGTCTCATACATAATATGTGTATACTAATAGAAATGACATTGTTGAATGTCTCATACATAATATGTGTATACTAATAGAAATGACATTGTTGAATGTCTCATACATAATATGTGTATTCTAATAGAAATGACATTGTTGAATGTCTCATACATAATATGTGTATTCTAATAGAAATGACATCGTTGAATGTCTCATACATAATATGTGTATTCTATTAGAAAAGACATCGTTGAATAGCTCATACATAATATGTGTATTCTAATAGAAATGACATCGTTGAATGTCTCATACATAATATGTGTATTCTATTAGAAAAGACATCGTTGAATAGCTCATACATAATATGTGTATACTAATAGAAATGACATCGTTGAATAGCTCATACATAATATGTGTATTCTAATAGAAATGACATTGTTGAATAGCTCATACATAATATGTGTATTCTATTAGAAACGACATCGTTGAATGTCTCATACATAATATGTGTATTCTAATAGAAATGACATTGTTGAATAGCTCATACATAATATGTGTGTACAAATAGAAATGACATCTTGAATATCTCATATAATATGTGTAAACTAATAGAAATGACATTGTTGAAATAATTTTTTCTCTGTAGGCTGTATGTATAAGGTCCTGTATCTGTAATGGCCTGGGTAACCAGATATTAAATCTCTATTCCCCAGAGCTGGGTGTATCTGTGCCTTTATCTGCAATAGCCTGATCTACCAGCACCTAAAGAATGATGACAGTCAAAGTTCTGTGGGCTACGTCAGTGATGCCTTACATGGTGTGGAGAACTTTCTCAACACTTCTGTTATTGTAAGTTTGCTCTTGCCTTTTGAAGTTTACAATTTTTTTCATGAGTTTAGGAACTTACTTATTTAAAACTTCTTGAAGTTAGGATTATTGTTATTACTGTTATTTTAAAGGGTGGGGGTATTTGAGTCATCATATTAGGAACCTGACATTTTTTGACGATGGTGGGTTGGGGGAGCTGTGTCATTTTAGGAGCTGTGTTATTTTAGGAGCTGTGTTATTTTAGGAGCTGTGTCATTTTAGGAGCCTAATGTTTTGTGTGTGTCAGTAGATGGGTCGGGTTATAAACAGACTAAAGATGTAAGACATCATTAACATACAACATTTAGCTCATTATTTGTTTTGTATCTTAGTTTCTAATCTAATTTTTGCTACCCTCAGAACGTGACAAAATATGTCATTGAGACATTTGACACCACGAGCCAGAAAATTCGCAAGGATATAAATGGTAAGCTGATACATGTTTTTTTTTCATGCATGACAGGTTTTGTTTCTCTAGACCCATAGCACTACCTGGGAATACTCTCACATGCTCTTTAAATATTTAACAAACTTTGTGCAGTGTTACTAAAGTTGATTGTGTGTATTGTGAAAGTTGAGTGTGTGTTTTGTGAAAGTTGAGTGTGTGTATTGTATGAAGTAACCAGGTCATGCTGTCATTCACTAAAACAAGTTTATCAAAAATATTAACTGGAAAAGTTTTGAGTAATAAAATCATGACCAACGATACAACCAATCAAAGCTTGTCTTACACAAACTCAAACTTCAAAATTAAAATGTAAGGTTGATATAAGTAAAAAGAAATATAGCCAAAAAGGCCAAAAAAATATATTTTCAAGTTTTCTTCATTTGCAAACTTTACAAGACTGTTTTAAAAAAATTTCAACTGTTTTTCCTGCTCTTGATTTTTTTAAAATGGCTACTCAAAAGACTAAATGGACAAGAGCAAATGTTGTGTCTAGATCTAGTAATGATTGGGGCTTCTCATCAAACTCAGCTGTATTTAGCTAATGCCATTGTTTGTATAAAATCTTCTGGTTTTCTAGACTTGTGTTTTGTAGACTTGTCTGAGAAAATATCTCAGTGATTTCATAAACTAGCTGCGTCTGTTGTGTTTACCTTCAGAGCTCATTGATGCTATCTAATACACATTTTGTTTGAATAGAAACTGCCATTGATGCTAATAAACATTTTGTTTGAATAGATACTGCCATTGATGCTATCTAATACACATTTTGTTTGAATAGATACAGCTATTGATGCTATCTAATACACATTTTGTTTGAATAGATACAGCCATTGATGCAGTGGACACAGTAATTGCTGAACTTCATGCGAAAACTTTGCTGGACGAAGCCAATTCTATCAGTCAAGGTACAGCATTTTAACAAATTCTGTTTTTTTACCATCCATCAGTTAAATAATAGTTGACCCACTCTTTACACATGTTTTCTGACATTCCTTCCCTGTCCCCCCCCCCCCCCCCCCCAAAAAAAAAAACAACAAAAAAAACAACCACCTGTAGAGGCCAACTGGACAGTCCAACAACTGGAGCAAGTGCAGGCCAGTCTACTGGCACTGAGTGATGATGGCACACAGCTCAGCAAGAATCTGACGGAGATCAAACAAGACATACATGAAGCATGTAATGGTATCAGTTGCTCGGGCTTTAAATCTGAAGACTATGACACCAACGCCAATTTTTCTTCTGTAAGTTTTGCTGTTTTATGGCTTTAAACTGTGATGTTTTTAATAGAATGTAGAAGCCAAGGATAAAATACTGTGGACACTTGTATATTATTGAAGCCTTATTAGAATAACATTGTGGGGCGGCTTGGTCAAATGATAGAGCATTTGGCTGCTAGCCCAAACATCTTGTGTTCGGATTTCAGTTCAGACTTGTGTCTGTGGGAGGTCATTGGGTCCACCCAGCTCTGATGGGTACCTGACTTGCATTGGGGAAAGTAAAGGTGGCTGAATCGCTAGGTCTAAAGAGGACTCTTTATTTTACTTTTATTAGAATAACATTAGGGTCTTAATATTGCATGCTTTAGCTTCTTTTTATAATGTCTGGTTTGTGAAGTCAGCTTAAAAATGTCTGGTTTGTGAAGTCAGCTTAAAAATGTCTGGTTTGTGAAGTGAGCTTATAAATATGACTTAAATGTTTTCATGTCCATAACATCTATCTATATACTACTAAAAGTCAAGTTTGTTTACATGTTTGAATATTTATTTGTTTGCCTGATCGAAAATTGTGATATGTTCGACTCTATCTGGAAAGCTGTAAAATGGTATGCAGGTAGAGAATAATTTTTTAATGCAGACAGACTGTTGATCACAAATTTATTTAAAGACGTTAATTAATTTATTGATTTATTCCTACGCAGAATAACCCATTTTTTTTTAAAATGTTAAAACCTTGACTAAACTTTGTGGGAATAGTGACGTCACAGGTTTTTGTTTACTCTTTAGTACAATAAAATGGCGGCGTCTATTGAAGAAAATTGTGTTCCCATTCAAAAGTTTAACGCGTTCTAAATCTAATTTTCTGTCGGTCATAACTTTAACAATACGTCCGTTTGCTGTATTTATTACGTCCCAACACTTATATCAATTTTAAACTGTCTTTTTTCATTTAGTTTTTCAATAAATTTCTCTAGATCTAAAGATCAGCTGTCGAAGGAAAGTTATTTATAGATCTAGATCTAGAATCTAGGTCAAATCAAATCTAATTTTCTGTCGGTCATAACTTTAACAATACGTCCGTTTGCTGTATTTATTACGTTCCAACACTTATATCAATTTTCAACTGTCTTTTTCATTTAGTTTTACGATAAATTTCTCTAGATCTACAATCTGTCCAAGAAAGTTATTTATTTATTTATAGATCTAGATCTAGAATCTAGGTCAAATCAAATATTTATTGATTATAGGCCTAAATACAATCCAAAAAAAAAAAGAGACTTAAGCAAACCAGTCGTAGATCTAGAATATAGATAATTCTATTCTATCTAGATTTAGATAATAGTGATTTTCTATATACTAAACTATTTTAGACCTTTATTATTTTATATAAATCTTTGTTTGGAATATGGTAATTTTGAAATGCTCGCTCCGGGCCCATCAGCGTAGCTAATGATTAGATCTAGATCTAGATTCTAGATCTAGCAAGAAAAACTAAACTTAAGACTTAAGCAAACGAGTCGTAGAATCTAGATCTAGATAATTCTATCTAGATCTAGATAATTTCAGACCTTTTTTATTTTATATAAATCTTTGTTTGTATAGCTATGAAATATGCTAATTAGGAAATGCTCGCTCCATGGCCTCTATTTGCATAATTTAAGATTTATACGCGGCTTCTATACTGCTAATTTTGCAAAATTATGAACGTAAACTCTAGATATAGCTCAGTCGTAGATCTAGAATATAGATAATTCTATCTAGATTTAGATAATAATAAGTTTCTATGGAATTGGCTAATTTAAGATAAAATTTAATTTGAAAGTTAGTACTACTTAACTAGACTTAGATCTAGATCTAGAATCTATGCGCTTAAATCAAGTTGCATAAGTATAGTATAAAAATTCACTTGTGACGTCACGTGTAAATAGCTAAGTTGGTAGCGTAGCCCGCTCTCATGTGGGTGGCACAGGTTCTAGACCAATATGTCAATGATATTTTTTTTTTTTTTTAGATGTGAATGATAAAGTTGCCTATCTGAACTTGGAAGGATACAAGGCAGGTGAAGTAGAGTTCATCTGTTTCTTTGTCCTAAGCATATGAAAGGATAGTGTGGTCAGAGACATGCTCGGCTGGAATCGTTTTTTAAACGATAAAAACATGTTGTCTGAGACTTGGCGGGACACTGGGCAGGTGAAGTAGAGTTGAGTAGGTCACATGTGACGTCAGTATATGAAGGGATAGTCCGAAATCGGTGTTTTCGGTGTTTTTAAAAGATAAGAAACATATTTTTGAATGTGGGATCTGTTTTTTGTGACGATAAGTGACACTGCAGTAGCGTAGCGAGGAGGGGGGGGGGCGGGAGGGGGATGGGAGGCGGGGGGGGGGGAAGGGGAGGTGGAGGGGGGAAGGGGGGGCGCGTGGGGGGACATATGTTGGGGCGCCAAAATGGTTTGGAAAAATAAATTGAAAGGTTGAGGGGGGTGCAAATCGAAAGTTTGAATGGGGGGGGGTGCACATAAAAAGTTTGAGGGGGGGGGGGGTGCAAATCGAAATCTTGCGGGGGGGGGGGGTTCAAATCGAAAAGTTTGTCCCCGGGCGCCGGGAAGGATCGCTATGCCTCTGAGTGACAGACGTGATGTTTTTTGATGGATGACCCCCGAAACCCACAGTTATCCAACGGATGACGGGTAGTCTAGTTCCATCTGACACCCAAATAAATAAACTTTTCCCAGCTGAAGTCTTT
Source organism: Physella acuta (assembly GCF_028476545.2). Taxonomy (NCBI): domain Eukaryota; kingdom Metazoa; phylum Mollusca; class Gastropoda; family Physidae; genus Physella; species Physella acuta. Next base: position 539,259 of record NW_026731876.1, read on the forward strand.
GAGTGATGAAGCTGAGAAAGTGAAAAAAACTTTGAACATGTCTTCATATATTAGAGAGGTAGGTTTATTTGTAGATCTAGGTTTATTTGTAGAGGTAGGTTTATTTGTAGAGGTAGGTTTATTTGTAGAGGTAGGTTTATTTGTAGAGGTAGGTTTATTTGTAGAGGTAGGTTTATTTGTAGAGGTAGGTTTATTTGTAGAGGTAGGTTTATTTGTAGAGGTAGGTTTATTTGTAGAGGTAGGTTTATTTGTAGAGGTAGGTTTATTTGTAGAGGTAGATTTTATTTGTAGAGGTAGGTTTATTTGTAGAGGTAGGTTTAATTGTAGAGGTAGGTTAATTTGTAGAGGTAGGCTTATTTGTAGAGGTAGGTTTATTTGTAGATGTAGGTTTATTTCTGGAGGTAGGTTTATTTGTAGATGTAGATTTATTTGTAATCTACAAAATAGCAATTGCTTTCTTGTTTACTTACAGTATGAAGTATCAAATACAAAACCTTGCCAGATAAATTTGACTTTCGTTTGCTTGATTAGTTTTGTTCTATATATTCTATTAATAGTGTAGAAAGTGCCAAATTATTTCTTCAAGATTGTCTGACAAAACTTTTTACATTGTTTTTTTTACAGGCTGAAACATCCCTAGATAATGCCAAACGAGATGCTTCAAATCAAATTAATCTTAAAAGTGGCGGTTGGTTAACTTTTTATATTTATTAATTTTTTTAAACTGTCAATAGTTGACATTTATTTCTGCTAAAATTTCAAAACTTTTGCTGCTGGTAATGAGCTAGCAATCAAGGCAACATAGTTTTCAGATACTTAAATAGATGTTGACTGTGTTTTCTAGAATCTCTTTCCTCACCTGTAATACTCTGTCTGGTACAAGTTGGATTTTTAAAAAATTGTCACTGGCATCCAACTATACAATTAAAATTAATTAAAAAATACAATTGATTATTTAACTGATATATGATTTGGCAAAATATATAAATATACTGTGTTGACAACTATATACAAGTAGACCCACAGCAAATTAAAAGTAATTTCACAACAATGTAAAAGTAACATCACAACAAAGTAAAATTAACATCACAACAAAGTAAAATTAACATCACAACAATGTAAAAGTAACATCACAACAATGTAAAAGTAACATCACAACAAAGTAAAACTAACATCACAACAATGTTAAAGTAAACAATCAAACTGGAAAAATGTCAAGTAGAACCTGAGTCCACCCAGCTCTGATGGATATGCAACTGATGTTACGGAAAGTAAAGGTGGCTGGGTAAAGTGCTGACCACAACTTTCTTTCATATGCCGAGATCAAGAAACATATGAACTATACATCATCTGCCCAATGGATTGCTAGGTCTAAAAATGATTTTTACTTTAAAGAGGGTCTCACCTGACAAACTAGTTACATGTCTGCTACCTCTCACCTGCAATATTTCACCTGCAGATGTTGATAAAACTATCCTGGACGTCAGAAATAAAATTAATAAGGGCATGGATGAGCTCATAACTACCAAGGATGATGCTGTGAGTAGTTTTGTTATGGCTGGGGGGGGGGGGGGTCTGGTTATTTCTTATGGCATTTGATGCTGTGAGTAGTTTTGTTATGGCTGGGGGGGGTCTGGTTATTTCTTATGGCATGTGATGCTGTGAGTAGTTTTGTTATGGCTGGGGGGGGGGGGGTCTGGTTATTTCTTATGGCATGTGATGCTGTGAGTAGTTTTGTTATGGCTGGGGGGGGGGTCTGGTTATTTCTTATGGCATGTGATGCTGTGAGTAGTTTTGTTATGGTTGGGGGGGGGTCTGGTTATTTCTTATGGCATGTGATGCTGTGAGTAGTTTTGTTATGGCTGGGGGGGGGGGGGGTCTGGTTATTTCTTATGGCATGTGATGCTGTGAGTAGTTTTGTTATGGCTGGGGGGGGTCTGGTTATTTCTTATGGCATGTGATGCTGTGAGTAGTTTTGTTATGGTTGGGGGGGGTCTGGTTATTTCTTATGGCATGTGATGCTGTGAGTAGTTTTGTTATGGCTGGGGGGGGGGGGTCTGGTTATTTCTTATGGCATGTGATGCTGTGAGTAGTTTTGTTATGGTTGGGGGGGGGGGGGGTCTGGTTATTTCTTATGGCATGTGATGCTGTGAGTAGTTTTGTTATGGCTGGGGGGGGGGGTCTGGTTATTTCTTATGGCATGTGATGCTTGCAAGGTTGTGGGGGGGGGGGGGGGGGGGAAGAGATTTAAATCTAAAATTGCTTATCCATGGATTTTTTCCCCTCTAAACATGAACATATTTGTTACAGTTGAGAGAATTCCCCTCTAAACATGAACATATTTGTTACAGTTGAGAGAATTCCCATCTAAACATGAACATATTTGTTACAGTTGAGAGAATTCCCATCTAAACATGAACATATTTGTTACAGTTGAGAGAATTCCCATCTATACTTAAAAAGATAAACCAAGTTGATGGTTATATCAAAGACTACAGTAGCTATGGGTGAGTGATTGATGATTCATTCTCCCATTTTCTCATTCATAAGTTAAATGTATATATGAAGTATATGTGTACATTCATTCACATCAGAAAAATGTTTGCTCTGAATGGCCAGGTTCTATGCTGGTATTGGTGTCTGCTGTGCCTATATACTGATAGTGGCGCTGTATTACGTTGGGATCTTGTTTTGTTTCAATGGCCAGGTTCTATGCGGGTATTGGTGTCTGCTGTGCCTATATACTGATAGTGGCACTGTATTACGTTGGGATCTTGTTTGGCCTATGTGGTGAAAGACCTGGAGATGGCGCTCCCTGCTGCAACACTGGCACTGGCTCAAACTTCCTCATGGCGTAAGTATCTGTAAGCCTCAACCTCTAAGCCTCTACCTCTAAGCCTCTAAAACCTCCACCTGTAAGCCTCTACCTGTAAGCCTCCACCTGTAAGCCTCCACCTGTAAGCCTTTAACTGTAAGCCCTGTAAGCCTCTACCTTTAATTTTTATACTTTATCAGAATTTCAGGCAACCAAAATAAATTGTACATCTTTTTTTGCAAGGATGTCGCAACTATTTTTGTTTCCTTTAACATTTTTTGTATGGGATAGTGTGGTCAAAGAGTAAAGCACATGGCTGCTAACCTGCAAGTCTGGAGTTCAGATCTCTGGCTCTAGTCTGTAGGGCATGCTTGAGGCCAGTCAGCCCTGACAGGGTATCTAAGGCAAAGATAAAGCAGTTGGGCACACTGCTGACCACACTATCCCATCATATGCCGAGGTCACAGAAACAAATGACCTCTTCTTGATTTGCTCCACGGATTGCAAGGTTTGAAAGGGAAACTTTTCCAAAGTTTGTTTATTTGTTTGGTCATGTTTTTCAGGGGTGTGGCCTTTACATTTCTTTTCTCCTCTATCCTGATGATTGTGTGTACGGTGCTGTTTGCCGTGGGTGGACCCCTCTACACTGATGCCTGTCGGTTCTTTGATGGCAAAGATCCTTCTAAGCTTCAGGTTGGCCAAACAGTTTTTTTTTTAATAATTGGTTCATTTACCGCTGACTATCATATTTATTATTATTATTAGTTCTTGTATTGCTGACCAAGCATATTATGTGTTTTTATTGTTGGTTCATTTTGTCTAGGTTTTTGATGAGGCTCTGTATAAAGGACTAAATTTGAAAGAAAAAATTTACAAAACTGCTCCAGATGATGTGTCGGTATCTAAGATTCTTCAGTAAGTTTCACATTTTAAACTGTTTTTAAGTACTTTGTGGATGAGCAATTGAGTAATTTCTTTTAAATTTATTCTTATCTTAAAAGATTATGTTCTTAATCTTTACCCATTATCAATGCATAATTTAAAGTTTGAATTGGCCTTTATTGTTTTTTTAGAAAATAGCTATTGCTGTAATGTTTATATGATTCTAATATTTACAGAGGTTATTTTTAATCCAATCTAAACTTGTTATGTGTGTAGGAATTGTCAGAACAACACGGCAGTGTTTGGGGCTTTGTATTTGGACTATGCTATAGATTTGGACGAGAAAACTAATCTAACTGTAAGTATAATTTTACCTTTGTATTTGGACTATGCTATAGATTTGGATGAGAAAACTAATCTGACTGTAAGTAGGCTTTTTATCTCCCATTTTTTCTAGTTGGTAATTTTTATATCATCCTCATGTATTCATTATTTATGAATTTGATTACTGTTAGAAGCAAGAAAATCAGTTAGTTAAATGTTTGACTTTCAGGAATTTGAGAAGAAAATTGCTGTTAGAAGCAAGAAAATCAGTTAGTTAAATGTTTGACTTTCAGGAGTTTGAGAAGAAAATTGCTGTTAGAAGCAAGAAAATCAGTTAGTTAAATGTTTGACTTTCAGGAGTTTGAGAAGCAGCTGGAAGATCTGAAGAACCAAAGTGCTAACTGGAACATCCAAAACATTTCCATCCTAAGCCCTCAGCTCCAGAATGATCTAACCAACTTCACTGGAGTGTTTGAGAACATCAATTTTACTCAGTACTTTCTAGAGGTGAGTCACACACACACTCTTGATTGTTGATGTTTACATACACTCACACACTCTGGAGTTTACACACACACACACCCACACACTCTGGAGTTTACACACACACACCCACACACTCCTGAGTGAACCATTTGATGTTTCCACACACTGAGCTATGCTGGAGTATTCATATGCTCTTTTGTAATAAAGATATCGTTACATTTGAAATGAGTGGTAGTGGGAGTGAGCTCCCCTTAACATTGATATATTTGTATAGAACAGTCAGGGCAAGGATGGTATTTCAATCAGGCTATAGAAGTGGGAGGTAAGTTTGTCACAAAGCCCTCCATTTTTTGAGCAAACATTTTGAGGCCAAAAGTTCTTAGAATATGTTTTTTTTTGAGAATATGATATCAAATTATTATCTAATTAAGATGACTTTTGAGAAACTGCAAATAACTTACAGATTTTGGTTACTGGCAGTTGATGGCAACCTATGTATAGAGTCAAATTCTTATGTAGAAAATTTCAGTCCTGTTGTCAAGTTATCATGTTAACACATACACAGACTTTCAGGCGAGACAGTAAAACAGTTTTTTTCTAATTCATGGAGGTGTACACTGATAATTAGCACAATTTTGCTACTCCTCCCAATTAAAACAAATTATCGCCATGAGAGGGTCACACCACTCAGCTGTTGAGTTGGTCCATTGAGGGTCACACCACTCAGCTGTTGGTCCATTGAGGGTCACACCACTCAGCTGTTGAGTTGGTCCATTGAGGGTCACACCACTCAGCTGTTGGTCCATTGAGGGTCACACCACTCAGCTGTTGAGTTGGTCCATTGAGGGTCACACCACTCAGCTGTTGAGTTGGTCCATTGAGGGTCACACCACTCAGCTGTTGAGTTGGTCCATTGAGGGTCACACCACTCAGCTGTTGGTCCATTGAGGGTCACACCACACAGCTGTTGGTCCATTGAGGGTCACACCACTCAGCTGTTGGTCCATTGAGGGTCACACCACTCAACTGTTGAGTTGGTCCATTGAGGGTCACACCACTCAGCTGTTGAGTTGGGCCATTGAGGGTCACACCACTCAGCTGTTGGTCCATTGAGGGTCACACCACTCAGCTGTTGGTCCATTGAGGGTCACACCACTCAGCTGTTGAGTTGGGCCATTGAGGGTCACACCACTCAGCTGTTGGTCCATTGAGGGTCACACCACTCAGCTGTTGAGTTGGTCCATTGAGGGTCACACCACTCAGCTGTTGAGTTGGTCCATTGAGGGTCACACCACTCAGCTGTTGAGTTGGTCCATTGAGGGTCACACCACTCAGCTGTTGAGTTGGGCCATTGAGGGTCACACCACTCAGCTGTTGAGTTGGTCCATTGAGGGTCACACCACTCAGCTGTTGAGTTGGGCCATTGAGGGTCACACCACTCAGCTGTTGGTCCATTGAGGGTCACACCACTCAGCTGTTGGTCCATTGAGGGTCACACCACTCAACTGTTGGTCCATTGAGGGTCACACCACTCAACTGTTGAGTTGGTCCATTGAGGGTCACACCACTCAGCTGTTGAGTTGGTCCATTGAGGGTCACACCACTCAGCTGTTGAGTTGGTCCATTGAGGGTCACACCACTCAGCTGTTGAGTTGGTCCATTGAGGGTCACGCCACTCAGCTGTTGGTCCATTGAGGGTCACACCACTCAGCTGTTGGTCCATTGAGGGTCACACCACTCAGCTGTTGGTCCATTGAGGGTCACACCACTCAGCTGTTGGTCCATTGAGGGTCACACCACTCAGCTGTTGAGTTGGTCCATTGAGGGTCACACCACACAGCTGTTGGTCCATTGAGGGTCACACCACTCAGCTGTTGAGTTGGTCCATTGAGGGTCACACCACTCAGCTGTTGAGTTGGTCCATTGAGGGTCACACCACTCAGCTGTTGAGTTGGTCCATTGAGGGTCACACCACACAGCTGTTGGTCCATTGAGGGTCACACCACTCAGCTGTTGAGTTGGTCCATTGAGGGTCACACCACTCAGCTGTTGAGTTGGGCCATTGAGGGTCACACCACTCAGCTGTTGGTCCATTGAGGGTCACACCACACAGCTGTTGGTCCATTGAGGGTCACACCACTCAGCTGTTGAGTTGGTCCATTGAGGGTCACACCACTCAGCTGTTGGTCCATTGAGGGTCACACCACTCAGCTGTTGAGTTGGTCCATTGAGGGTCACACCACTCAGCTGTTGAGTTGGTCCATTGAGGGTCACACCACTCAGCTGTTGGTCCATTGAGGGTCACACCACTCAGCTGTTGAGTTGGTCCATTGAGGGTCACACCACTCAGCTGTTGGTCCATTGAGGGTCACACCACTCAGCTGTTGAGTTGGTCCATTGAGGGTCACACCACTCAGCTGTTGGTCCATTGAGGGTCACACCACTCAGCTGTTGAGTTGGGCCATTGAGGGTCACACCACTCAGCTGTTGGTCCATTGAGGGTCACACCACACAGCTGTTGGTCCATTGAGGGTCACACCACTCAGCTGTTGAGTTGGTCCATTGAGGGTCACACCACTCAACTGTTGGTCCATTGAGGGTCACACCACTCAGCTGTTGAGTTGGTCCATTGAGGGTCACACCACTCAGCTGTTGGTCCATTGAGGGTCACACCACTCAGCTGTTGGTCCATTGAGGGTCACACCACTCAACTGTTGAGTTGGTCCATTGAGGGTCACACCACTCAGCTGTTGGTCCATTGAGGGTCACACCACTCAGCTGTTGGTCCATTGAGGGTCACACCACTCAGCTGTTGAGTTGGTCCATTGAGGGTCACACCACTCAGCTGTTGAGTTGGTCCATTGAGGGTCACACCACTCAGCTGTTGGTCCATTGAGGGTCACACCACTCAGCTGTTGGTCCATTGAGGGTCACACCACTCAACTGTTGGTCCATTGAGGGTCACACCACTCAGCTGTTGAGTTGGTCCATTGAGGGTCACACCACTCAGCTGTTGAGTTGGTCCATTGAGGGTCACACCACTCAGCTGTTGAGTTGAGCCATTGAGGGTCACACCACTCAGCTGTTGAGTTGGTCCATTGAGGGTCACACCACTCAGCTGTTGGTCCATTGAGGGTCACACCACTCAGCTGTTGGTCCATTGAGGGTCACACCACTCAACTGTTGAGTTGGTCCATTGAGGGTCACACCACTCAGCTGTTGGTCCATTGAGGGTCACACCACTCAGCTGTTGGTCCATTGAGGGTCACACCACTCAGCTGTTGGTCCATTGAGGGTCACACCACTCAGCTGTTGGTCCATTGAGGGTCACACCACTCAGCTGTTGGTCCATTGAGGGTCACACCACTCAGCTGTTGAGTTGGTCCATTGAGGGTCACACCACTCAGCTGTTGGTCCATTGAGGGTCACACCACTCAGCTGTTGAGTTGGTCCATTGAGGGTCACACCACTCAGCTGTTGAGTTGGTCCATTGAGGGTCACACCACTCATCTGTTGGTCCATTGAGGGTCACACCACTCAGCTGTTGAGTTGGTCCATTGAGGGTCACACCACTCAGCTGTTGAGTTGGTCCATTGAGGGTCACACCACTCAGCTGTTGGTCCATTGAGGGTCACACCACTCAGCTGTTGAGTTGGTCCATTGAGGGTCACACCACTCAGCTGTTGAGTTGGTCCATTGAGGGTCACACCACTCAGCTGTTGAGTTGGTCCATTGAGGGTCACACCACTCAGCTGTTGAGTTGGTCCATTGAGGGTCACACCACTCAGCTGTTGAGTTGGTCCATTGAGGGTCACACCACTCAGCTGTTGAGTTGGTCCATTGAGGGTCACACCACTCAGCTGTTGGTCCATTGAGGGTCACACCACTCAGCTGTTGGTCCATTGAGGGTCACACCATACAGCTGTTGGTCCATTGAGGGTCACACCACACAGCTGTTGGTCCATTGAGGGTCACACCACTCAGCTGTTGGTCCATTGAGGGTCACACCACTCAGCTGTTGGTCCATTGAGGGTCACACCACTCAGCTGTTGGTCCATTGAGGGTCACACCACTCAGCTGTTGAGTTGGTCCATTGAGGGTCACACCACTCAGCTGTTGGTCCATTGAGGGTCACACCACTCAGCTGTTGAGTTGGTCCATTGAGGGTCACACCACTCAACTGTTGAGTTGGTCCATTGAGGGTCACACCACTCAGCTGTTGGTCCATTGAGGGTCACACCACTCAGCTGTTGAGTTGGTCCATTGAGGGTCACACCACTCAGCTGTTGGTCCATTGAGGGTCACACCACTCAGCTGTTGAGTTGGTCCATTGAGGGTCACACCACTCAGCTGTTGGTCCATTGAGGGTCACACCACTCAGCTGTTGAGTTGGTCCATTGAGGGTCACACCACTCAACTGTTGAGTTGGTCCATTGAGGGTCACACCACTCAGCTGTTGGTCCATTGAGGGTCACACCACTCAGCTGTTGAGTTGGTCCATTGAGGGTCACACCACTCAGCTGTTGGTCCATTGAGGGTCACGCCACTCAGCTGTTGAGTTGGTCCATTGAGGGTCACACCACTCAGCTGTTGGTCCATTGAGGGTCACACCACTCAGCTGTTGAGTTGGTCCATTGAGGGTCACACCACTCAGCTGTTGAGTTGGTCCATTGAGGGTCACACCACTCAGCTGTTGAGTTGGTCCATTGAGGGTCACACCACTCAGCTGTTGGTCCATTGAGGGTCACACCACTCAGCTGTTGGTCCATTGAGGGTCACACCACACAGCTGTTGGTCCATTGAGGGTCACACCACACAGCTGTTGGTCCATTGAGGGTCACACCACTCAGCTGTTGGTCCATTGAGGGTCACACCACTCAGCTGTTGGTCCATTGAGGGTCACACCACTCAGCTGTTGGTCCATTGAGGGTCACACCACTCAGCTGTTGAGTTGGTCCATTGAGGGTCACACCACTCAACTGTTGAGTTGGTCCATTGAGGGTCACACCACTCAGCTGTTGGTCCATTGAGGGTCACACCACTCAGCTGTTGAGTTGGTCCATTGAGGGTCACACCACTCAGCTGTTGGTCCATTGAGGGTCACACCACTCAGCTGTTGAGTTGGTCCATTGAGGGTCACACCACTCAGCTGTTGGTCCATTGAGGGTCACACCACTCAGCTGTTGAGTTGGTCCATTGAGGGTCACACCACTCAACTGTTGAGTTGGTCCATTGAGGGTCACACCACTCAGCTGTTGGTCCATTGAGGGTCACACCACTCAGCTGTTGAGTTGGTCCATTGAGGGTCACACCACTCAGCTGTTGGTCCATTGAGGGTCACACCACTCAGCTGTTGAGTTGGTCCATTGAGGGTCACACCACTCAACTGTTGAGTTGGTCCATTGAGGGTCACACCACTCAGCTGTTGGTCCATTGAGGGTCACACCACTCAGCTGTTGAGTTGGTCCATTGAGGGTCACACCACTCAGCTGTTGGTCCATTGAGGGTCACACCACTCAGCTGTTGAGTTGGTCCATTGAGGGTCACACCACTCAGCTGTTGGTCCATTGAGGGTCACACCACTCAGCTGTTGAGTTGGTCCATTGAGGGTCACACCACTCAGCTGTTGAGTTGGTCCATTGAGGGTCACACCACTCAGCTGTTGAGTTGGTCCATTGAGGGTCACACCACACAGCTGTTGAGTTGGTCCATTGAGGGTCACACCACACAGCTGTTGAGTTGGTCCATTGAGGGTCACACCACTCAGCTGTTGGTCCATTGAGGGTCACACCACTCAGCTGTTGAGTTGGGCCATTGAGGGTCACACCACTCAGCTGTTGAGTTGGTCCATTGAGGGTCACACCACTCAACTGTTGGTCCATTGAGGGTCACACCACTCAGCTGTTGGTCCATTGAGGGTCACACCACTCAGCTGTTGGTCCATTGAGGGTCACACCACTCAGCTGTTGAGTTGGTCCATTGAGGGTCACACCACTCAGCTGTTGGTCCATTGAGGGTCACACCACTCAACTGTTGAGTTGGTCCATTGAGGGTCACACCACTCAGCTGTTGAGTTGGTCCATTGAGGGTCACACCACTCAGCTGTTGGTCCATTGAGGGTCACACCACTCAGCTGTTGAGTTGGTCCATTGAGGGTCACACCACTCAGCTGTTGGTCCATTGAGGGTCACACCACTCAGCTGTTGAGTTGGTCCATTGAGGGTCACACCACTCAGCTGTTGGTCCATTGAGGGTCACACCACTCAGCTGTTGAGTTGGTCCATTGAGGGTCACACCACTCAGCTGTTGAGTTGGTCCATTGAGGGTCACACCACTCAGCTGTTGAGTTGGTCCATTGAGGGTCACACCACTCAGCTGTTGGTCCATTGAGGGTCACACCACTCAGCTGTTGGTCCATTGAGGGTCACACCACACAGCTGTTGGTCCATTGAGGGTCACACCACACAGCTGTTGGTCCATTGAGGGTCACACCACTCAGCATTTGGTCCATTGAGGGTCACACCACTCAGCTGTTGGTCCATTGAGGGTCACACCACTCAGCTGTTGGTCCATTGAGGGTCACACCACTCAGCTGTTGAGTTGGTCCATTGAGGGTCACACCACTCAACTGTTGAGTTGGTCCATTGAGGGTCACACCACTCAGCTGTTGGTCCATTGAGGGTCACACCACTCAGCTGTTGAGTTGGTCCATTGAGGGTCACACCACTCAGCTGTTGGTCCATTGAGGGTCACACCACTCAGCTGTTGAGTTGGTCCATTGAGGGTCACACCACTCAGCTGTTGGTCCATTGAGGGTCACACCACTCAGCTGTTGAGTTGGTCCATTGAGGGTCACACCACTCAACTGTTGAGTTGGTCCATTGAGGGTCACACCACTCAGCTGTTGGTCCATTGAGGGTCACACCACTCAGCTGTTGAGTTGGTCCATTGAGGGTCACACCACTCAGCTGTTGGTCCATTGAGGGTCACACCACTCAGCTGTTGAGTTGGTCCATTGAGGGTCACACCACTCAACTGTTGAGTTGGTCCATTGAGGGTCACACCACTCAGCTGTTGGTCCATTGAGGGTCACACCACTCAGCTGTTGAGTTGGTCCATTGAGGGTCACACCACTCAGCTGTTGGTCCATTGAGGGTCACACCACTCAGCTGTTGAGTTGGTCCATTGAGGGTCACACCACTCAGCTGTTGGTCCATTGAGGGTCACACCACTCAGCTGTTGAGTTGGTCCATTGAGGGTCACACCACTCAGCTGTTGAGTTGGTCCATTGAGGGTCACACCACTCAGCTGTTGAGTTGGTCCATTGAGGGTCACACCACACAGCTGTTGAGTTGGTCCATTGAGGGTCACACCACACAGCTGTTGAGTTGGTCCATTGAGGGTCACACCACTCAGCTGTTGGTCCATTGAGGGTCACACCACTCAGCTGTTGAGTTGGGCCATTGAGGGTCACACCACTCAGCTGTTGAGTTGGTCCATTGAGGGTCACACCACTCAACTGTTGGTCCATTGAGGGTCACACCACTCAGCTGTTGGTCCATTGAGGGTCACACCACTCAGCTGTTGGTCCATTGAGGGTCACACCACTCAGCTGTTGAGTTGGTCCATTGAGGGTCACACCACTCAGCTGTTGGTCCATTGAGGGTCACACCACTCAACTGTTGAGTTGGTCCATTGAGGGTCACACCACTCAGCTGTTGGTCCATTGAGGGTCACACCACTCAGCTGTTGAGTTGGTCCATTGAGGGTCACACCACTCAGCTGTTGGTCCATTGAGGGTCACACCACTCAGCTGTTGAGTTGGTCCATTGAGGGTCACACCACTCAACTGTTGAGTTGGTCCATTGAGGGTCACACCACTCAGCTGTTGGTCCATTGAGGGTCACACCACTCAGCTGTTGAGTTGGTCCATTGAGGGTCACACCACTCAGCTGTTGGTCCATTGAGGGTCACACCACTCAGCTGTTGAGTTGGTCCATTGAGGGTCACACCACTCAACTGTTGAGTTGGTCCATTGAGGGTCACACCACTCAGCTGTTGGTCCATTGAGGGTCACACCACTCAGCTGTTGAGTTGGTCCATTGAGGGTCACACCACTCAGCTGTTGGTCCATTGAGGGTCACACCACTCAGCTGTTGAGTTGGTCCATTGAGGGTCACACCACTCAGCTGTTGGTCCATTGAGGGTCACACCACTCAGCTGTTGAGTTGGTCCATTGAGGGTCACACCACTCAGCTGTTGAGTTGGTCCATTGAGGGTCACACCACTCAGCTGTTGAGTTGGTCCATTGAGGGTCACACCACACAGCTGTTGAGTTGGTCCATTGAGGGTCACACCACACAGCTGTTGAGTTGGTCCATTGAGGGTCACACCACTCAGCTGTTGGTCCATTGAGGGTCACACCACTCAGCTGTTGAGTTGGGCCATTGAGGGTCACACCACTCAGCTGTTGAGTTGGTCCATTGAGGGTCACACCACTCAACTGTTGGTCCATTGAGGGTCACACCACTCAGCTGTTGGTCCATTGAGGGTCACACCACTCAGCTGTTGGTCCATTGAGGGTCACACCACTCAGCTGTTGAGTTGGTCCATTGAGGGTCACACCACTCAGCTGTTGGTCCATTGAGGGTCACACCACTCAACTGTTGAGTTGGTCCATTGAGGGTCACACCACTCAGCTGTTGAGTTGGTCCATTGAGGGTCACACCACTCAGCTGTTGGTCCATTGAGGGTCACACCACTCAGCTGTTGGTCCATTGAGGGTCACACCACTCAGCTGTTGAGTTGGTCCATTGAGGGTCACACCACTCAGCTGTTGGTCCATTGAGGGTCACACCACTCAGCTGTTGAGTTGGTCCATTGAGGGTCACACCACTCAGCTGTTGGTCCATTGAGGGTCACACCACTCAGCTGTTGAGTTGGTCCATTGAGGGTCACACCACTCAGCTGTTGAGTTGGTCCATTGAGGGTCACACCACTCAGCTGTTGAGTTGGTCCATTGAGGGTCACACCACACAGCTGTTGAGTTGGTCCATTGAGGGTCACACCACACAGCTGTTGAGTTGGTCCATTGAGGGTCACACCACTCAGCTGTTGGTCCATTGAGGGTCACACCACTCAGCTGTTGAGTTGGGCCATTGAGGGTCACACCACTCAGCTGTTGAGTTGGTCCATTGAGGGTCACACCACTCAACTGTTGGTCCATTGAGGGTCACACCACTCAGCTGTTGGTCCATTGAGGGTCACACCACTCAGCTGTTGGTCCATTGAGGGTCACACCACTCAGCTGTTGGTCCATTGAGGGTCACACCACTCAGCTGTTGAGTTGGTCCATTGAGGGTCACACCACTCAGCTGTTGGTCCATTGAGGGTCACACCACTCAACTGTTGAGTTGGTCCATTGAGGGTCACACCACTCAGCTGTTGAGTTGGTCCATTGAGGGTCACACCACTCAGCTGTTGGTCCATTGAGGGTCACACCACTCAACTGTTGGTCCATTGAGGGTCACACCACTCAACTGTTGAGTTGGTCCATTGAGGGTCACACCACTCAGCTGTTGAGTTGGTCCATTGAGGGTCACACCACTCAGCTGTTGAGTTGGTCCATTGAGGGTCACACCACTCAGCTGTTGGTCCATTGAGGGTCACACCACTCAGCTGTTGGTCCATTGAGGGTCACACCACTCAGCTGTTGGTCCATTGAGGGTCACACCACTCAGCTGTTGGTCCATTGAGGGTCACACCACTCAGCTGTTGAGTTGGTCCATTGAGGGTCACACCACTCAGCTGTTGAGTTGGTCCATTGAGGGTCACACCACTCAGCTGTTGAGTTGGTCCATTGAGGGTCACACCACTCAGCTGTTGGTCCATTGAGGGTCACACCACTCAACTGTTGAGTTGGTCCATTGAGGGTCACACCACTCAGCTGTTGGTCCATTGAGGGTCACACCACTCAACTGTTGGTCCATTGAGGGTCACACCACTCAGCTGTTGGTCCATTGAGGGTCACACCACTCAGCTGTTGAGTTGGTCCATTGAGGGTCACACCACTCAGCTGTTGAGTTGGTCCATTGAGGGTCACACCACTCAGCTGTTGGTCCATTGAGGGTCACACCACTCAGCTGTTGAGTTGGTCCATTGAGGGTCACACCACTCAGCTGTTGGTCCATTGAGGGTCACACCACTCAGCTGTTGGTCCATTGAGGGTCACACCACTCAACTGTTGAGTTGGTCCATTGAGGGTCACACCACTCAGCTGTTGAGTTGGTCCATTGAGGGTCACACCACTCAGCTGTTGAGTTGGTCCATTGAGGGTCACACCACTCAGCTGTTGAGTTGGTCCATTGAGGGTCACACCACTCAGCTGTTGAGTTGGTCCATTGAGGGTCACACCACTCAGCTGTTGGTCCATTGAGGGTCACACCACTCAGCTGTTGAGTTGGTCCATTGAGGGTCACACCACTCAACTGTTGGTCCATTGAGGGTCACACCACTCAGCTGTTGGTCCATTGAGGGTCACACCACTCAGCTGTTGAGTTGGTCCATTGAGGGTCACACCACTCAACTGTTGGTCCATTGAGGGTCACACCACTCAGCTGTTGAGTTGGTCCATTGAGGGTCACACCACACAGCTGTTGAGTTGGTCCATTGAGGGTCACACCACTCAGCTGTTGGTCCATTGAGGGTCACACCACTCAGCTGTTGGTCCATTGAGGGTCACACCACTCAGCTGTTGAGTTGGTCCATTGGATCCTAGAACTGTGTTGTTGCTGGGTACAAGTTTGTGCTGAGTTTCATTATTATTGAGAGAACAAATTTATTCCTTAAAATATTTTAATCTTGAATTCAGTCACTGATTAAATATAACTTTTTACTTTAGGGAAAACTTTTTTTTTTAAATTATATTAATATCTACATATTTGTTGGAGAACTAAGTTCACAGCTACAAAACCTACTCATTTTAATAAGCAACTGTTACATTTTGCATGCTTAAGTTTAATAAGATGTAAACTAGTTTCAAGATTTTAATGAAGGACCAACTGTTAAGAGCCAGCCAAACTTAGGGTGCTCAGACATTGTGTTGTTCTTGTTACTGTGTACACAAATAGACAATTCTTTCAATTTTTTGACCCAGGTTTAGCAGCCACTTTAAAATACCAAATTTTATTTTTCAGTTGCTAAAGGTGGGTTGCATGATTTGGCTTGCTCACATTAGTGTCTTATTCCTTGGCTAATGTCTTCTTTTTGCATGTTAGATTTGGGTGATTGGGCTGTGGTCATAACTGTAAGTGGACAGGGATGGTCATAACTGTAAGTGGACAGGGATGGTCATAACTGTAAGTGGACAGGGATGGTCATAACTGTAAGTGGACAGGGATGGTCATAACTGTAAGTGGACAGGGATGGTCATAACTGTAAGTGGACAGGGATGGTCATAACTGTAAGTGGACAGGGATGGTCATAACTGTAAGTGGACAGGGATGGTCATAACTGTAAGTGGACAGGGATGGTCATAACTGTAAGTGGACAGGGATGGTCATAACTGTAAGTGGACAGGGATGGTCATAACTGTAAGTGGACAGGGATGGTCATAACTGTAAGTGGACAGGGATGGTCATAACTGTAAGTGGACAGGGATGGTCATAACTGTAAGTGGACAGGGATGGTCATAACTGTAAGTGGACAGGGATGGTCATAACTGTAAGTGGACAGGGATGGTCATAACTGTAAGTGGACAGGGGTGGACATTACTGTAAGTGGACAGGGATGGCCTTCCATGGACTGTGGTGTTTTCTGTAAGTGGACAGGGATGGTCATTACTGTAAGTGGACAGGGATGGTCATAACTGTAAGTGGACAGGGATGGTCATTACTGTAAGTGGACAGGGATGGTCATTACTGTAAGTGGACAGGGATGGTCATTACTGTAAGTGGACAGGGATGGGCATTACTGTAAGTGGACAGGGATGGTCATAACTGTAAGTGGACAGGGATGGTCATAACTGTAAGTGGACAGGGGTGGACATTACTGTAAGTGGACAGGGATGGCCATCCATGGACTGTGGTCATTACTGTAAGTGGACAGGGTGGCCATTACTGTAAGTGGACAGGGATGGTCATCCATTTAACCTCAGAAATGAGTGGCAGGAATTGATCAGTTCTGCTTTTTGTGTCTTTAAGTTTAATGCACTGGAATATTAGCTGGTGTTTCTGTGTTAAGTTACAGTCGTAGGTGAAGGCTGATACAGTGGTAGATGGGTGCTGGGTACATTGGTAGATGGGTGCAGTGGTAGTGGTAGGTATAATCTTGGTACAGTCGTAGATGGGTGCTGGGTACAGTGGTAGATGGTGCTGGGTACAGTGGTAGATGGTGCTGGGTACAGTGGTAGTGGTAGGTATAATCTTGGTACAGTCGTAGATGGGTGCTGGGTACAGTGGTAGATGGTGCTGGGTACAGTGGTAGGTGGGTGCTGGGTACAGTGGTAGGTGGGTGCTGATCTTAGAGCTGAGCTAGATTGTTTCAGCTTGATTTTAAAAAAAATTGATTTTTAAAAATTTGCAATTACTGTTTCTTCTTTGGTGTCTAAATTTCCCTGTGTTTTTGTGGTAGTTTTAGTTTTACTTTGATGCCCTGCTTTAACCTGTTTTTCTGTTGTCATGAGTTAATGCAGTAGTGCTTTATGAGTTGTATTTCATGCATGACTGTTGTGGTCATGAAATGTAGTAGTGTTTATAATGCATTAATGTCATGGCCTAGTTGCCATGTTCCATTTAAACATTTTGTTTTCTGCTGTCACTAATTAAAAAAAGAAACTAGTGTCACTAATTAACTAGAGTCTGTAATTAACTTGTTGACTGAATAATCACCACTTCAGTAAGCAAGTTCCAATAAAGCTAGCTAGTGCATGTATGGTGTCTGTGGTGATCTGAATGGTTTGAGCTTCCTACATGTCTCTGTGTCTGATGTAAGCAGCTATACTTCTAGCAAGGACGAACTAAAACATGTTCTAAGGCAATCTCTTCATCTGCCCACATTCACTCCTTTATTGCAAACAAATGTTTTAATCATAAACTGTTCAATCTTAGACTTCTGTTTTGCAATCAGTATTTGTGGCAGTAAGTAAACAAACTAAATACATTGATGCAATATTTATGGCATTAAACAAACTAAATACATTGATGCAATATTTATGGCAGTAAACAAACTAAATACATTGATTTTTTGAGTGTGCGCTATCCTAAACATTATTGTTCATAATATTAGACGACAACTAACTTTCTGCCATAATAAATTTTAAATTTATTTCACAGCTAGAAAAAAATATGACAATAGCTGAGATTCCAGTTTTGGTGATGATGGTCAATGGATTTGCTGAAAAGGAGAGCAGCTCGGTTGGTTTCTAGTTGTTTTTTTTCTGATGGGGTCTACTTGACTGATGGGGTCTGGGTCTACTTGACTGGTGGGTTGGGGAATGGGGTTGGGGGGGTTCTAGTTTTTTTTTCTACTTGGGTCTATTTGACTGGTGAGGTCTACTTGACTGATGGGGTCTACTTGACTGGTGAGGTCTACTTGACTGATGGGGTCTACTTGACTGGTGAGGTCTACTTGACTGATGGGGTCTACTTGACTGGTGAGGTCTACTTGACTGATGGGGTCTACTTGACTGGTGAGGTCTACTTGACTGATGGGGTCTACTTGACTGGTGAGGTCTACTTGACTGATGGGGTCTACTTGACTGGTGGGGTCTACTTGACTGATGGGGTCTACTTGACTGGTGGGTTGAGGGGGGGGGGGTTCTAGTTGTCTCTGTACTGACCAAGCCAGCTTGACAATGGAATGAACTAATTTTGTCCATAAATCTCCAGAGCACCAAAAACCAAACCAAGATAGATCTGCTCAGGAGTTCTGCAGACAGACTGAGTAAGCTGAACAATGAGACCCTGCCCAGGATGAGGAATCATTCTGTAAGTTTTGGTGTTTGACTGTAGAGGAATCATTCTGTCAGTTTTGGTTTGACTGTAGAATGTGAACATCCACCACCTTAGGCTCCATGCTATGTACGCTGCTCAACGAAGAGTGTGCTAGGTATTCCACTCAATGATGAGTGTGCTAGGTATTCCACTCAATGATGAGTGTGCTAGGTATTCCACTCAATGATGAGTGTGCTAGGTATTCTGCTCAATGATGAGTGTGCTAGGTATTCTGCTCAATGATGAGTGTGCTAGGTATTCTGCTCAATGAAGAGTGTGCTAGGTATTCTGCTCAATGAAGAGTGTGCTAGGTATTCTGCTCAATGAAGAGTGTGCTAGGTATTCTGCTCAATGAAGAGTGTGCTAGGTATTCTGCTCAATGAAGAGTGTGCTAGGTATTCTGCTCAATGAAGAGTGTGCTAGGTATTCTGCTCAATGAAGAGTGTGCTAGGTATTCTGCTCAATGAAGAGTGTGCTAGGTATTCTGCTCAATGAAGAGTGTGCTAGGTATTCTGCTCAATGTGTTTTCTGTATGTCTTTCAGAACGAACTTAATGTTACTTTGTCCAACTTGCAACAAAAAAGCACTCTAAAGGTAACTTTATTTTCCAAAAAAAATTTTAATTAAAAAAAAAACCACTGTTTCTCAGATATTTAGTCAGTGATGAAGCAATATTGCCTGAAAATGTAAATTAAAAAAAAATTATTCCTGAGATTTTGTGTTACAGAGTCAAGTATTAGATCTGATAAAAAATTTGACAGAAGCCCAAAATAGATTCAACTCCAACAAGAACTCTCTTATTCAGCAGGTAAGTTAGACGCAGCACTCTCAACTATAACTATTCTTTTAATGATGTACCTAGGACTGTATAAAACGTAGATCTACTTTGAACTAGATTAGCCATCAATTAGTAAACATTAATGAAGCTGTTGTTGTTCTATTTTTGTTCTCATGCTGAACTTTTCTATTGACCTTAGAAAATCTCAGTGCTGGCTGACAATATTATAAACTCTACAAAACAGAAACTTTCAGATGTCAAGCATGAGGTAAACTTGGTTGCTGTTGTGTGGGGGCTCATGTCCATGGTAGTGTTGTGTGGTAGTGTGGCAGGTTGGGTGGTAGTGTGGCAGGTTAGGTGGTTGTGTGGCAGGTTGGGTGGTAGTGTGGTAGGTTGGGTGGTAGTGTTGCAGGTTGGGTGGTCGTGTAGCAGGTTGGGTGGTCGTGTGGCAGGTTGTGTGGTAGTGTGGCAGGTTGGGGGTAGTGTTGCAGGTTGGGTGGTCGTGTGGCAGGTTGGGGGTAGTGTTACAGGTTGGGTGGTAGTGTGGCAGGTTGGGTGGTAGTGTGGCAGGTTGGGTGGTAGTGTTGTCTGGTAGTGTGGCAGGTTGTGTGGTAGTGTGGCAGGTTGGGTGGTAGTGTGGCAGGTTGGGTGGTAGTGTTGTCTGGTAGTGTGGCAGGTTGTGTGGTAGTGTGGCAGGTTGGGTGGTAGTGTGGCAGGTTGGGTGGTAGTGTTGTGTGATAGTATTGATAGGGTTTGTGCTCTGCTTGTTAAGCATGACTTTGTTAGCATCTAAACTTGAAAATTTAAGCAACAAGTCAGTCTATTTCTTGAAGAGTGTTGTCAACTTTAATGGGGGGTTTCTGTGTCAACTTTAATGGGGGTTTCTGTGTCAACTTCAATGGGGGGTTCTGTGTCAACTTTAATAGGGGGTTTCTGTGTCAACTTTTATGGGGGGTTTCTGTGTCAACTTTAATAGGGGTTTCTCATGTCAACTTTAATGGGGGGTTTCTGTGTAAACTTTAATGGGGGGTTTCTGTGTCAACTTTTATGGGGGTTTCTGTGTCAACTTTAATAGGGGGTTCTGTGTCAACTTTAATGGGGGGGGGGGGTTCTGTGTCAAATTTAATAGGGGTTTCTCGTGTCAACTTTAATGGGGGGTTCTGTTGAAACATAGAGAGATCTCAGTAATCAGGTGTATGGTAAAAGATGTCAGCTTAACCTAGTGAGATGTTAAAAATGTGAACTTTATCTACAAAGATGTTGATTTAAGATGTGACTTTTATGCTTAGATTCGAACGAACATGGCCCCCTGTGCACCATTATCTAACGCAGTGTTTACCATGAGTGATGCTGTTTGTGTTTTGTTGATAAATCCACTTGTAAGTATTGGCAGATATTGCAATTTTAGTGTATTTGGGCTCTAGCCTAACATACACACATTTTTAGCTGTAGAAATTTTTTAATTATTTAGTCATTAGCTGCAGCTGTTTAACATTGGTTGTCCAATAATTGATGTCTCAAGGACTGATGACCCTAATGTTTTACCCACAGAATGGCCTCTGGTTTAGCTTTGGCTGGTGTCTCTTCTTCTTTGTCATCTGCCTCATCTTTGCCATCCTCCTCACCAGCCAGTACCGCAGAGAGATGAAATATGAGAAAGACTTTGATGACCCGTGGGTATTCTGTAGACAACATTATCATTACCATGTACTTGTACAAAAACCATGTTATCATCACCATGTACTTGTTTGTATTAGACCATGTTATCATCACCATGTACTTGTTTGTATTAGGCCATGTTATCATCACCATGTACTTGTTTGTATTAGACCATGTTATCATCACCATGTACTTGTTTGTATTAGGCCATGTTCTCATCACCATGTACTTGTTTGTATTAGCCCATGTTGTCATCAGCAACTAGAACTTTACTCCATATTATTCCACCCTGCCCACACCTTAACGACTTTGTTTCTCTCTCCAACCCAGCCACTACCCAATGTATGGAGGCTCCAACCAAGACACCATTCCCCTAACCAGGTATGTCCACACATGTTGCTTTAGTTAGACCAAGCTAAGACAACTACATCTGACCAAATGTCTGGCCAAAGATATGGGGCAAAGATAGATCTGGCGGTAATCTATCGTTTTAGGTACGTAAAATCGCCCGCGACTAGTAATGTGAAAGACAGGTGACTCCTTGAATTTTAATAATTATTTCACATTTTGAGGAGGATATATGTTTTGAAAAATACAAAAATGATTCCTTGTTTCATTTATGTACCTGTTTTTAAACAACTGAATTGAAACTTTTCAGTAATAAATGAAGACTAGCGATGTTTCCAACAGATGCAACCATGCTCATTTACTCTAGCAGCCATCTTGTCTAAGTTCTTTTTTTGCAAACTTAAAGCGCCAGATTCAGGGGAAGGCAACTCTATTTTACAAATGGCTGCTGTTTATATAGGAAATCTTGCTCGCAAACACTGCTATTTAAAGTTAATTTCTGGTCTATATTGATATATTTAGCCATTGATTTAGGTTTATTATTCATTTATCTATAATATTTGACAAAAATATATCACAATATACTTCTATTAAAGCCTTGACAGTGAGGCAACTTTTTCGCGCATTTCTAGCCGCGGGCGATTTTACGTACCCAAAACGATAGATTACCGATCTGGCTAAATATTAAAGATATCAGGGCAAAGATATCTGGCTAAACATTAAAGATATCAGGGCAAAGATATCTGGCTAAAGGCATGTGGCCAAAGATATTTGGGTTTGTCTTACCTACAGACATGTTTCATTTATTTTTAACCTTCTCCCAAATATGCTTTTAGAGCTTTTTTTAAAACTACATTTTTTTATTTAATCATTTTATAAACCATTTTTTTTAAATTGTTCATTTTTGTAACAAAAATAAATTTTGACTAACTAATTGAAAAGCACATTCTTGAAGTGGCATCACAGAAGTAGATGTTGATGTTTCTTCCACTTATTTTTTTATTAGGTATTTAAACGTGTCGCAAGTTATACATAAGACCCTGTAAAGTGAGTGCGTACGGTCTGGTGCATGCCAAAACCTTTTCATTCCTGGCACCACACGTTTTTGTTGATTCTGGAACTGGCTTTTTTCAATATTCCCTTTTTTTTTTACCTTTGAACCAAACAGCCCGAAAAAATTGCTTTTTGCTATACTTTTGTTTACATTTTGAACTAATCAGTCCGAAAAATATCAACATCATAATTATATACATTTCCTTGGAATTTTTATACTAATTGAACAAAAAGAATCTGTTACTTTTAAGATTTGTAATATTTTTAAAAATAATTTAATGTTTAACCTTTGTTGAATATTTTTTCTGTGATTAAAATTTGGTTCATGGAAAAAAACAAATAACAAAACATTTTTCCAGACAGAATTTTATGGGTCTTTTTACCAAATCAAATTTGGCAACGATAAGATCTGATTTCTTTATCTCAGTCTGTTTCTTACTAACACATTTTCTCTTAGTCTTTTTTTCTCCTTGCTGGTTGTGTAATTTAGCCACAGAATAAATTAGCCACTGATTAAATTAGCCTCTGATTAAATTAGCCACTAATATTAGAAAATGTATTTTTGGCTTTGTGCAAGTTACCTGTATTGACTAATGAATGAATTTTTGCCGTGCACCATACTGTTGCATTTTGATTTGTCTTTACAATCTAACACAGTTTCTTTAGTTAGCCTTATTTAAAAGATCACATCTCCATCATCTGACATTACAATCAACAGACTGAAATGCAGAAAAGTAAATATTCATTTCTGTGATTACTGCCAGGGTGTCAGCCAGTGATCTAGATTGGGGTGGGGGGGGGGGGGGGGGGGGGGGTAGGTTTAGACTAATCCTTTTCCTAACTAAAAAAACTGAATATATTCCTGTTTTGAAAAATTTAGATGGGTTAACAAAGTCTATAGGAAGTTTTAATGAATTAAAATTATTTGTAGAATTTTTTTGCTGCTAATTATTTTTAGCAGGACAGAGAATAAAATTTTTAAATATTTTTCTTACTACTCATTTTATGTAATATAAAGCTGTTTGGTGTTATGTAATGGGTATTCTTTTGTCACTATTTTCTGTTAATTTTTTTAAGATCATCCCAGCTACTAACTTAAATACATCTGTTATACTTACTTTTCAAATGTTTTTAAACAGAAATTTTGTGGTGTAACAATAATAAACCTTTCATCCCCTCAAGTTCAGACTTGTTGAAAACAAGAGTGGGCTTTTTCTATGGCATTTATGCCCTTATATGTTATGGAATGTACCAATAATCAACACCATGATTGGCATGATAGAAAATTTTCATTACATTTTTTTACTCTGTTTAACTTTAAAAAATCTTTAGTATAAAACTACTACATTAGGTAACATCTAAATGAATCAATTGTTTGAAAAATTCCGTTGATGAGATTGAATGTCTAGTAGTTTGAGGTAAACAGCTGTCTTAGACCGCACCCTCAGGATTGCAGCATCTTTGATGTGTCTCTTATTTCAGCAGAACCCGTTCAGATAATCATTACTTCATTCAAGTCCTTGGTCAGTCTGACTTCTGGTCAGAATCAAGTTCCCATATATGACACATTTGCTGGCGGAGTCTAATGTACATTTTAAAATATATTTTTAGTTTGCTTTTATTAAAACATACTTGGTTCTTTTTAAACACTTTTGTCGTAGGCTTTCAATAATACTACTTGGTTCTTTTGAGAAAAAAATAGATTTTTTTTTTCTTTTATTTAGTGAACTTTTTTCAATTACTTTTTCCCCCAAGTTTAAAAAAAATGTTCAAATTTTTTGTCAGTGTAAATAGATGTGATTTACCCTTGAACATATCCCTGAAATATATGTGTTGCTTCTCATATAGAATCCTAGTGTTAAACTTGACAGAAGAACCAATTACACGCGCTGCTTATTTTTTTAGAACTGACTGAATTAGCCTTAGGTCTGATTTTAGTAAGCGTGTGCAACTGGCAGCTAGTTAACATGTAAAACAACTCTCTTAGGTGGTGGATTTTCCTCTTGCTACTTGTTTTTCAGACTCAGTCTTATAATCAATACATGCTGTTGAAATCCTTGTCACAAATGGTCGTGTTGTGGTACACAGAATTATGGTACATGCAGAAATCCTGTGTCATTTTATTTCGCCTGTGGTTTAAACATCTATTTTACTGAATAGCCACTTCACTTTTGTTTTTAAAATTTTGCTGATTAGATTTTTTTTATCTTCCTTCAATGTAAATTATTTTTGAGACACAATTATTTTTTAACACCCCCCCCCCCCCCCCCCCCCCAGTTATTGAATGGGCTCTTCCTTGTGGTCCCAGTAGTAGTTTAAAGCTTGACCTTGGCTTCATGTTGGATTACTGGGGGCTGGTCATCTGTCACTGGCTTGGACTGGCTTCACTTAGGGGAGGGGCCATCAGTCATCTCTAGCTTGCATTTGTTTGTCTTGATAACACCTTCTCTCACCTGCTGCTTCTCACTGACTGCCATGCTTGACTGCTCACAGTGTTGACCAGCAGACACGCAGGACCGCCCACCAGCACTACCCCGCTGGAATGTCCAACGCCGGGTACCACCACGAGACCAAACCCGAGCACCTGCCACCACCGTATGTAGAGAACCAGGGCATGCCCCCGCCCAAGTACAATGGACACCAGTACCATGACCTGGCCTCAGCCTACCCATCAGTGCATGATGGCAGGTCTAGCAGCAGTCACAGGGGCAAGAACTCATATTCTTACCCTTACTAACACTGAGCATGCCAACTTTGTTTTTTTTTCTCTTTGTTTCGTAAGTAATTTTCTAATCCCTGCATTTGTTTAGTTGTGCTTTCTAGCTGCATTTTTGTTGTATGGCAATAACATTTATCTCTTGGGACTTAGGATGCACACTTTTTAATTTTTAGATTAAAAACAATACATGAATCTTTTCAGATGAATAAAAAAAAAAGTAAAGAAATAGTTCTTTTAGATTAATAAAAAAAATATCAATCTTAATGTACTATTTTATATTGTTAATTATTTTTTTAAACTTTAAATGTTGTTGGTAAAAGAAATAATCCCAAGAATAAAAAGGATTCCATTGTACAAATGTTACTAAGTCCGCCAATCAACCAAGTAGCTGACACCAAATTTAATTTTTTTTGCCTCAAGCTGATTCAAACACTAGTAGTAAGGAATTTAATCAATCAGATGTGTTAATTATGTAATCAGTTGTTTTAGGCAAACTTAGTATAATTTAACAATGGATTCCTGTTGCCAAATGTATTCCTTAGCATAAATTTTGTAGACCTCTAGTTTTTAGCTGTTCGCTAATGAACGTGCTTTACATTTATTTTAACAGTGTTTTTTTATTTTCTTTATTTTAATGTTTAATTTTTGTGTGGAACTTAATCAAACAACTAATCAAAACCATCTCTAAAAATAATAGGTTACATGTCATATTTGTGTCCGGCTTTTTTGTTTCTCTGTTTTCTTAGTTATCATGTGTATTTAATCTGTTTTTTGACATTTTAATAATTTTCAACTTTTAAATTTTTTTCTAATGTTTTTATCCCAGGACAGACCACTGGTAACATTCCTACCCAACTCTAACTTAGATGCAAGCAGAATCCTAGATGAAAAGGCCCATGATAAAATTTTGCTCCATAGAACAGCTAAAGAACTGAAACTGCTCAACTAGGAGGTGGCGCATCTGCTAAATGATGGCTCCCTACACAGTGTCTTGCCTTAAAGAACTATTTTATCTTGCATTGCCTTATCACTGTTTACAACTAGACTGTTTTAACATATCATTCAAAATTTCCTCCTAAATTCCACTTTATCAATGGCAAATTAAGTTACTAAAATATTGATTTATTCCACTGTATATAACATTTTTTAAATATTGTTTTGTTATTTATTGAGTTATCCCTAAAGTTTTCATATCAGTTGAACGAAGGATCCAGTTTAACTGCCAGTTGTGTAGGCTGAGCCTGTTGTGCTCAGGCAGTGTGACATCATTCCTTATGACTTAAAGACTTCTAGAAACTTGCGTTCAATTATCAAAACTTGAGGAGAATTTAGTTTGTGTGATATTTGCATAATACATTTTTATTTTTAAAATATTGAATAAAAAAACATAAAAATTTCTGAATTAAATTAACTCATGCATTTAAAATTAAATTTGTAATAAGAATAAGCCTATAAAAGTGAATGTTAACTGATAGAAATATGTGAACTTAAAATGTTTGTACTTAATTAATCTTATATTTTAATGTTACTTCTTTATATATCTACCGACATCATAACATAAAATATTTAAATGAAAAATTATTTTTACTTTTTGCCCAACCCAAGTACTAGTTAATTTGTTTCCTAAAATAACAAAACTAAGAAATAGACTTACATCTCCTTTTAACTTTAATTAGTGCATTTAAAACTAATTTTCAGAAGTATTCACAGTATACAATATGTCAAACCTTGAGCAAAATATTTTTAAGAATGTGTTGTCACCCTTTAATTTTTGTCATTTTTTTGCCTTGTTCAAATGGGATTTTGCAATCACCATAAATTGTCATTTTTACATTATTTTTTGAAATATTTTACAATGTTAAGACTTACAATTTACTGTAAAATCCAAGATGTTTACTTTCAAATCCAAGATGTTTACGGACCTCTAATGGTTTTTACTTGATATCATCATCCGTAAGAGTTGAAGCCCATTTTTCACGAGGGCACAGTGGGAGCATAATATTGTCTGGATCTTTCCACACTTCAGGGATGGGCAGGTTTAGTGTTGTTTATGTCAGAGAAAATTGTGTTGCGCTCACCTTGTAGCAGTCTTTGTAAAATAAAATTATTTTTTAAAATTTTTGTCATTTGATAATTTTACATATGTGCCTTTACGTTGATTGCTGTTAACATAAAATAAATGTGCAATTTCTATTGCTTAAATTTTTAAAATAAATACAAACAATTACTTGAAATTTATTTATGTAATTCAACATAGTACGTTTACTTTTTTAAATTATAGATTCACGTTCATGTTATTAATTTTTAACCTTAAATTTAAAATGTTATTTAGTTTTATTTATAACAGAGCTGTAATTTCACGTCATTTAAATTGATGTTGTTAATGCTGCCAATCACTTTGACCAACTGATTAAAAAAACTTTACCTGTGGGATGTGTTAAAAATTTTAAAATCCAGAATTAGAGATCAAATTTTACTGAGAATTTTTCCCTTTTTCTTTCTGGGTTTAGGCTAGAGTTTTAGAAAATATTGTGTTGATTCCAAATTTTCATGAAAAAGTGGCTATAAATGACATAAGTCATAGGACTATTTTTATTCACATTAAAAAAAAAGTGATATTTGACGTTTGTTTATCTCAGAGTGGGAAATTCCACATTATCTTTGGTCATCTTCACATTTTCTGTGGGAGAAGGTCTTGTGGTCATTATCACATTTCCTGTGGGGGTTGTTATTTTCACATTTTGTGAGGGGAAGTCCTGTGGTCATCTTCACATTTCCTGTGGGTAAAGTCTTGTGGTATCGTCACATTTTCTCTAAATACTTGATGGAAGGTCCTCTGGTCATCTAACTGCATTCCATGTTTAAAAAAAGTAAATCCAGGCATAGGTTGTGCAATGAATTTTGTGTGCTGGTGTAGTTTGGTGTGTTGATGCATGCTATGATTGCTGTGTGAGCTGGATTATGTTTTCCATGGAGAATTTGTTTTAACACAGTCGTTAGGTTCATAAACTCCCTGGTCAACTTAATATTATGTGGGGTGGGGGCCGTCGGTTAGTGTGTGGTCAACACAATTTTCTGTGGGGACAGGTTAGTGTGTGGTCAACTCAATTTTCTGTGGGGGGGGGGGGGGGGGCA
Source organism: Physella acuta (assembly GCF_028476545.2). Lineage (NCBI taxonomy): Eukaryota > Metazoa > Mollusca > Gastropoda > Physidae > Physella > Physella acuta. The sequence continues at coordinate 567,449 of NW_026731876.1, forward strand.
GGTTAGTGTGTGGTCAACACAATTTTCTGTGGGGACAGGTTAGGGTGTGGTCAACTCAATTTTCTGTGGGGGGCAGGTTAGTGTGGTCAACTCAATTTTCTGTGGGGTAGGTTAGTATGTGGTCAACTCAATTTTCTGTGGGGACACGTTAGTGTGTGGTCAACTCAATTTTCTGTGGGGACAGGTTAGTGTGTGGTCAACTCAATTTTCTGTGTGTACAGGTTAGTGTGTGGTCAACTCAATTTTCTGTGGGGACAGGTTGGTGTGTGGTCAACTCAATTTTCTGTGGGGACAGGTTAGTGTGTGGTCAACTCAATTTTCTGTGGGGACAGGTTAGTGTGTGGTCAACTCAATTTTCTGTGGGGACAGGTTAGTGTGTGGTCAACTCAATCTTCTGTGGGGACAGGTTAGTGTGTGGTCAACTCAATTTTCTGTGGGGACAGGTTAGTGTGTGGTCAACTCAAATTTCTGTGTGGACAGGTTAGTGTGTGGTCAACACAATTTTCTGTGGGGGGCAGGTTAGTGTGTGGTCAACTCAATCTTCTGTGGGGACAGGTTAGTGTGTGGTCAACTCAATTTTCTGTGGGGACAGGTTAGTGTGTGGTCAACTCAATCTTCTGTGGGGACAGGTTAGTGTGTGGTCAACACAATTTTCTGTGGGGACAGGTTAGTGTGTGGTCACATATTATTCTGTAGCGTGAGCTCTCTGCAGTCTAGCCCCATCTTGCATTACATAGTAAAGAACATCATAGCATGAAGTTGTTTCTAGGTAAAACTTTTTTAAATGTTTTAATTTTTTAAATTTGTTTTAAAAAATAATATTTTCTACATTTGTATGAAGCTTACCACATCACATTTTTACATCAAACAATATAACATCATTACTGCATAACAAATCAGGTGAAAATATATAACAAGTACTAATAATTTGTATATTGATCACCATCTCAGAACTAATGCATGTTAATTCAGTCTTGTAAACATGTCACACACTAACCTAATCAGACTAATTATCTGTGTATACATATCTAGACTGTTTCAATTATTGTTTAGTCTGGCCACCAACTACTTTAGTTGAAACTTTTTTCCTAGATATTTTCTGATGGACTGTTGGAATTTCCCATTCTATTTATACATGGTGTGGAATTTCCTTTTCCAATCAAGATTCATGTGGTGTATGCATACTTGAAGTAAAAATATGCCCCAAGATAAAAAAATACTTTCTTTGATAGATCTGCATGTGGTGATACACATTGACATGATACAAGCTGTCATATTACATGCAGAAAATATACTGACATGATATATGGAGACATGCAGAAATACATTTGCTCTAAACAGGCAACTTGGTGTTCACAAGTGCTGCTTTCATTTGGGTCAGGGATAATGAGTGTTAAATATTTGCAGAATAGTGTTATAATTTATCAGAGCACATTAAAAAATTAAATTTATTATGGACCCTTTATTATTGTGGAATCCTATCTTTATTATCTATCTTTAGCTGACCCAGATAACTGCTAAATTCACAGATGTACAATTTTTGCCAGTATTAAACTAAGCATGACAATTTCAATCACAAATTTCCATTATTCAATAAAAACTATTTTACTATATTTCAATAAAAACTGTTTTACTATATTTCTTCAAAAACTGAATATTTTGATACACTATATATTTTGATTACAAAATGAATGCCTACTTTGAAAATGTTCACAAGTAATAAAATTCACATTTAAAAAAAATTCTATTTGTTATTGTTGGTGTTGTAATACAAATTAAAGCTAGTTTTGGGAGAAACATTGGTGGTTTTATTTTCATATTAGAAAATTGCTGTTGTCCCTGATTCACTGTGAATTGAGCTGTGTGACACCTTGGTGTCATGTGAATTAAGTGGTGTGACACCTTGGTATTATGTGAATTAAGTGGTGCAACACCTTGGTATTATGTGAATTAAGTGGTGCGACACCTTGGTATTATGTGAATTAAGTGGTGCAACACCTTGGTATTATGTGAATTAAGTGGTGCGACACCTTGGTATTATGTGAATTGAGCTGTGTGACACCTTGGTGTCATGTGAATTAAGTGGTGCGACACCTTGGTATTATGTGAATTAAGTGGTGCAACACCTTGGTATTATGTGAATTAAGTGGTGCGACACCTTGGTATTATGTGAATTAAGTGGTGCGACACCTTGGTATTATGTGAATTAAGTGGTGCGACACCTTGGTATTATGTGCATTAAGCTGTGTGACACCTTGGTGTCATGTGAATTAAGTGGTGCGACACCTTGGATGTCATCCATAAATGACGTCACGCTTTTTTTGACGATTTTTACCTCCCCTTTGTCACACATCGTCACAAAAAGCCAGACCCCGCCCCCTAAAATAACATCACACCTCAGCCTACAACCCCCCTCAAAAGTGCAGTTGAATTTTTTTTTAAACATCGACATTTTTCCAAAATCCTGTCTGAACTTTGTCAAAATAAAGTATTTTAATCAATTCCTATTACGCGAAATAACGTCTAAAATTAGTTTTCTAACATTGCTTTTTTATAATGCAAAAGTGTGACGTCGCACCATCTGAACCCCCTCCCCCCCCCCCCACTACCCCTCATCACACACCGTCACAAAATTACGGACCCCCCTTTAATTAAGTGATTAATTCGAGTGTTAAATAGAGGCAAATCGAAAGTTTGAGGGGGGTGCACATCGCAAGTTTGAGGGGGGGGGTGCAAATTGAAAGTTTGAGGGGGGGGGGGGTGCAAATCGAAAATTGAAAGTTTGTCCCCGGGAAGGGTCGCTACGCCTCGGGGGGTGACACTATTAAGTGCCGCACCGGGTGACACCCGACCTCGCTACGCCACTGCACCTAGGTATTATGTGAATTAAGCTGTGTGACACGTTTGAATCATGTGAACTTAAGTGGTGTGTCACCTTTGTGTCGCGTGAATTAAGCTGTGTGACACGTTGGTGTCATGTGAATTTAAGTGGTGAGTCACCCTATATAATTTTAATATTATATAAGATCTGACCAACGAGTAAGCCTATTGGCTATTTAGTAACTAACTATTTAGTTGCTAGAGCTGCAAAAAAAAAATGTTGTTACACCTAGATTTAGATCTACTAGATCTAGATAAGATCTATTTTCTCTATCTATGATTTAGATCTAGATCTAGAAGTAGATCTAAAATCTAAAGGCAAAGAAGAGGCGGCATTCCCATTCGAAGACTTGCATCATCCAACTCATCATTAACCCCGCTGTCATTGAAAATATGTCATCATATATTTTGGTTGAATAATATCTATGTGCAGTTTGTCATCAATAAAATACTACCGTACGTTATAAGTAGGCCTTATATCCGGCTATTTAATTACATTTTCGTAAGGAAACATCATTTACATAGTCTATCTAGTTATTATTTAATAATAATATTTAGGCGTAGTATCATCGACATCTCTGGTAAACCTGAAACGGGAAAATCCTGAACTGTAAAGGCGACCGAAAAGTCTATTTATAGATCTAGACTAGGTATTTGCGCAATAAAACAGTTCTGCATTTCTTAAAAATGCAAATTCGGAAATGTAGATTCTACCAGTCTAGCCCCATGACAGGCAAGTGATGGAGATCTAGAAATCTAGTTATAATATTTAGATCTAGTTGCTTTATTATAGATCTAGTATAGACCTTACATATAGATCTACGTCATAGGATATAATCTAGATCTACTACTAGATCTAGATCTAGTAAAAGCTTAGAACTATAGATCTAGATTTACTGATTTAGATTTAGGGATTTAGGTTACTAAAATTTTCAAAAGGACGTTTTATTTTACTACCGTTTTAGAGCAGTTTTAAGTGATGTTTTAGTTTTATTACAACAATACAATGACAATGAAGTCACAATGCTGTGTTAGAAAAAATTTTACCGCCCCCCCCCCCCCCCCTCGAACAAAATGAAATTTATATAATTTATATATAAAATATATACTTTTAACAGTGTCCGCCCCCCCCCCCGCTCCCCCGAAGAAAGTCTACCGCCCCCCCCCGAAAATTTCAAGTGCCCCCCCCCCCCCCCAGAGAAAAAAGTCTGGAAGAAACACTGAGCTATAATCTAGTGCTGTTACTTGTCATTTTCTTTAAATTTTTCCTTAAAAATAATACATGCTCTAAAAATGCATGCTTTCTAATGATACCGAATTATATAGAACGAGCCGACCTGCTGTATAACATACGCAGCTATTTAGTTGTTTTATTTTCTACTTGCTGCGACTGAAAATATTGTGCTTTAAAACACTCAGAGGCGTATCCAGGTTTTCGTTGTAGGGGAGCGAAAAGAACAAAAAAGGCGCCGAATTTTTAACACGTTCTATATACGTGTATTATATATATATATATATATAGCTGTATGTCATTAATTCGCTATGATGTAAAATAAATTGAAAGTAGCACTCTGACGAAATAAGAAAAAACACACAATGTTGGCCGACAAAACAAAAATTGTATCAATCTAAACAATGTATATATATATATATATATATATATATATATATATATATATATATATATATATATATATATATACACTACAACCAAAAACAATGAACGTAACACAATCTGTTTTGTAATTCTTGTAAACAAAATTTCTTACATAATAATTCCTGGGAAATTATTTAAGACAAGGTAAATAGGGGAAATAATCACTCTCTTAATATAAATATGTATATATTCACACATTTAATTGTAAATGTCAATACAAATAAATAATTACTTTAGAATATAATGAAATTGTTTAAGGCTATTTGTGTTTACAAAATGTTTTTGTCTATAATCAGAATTTAATATATCGTCATCATAAATGCTAAAGTATTACAGCATAATGAAAGTTTTTAAAATCAGAGTTGGTATAAAAGCACGCTTTTCGATATATTAGAAAAACATTCGGAATAACAGCCTACATATAACTGAATATCTGTCTTTCAGTACTAATTCATATATTTCAATTATCTACTGCTTCTTTGTGTTCTTTAAAGATCATTTTTTAAACATAGTGATAGGTATGGGTTAGATCACTGTATTGATCACACACCTTTTTTTACTGGTAATTTCAAAAACAATATTCACAGAGTTTTACGTTTAAAAAGCTAATTTTCTGGCGGCATGGTACTATGGTACATCATTACGCGTTCTCTACATGTACTTAACAGATCAGTTCGGGGTGGGTTGGGGGGGGGGGGGGATGGGTTCAACTTCATGCACCACTGTCCGTTCACTTTAGGTCTATTATCCAACCCAGTGTATACCTAGGTGTGACATTAATGTCGATCTACACAATTGTGGTGGTGAGGTGTGTGTGTGGGGGGGGGGGGGGGGGGGGAGGGGGGGAGATAACCAACTCAGAGTGAACATAGCATCAGTTTTTAGATGACTGTTCTAAACATACATAATATATATTACACAAATATATATTACACAAATATATATTACAGAAATAGATTTAAATAAGTAGCAGTGGTATTATGACAATAATTTTTTTACAGAGGGGTCCATGGGGGGGGGGGGGGGGGGGTTGTAACTGTTTCATATAATTTGTAATCGTAATCACTATCGCTCAAACTGTTTCTGTATTGTAATTTTTTTTAAATTAATCACACGATTCAAACTGTATATATAAAGTAATTATGTGTGAAGTTTTATGTATAACATTTTTTAATTCAATTATTCGTAAGCAAATACATTATACAGTTGCCTTAAACTTAACACCCCTCTTGCCAAGTGGTACTACCGTAGAGGTATTTTAAACATTGCAATACATCGTAATGGTTATTTTTAGAAAGGTAAACTGATGCAGCTGTTAATACGTGTTGTAAACGTAAACACTACTAGACTAGAACAATAATGCTTAATTGCTGCATGAAAAGAAATCTTTTGATTTACATAGATGTGCCGAACAAAAATATTTTTTTAACAAATATCATTGTTTAAAACTTTGAATTTAAAAAGTTTCCAAAAAGGCGCCACTTTGCTGAAAATGGCCAGAGGGGGAGCGGCCGCTCCCCCTGCTCCCCCCTGCGTACGCTACTGAAAACACTATTAGTATCTCGTGAAGGATGATTATCCTCACCCCCCCCTCCCCCCTCTGTCTGTGATGACAGTTTACGGACAACAATGAAAAGATCAATCAGAACTTGTTACCTCCCCTTAGTTTCAAATTGTTTAAAAACTAAATTATCTGCCCCTAATAGCCGTCACCCACCAGTCAGGTAATACACAAGGGAAAGCTAACAAAACCATTCACGGTGACGACAGGAGTAAGACAGGGATGTATGCTATCGCCAATGATATTCTTGATGGTAATCGACTGGATCATGCTGAGGGCCACAAAAAATGACACAGGAATCCAGTGGAGTTTTACAAAAAGGTTGGAGGATCTTGATTTTGCCGATGACATCTGCCTACTATCTCATAAGCATCAACACACGCAAGCCAAACTAAATCGGCTGTCTGAAGAAGCCTCCAAAATTGGGCTAAAAATCAATAAAAACAAAACAGAGGTCATCAGAATCAATAACAGCCAGGACCTGCCCATACAGCTAAATGGAGAAGATTTACGAGAAACAAACACATTCACATATCTGGGAAGCGTGATCAATAAGGACGGGGGAGCAGACGAGGACATAAAATGCCGTATCAACAAGGCTAGATGTGCCTTCAACTCGCTGCGCCCGATGTGGAGGTCCACGGCCCTGTCACTCCGGAGGAAAATTGGGATTTTCAACACAAATGTTAAAGCAGTGCTACTCTATGGCTCGGAGACCTGGAGGGTTACGAAGACAAATACTGATAGGCTACAGGCGTTCGTAAACAAATGCCTACGACATATACTCAAAATAAGATGGCCGGACAAAGTATCAAACAAAGACCTGTGGCAAATTTTAAAGCAACAGCCAATAGAGAAAGATATTAAGGCCCGGAAATGGGGATGGATTGGACACACGTTAAGAAAAGAAAAAGAAAACATCGCAAAACATGCACTGGACTGGAATCCCCAGGGGAAAAGGAGGGTGGGCCGACCAAAGAAAACATGGAAGAGAACGGTTGAGGAAGAGGCAAAAACAGCTGGGCTCTCATGGGCACAGATTAGAGGAGCAGCCCAAAACCGAGTCCGCTGGAGATGTGTGGTTGCAGCCCTTTGCTCCCCAGGGGCCATATAGGAATAATGATGATGATGAATAGCCGTCACTAATTTGCCCCCGGCTCTACGATTGTAAACATTTAGCGTGAACCACACAGGGTCCGTAGCGGACCTTGAATCCTTGAAAAACCCTTGAATTCCAAAAAACATCTCAAGGCCTTGAAAAACCCTTGAATTTCCCCAAAAATGAGCAAAACCCCTTGAATTTTATAGATAAACCTTGAAAACAGTGCGTAAATCGAATTTAAAAAAAATTTTTAATTCTGATGGATCTAAAATTTTTCTGGCTTTTTTTTTTTTTTTTTTTTGCCGTGGGTCTGCGTTAACTTCGGAGTCTACTATTTCCAACCCTCTCCTTCGCTGAGCGTGCGCTATGACCTCAACCTGACCAGTTTTGCATAAGCTCTTCCTAACCTAGATTCTTGATCGTGACGTAAACGATAGCCGAGGGCTAAATTTAGCATCGTTTTTTCGGGTATCTCCGTTTACGAACGAGTTACTAGATTCTAGATCTAGATTCATTGTTTTCTGTTAGGGCCTACCTACTTGTACGGTTTTGCCCGTAAATTTTTCGATTTTGACAAACCTGTTGCGGCATTAGGCCGCAAATGTTACGCAAAAGCCCACAGTAAACATCAAAATCGATTTAGTGTCGACCTTTTTTTTTTCTTGTGTTAAATTTCCGTGTTATCCGGTTCTATGGTTTCAAACATCTTCAATCATAACAATCAACCAATAACTATTAACCAACAAGATTTCCTAATGCCAATAGGCATATTAATCACGTTCGTTAAAAAAAACCAATGGCAAATGACGTAATCGTCAATCTCACGTGCGCTATGGACCAAATACACATTGACTGTATCAGATGGGTGAGGCTGTAGACAGAACTTTTTGATGTCATTCTTGACGTGGCTGTCTGGTTATTTATGACGATATAGGTTGGGGTAAAATTCGCATTAATTATGTGACGTCAACAATGGGCTACCGCTAGGCTATGTAATTAAAATAAACTAAATCCTAACATTACCAGCTCATTAGCATCGCCGATTGTCTTCTTAAAAAAAGGAAAGATTTTGCGCCGACGTAAAAAAAATTTTGTATTTATCAAAAGAAAAGAAAAATAATTTGAAGGACTATGACTGTGCTGTTTTCACTCAACTTTACGGACACTTTTTACTACCTCTCACTTCAAGGTCGCGCTGACCGTAAGACCTATGACACGAGACCACGCGCGAGCACAGTAGTGTCTCACGGTCAAGGCAGTTCTACAAACGCTGTTTATCTAATTTTAACGTGGTTATCTTTAATATTGGGCTTACTGCTAGATTTAAGCGAAAACAAAAACTAGATCTAGATCTGCATCGTTTTAGGTCATTGAACAAAATATGTAGGTCTGCTATAATTTAGTTACACCATCTAGCAGGGTCTAGATCTAATTGAATTTTACTGTGGTAAAACGTCCTTGAAATGTTTAAGAAGCCTCGAATTACCGTGTTTGAGAAAATTGCCGCTGTCACTGCCCCCTCCCATCCGCTTGTAAAAAAAAAATCCGCTTTTCACTTTGTCGGGCGGCTACATCTCTGACATGAGTATTACTATCGTAGTTACTTGTGAAATTGTTAAAAAAAAAACAACTTAATTTTGTTATTCCGCGATATGAACTAACTTAAAACTTCCACGATATTTCTTTACGTCATCATGCATATCATAGGTGGGGACATTGGGGTTGTCCATAAATGACGTCACACTCGTAGGGGGAGGGGGGATCCGTAATCGTGTGACGGTGTGTGATGAGGGGATTGGGGGGGGGGGGGTCAGATCGTGGTACATCACACTTTTGCATTATTAAAAAGCAATGTTAGAAAACGAATTTTAGCATTTTAGAAAACTGTTTTAATAAATTTTTAAAAGGAATTGATTAAAATACTCTATTTTGACAGAGTTCAGACAAGATTTTGGGAAAAAAAATCCTATTTTAAGAAAAATTGAACTGCAATCAAGGGGGGGGGGGGGTGTGGGAGGGGTTATAGGCTGAGGTGTGACGTCATTTTTTGAGGCCGGGGCCTGGCTTTTTGTGATGTGTGACGGAGGGGGGGGGGGGAGAGGTAATAATCTTTTAAAAAGCGTGAGGTCATTTATGACATTAAGCAGGATAATTTCTACAAGCATAGCTAGGTTTTTTTTTTTGTTTCTATATGTGTGCAGACTCCTTTTTAAAGGAATATGTGTGCAGAGTCCTTTTTAAAGGACTATCAGACAGACGAACCAATGCTTCCTTTTATGTATAATGACCTGATTCTGATTATCACTTGACATTGACAAGTCATTCAATTGAAGTTGGGTTTGTTGCTGACTCTCTAATAAAGTCTCTAGAAAAAATAAAAAAAGCAAGTGAGCTTCAAATTCTCAATTTGAAATCTGATTGTAAGACAACTTTGATAGGATTTTCATCAAATTTTTTTGTTGAAATCTCCATTACTTTAGTCATTAGTAAGAGACTTAGCCTAATGCAAATGTTTAAAAATAGAGCCAGTTCACCAAAAAAATGAAGGGAATTCTTCACATCCTAGTCAACAAATGGAAACTGAATCAGCTGAGTGTGACCAAGTTCTGTTTCAATTTTCAACATTCATAGATACATGTACTCTAAATGGTTGTCTATCTAAATCTAATTTAGAACATGATAGGCTGGACATTTTTTTCATAGAACAGCTTGGTAGCAAAATTTCTTATGTGAACATTTGGAAAATTGTTAGACATCTATTGCTTCTGTCCCATGGTCAAGCCAGTGTTGAAAGAGGTTTTTCTGAAAATAGAAGTTGGAGGAGTGTCATTTGACACCAAAGATACTGATTGCAAAAGGGATTATGCTGGACTCTCAGACAATCTCCTGACTTTGATAATTTTGTAATAACACCAACATTATTTCAAAAATTGTGTGTGCAAAAAACATACATCACCCTCATTGTAATGCCCGTTAGTGGTAGTTTATACCTTGAAATTCCCCCCAAAATCACCTTGAAAACCTTGAAAAAGCCTTGAATTTTCTTTTGGGATTTGGCTATGGACCCTGACCACAGCTCACCAGACTGCTGGGGGTGGGGGTGATAACAATAGGGTCTGTTGCTCATGCCTGGAGAGTGAGAGAGGGGGAGGGTCGGCGTGCATATGTGGTAGTGGTAGTGGTGTCCCACATGGTCCCACATAGAGAATTATATATATAGATTAAAAAGAATTTTTAGGCCAAGGCCTATGTCAGAATATGAATGTTTCTAGCGCAGTTAGAACTTGGGAAATAATTTACTTGACACAGTGCTGACCCCTCCGCCACACATCATCATAAAAGGCCAGAAACACCCCCCCCCCCTAAACTGACGCCACACCTCATCCTAAACCCCCCCCCCCCCCCCCCCCCCCCTCAAAATTTGCAGTTGCATTTTTCTTAAATCATTGATGTATTTCCAAAATCTTTTCTAAACTTTGTCAATCAAGAGTATTTTAGTCAATTTCTATTACATTTTATTAAAACAGTTAAAGTTGGTTTTCTAACATTGTTTTTTTATAATGCAAAAGTATGACGTCACACCATCTGACCCTATCTGAATGAATGATTTACACATCTATTTATAATTTATAGATCTATTCTAGAATCCAGACCAAAATAAATAGTTTATTATTTGAAAAAGATACTAAATAGTCCTACTGTTTTAAAGTCAAAACATTCCTGATACCTTATAAAGTTAGATGAAATAGTAATTAGTCAAAACATTCCTGATACCTTATAAAGTTAAATGAAATAGTAATTAGTCTAAACATTCCTGATACCTTATAAAGTTAAATGAAATAGTAATTAGTCAAAACATTCCTGATACCTTATAAAGTTAAATGAAATAGTAATTAGTCAAAACATTCCTGATACCTTATAAAGGTAGATGAAATAGAAATTAGTCAAAACATTCCTGATACCTTATAAAGTTAAATGAAATAGTAATTAGTCTAAACATTCCTGATACCTTATAAAGTTAAATGAAATAGTAATTAGTCTAAACATTCCTGATACCTTATAAAGTTAGATGAAATAGTAATTAGTCTAAACATTCCTGATACCTTATAAAGTTAAATGAAATAGTAATTAGTCAAAACATTCCTGATACCTTATAAAGTTAAATGAAATAGTAATTAGTCTAAACATTCCTGATACCTTATAAAGTTAAATGAAATAGTAATTAGTCTAAACATTCCTGATACCTTATAAAGTTAGATGAAATAGTAATTAGTCTAAACATTCCTGATACCTTATAAAGTTAAATGAAATAGTAATTAGTCTAAATATTCCTGATACCTTATAAAGTTAGATGAAATAGTAATTAGTCAAAACATTCCTGATACCTTATAAAGTTAGATGAAATAGTAATTAGTCAAAACATTCCTGATACCTTATAAAGTTAGATGAAATAGTAATTAGTCTAAACATTCCTGATACCTTATAAAGTTAGATGAAATAGAAATTAGTCTAAACATTCCTGATACCTTATAAAGTTAGATGAAATAGAAATTAGTCAAAAAATTCCTGATACCTTATAAAGTTAGATGAAATAGAAATTAGTCAAAACATTCCTGATACCTTATAAAGTTAAATGAAATAGTAATTAGTCAAAACATTCCTGATACCTTATAAAGTTAAATGAAATAGTAATTAGTCTAAACATTCCTGATACCTTATAAAGTTAAATGAAATAGTAATTAGTCAAAACATTCCTGATACCTTATAAAGTTAAATGAAATAGTAATTAGTCTAAACATTCCTGATACCTTATAAAGTTAGTTGAAATAGTAATTAGTCTAAACATTCCTGATACCTTATAAAGTTAGTTGAAATAGTAATTAGTCAAAACATTCCTGATACCTTATAAAGTTAGTTGAAATAGTAATTAGTCAAAACATTCCTGATACCTTATAAAGTTAGATGAAATAGTAATTAGTCAAAACATTCCTGATACCTTATAAAGTTAAATGAAATAGTAATTAGTCAAAACATTCCTGATACCTTATAAAGTTAAATGAAATAGTAATTAGTCTAAACATTCCTGATACCTTATAAAGTTAAATGAAATAGTAATTTGTCTAAACATTCCTGATACCTTATAAAGTTAGATGAAATAGTAATTAGTCTAAACATTCCTGATACCTTATAAAGTTAAATGAAATAGTAATTAGTCTAAACATTCCTGATACCTTATAAAGTTAGATGAAATAGTAATTAGTCTAAACATTCCTGATACCTTATAAAGTTAGATGAAATAGTAATTAGTCTAAACATTCCTGATACCTTATAAAGTTAAATGAAATAGTAATTAGTCTAAACATTCCTGATACCTTATAAAGTTAAATGAAATAGTAATTAGTCTAAACATTCCTGATACCTTATAAAGTTAGATGAAATAGTAATTAGTCTAAACATTCCTGATACCTTATAAAGTTAAATGAAATAGTAATTAGTCTAAACATTCCTGATACCTTATAAAGTTAAATGAAATAGTAATTATTATCAAGTACAGACTATCTGGAAGGGCCCTTTAGTTTATACTTTACTTCAGTTATATATTTGTTCATATGGCTTGTCTTAGTTTGTGCCTAGCCTCTGCTAGTAAAGTGCTAGATCTGCATCAACATTAAAAAAATTTACTCAAGGGTTAGAGTTTTATGAAGAGAATGTACCAAGGCCTACTACACAGTGCGCAGAAAGATAAGCACATAGTGACATTATTCATATTAAACCTCAGCAACATTTCCCATTTTTAAAAAAATGTATGACAGAATTGTACCATTGATTTGAATCATTTGAAACAAAGCTTCTTGAAGTAATGAAGTTTTTATGATAACGCCAATGTTTGTGTTTTTGGCAACTCAATTAACTCATTACCTTATTTTAATAGCTGTAAATTTTAAGAAATTAATTTTAATTAATCACTGTTCTATTCTGATAGGTTTATGCCAGACTGATTAATCGACTACACAGCCTAGGAAATGGACTGCACAGTTCCTTTTCACCAAGGCTTTTTGCTGGGCAGGGAGGTAGATATGAAACAGCTGCAGATGGGATTTATGTTGATTGATGAAACTACACGATCCACCGTTTCTAAGGTATCAGCTCTATATTTTCCTTCTAGTTTAGGCAAGGTGTTGTTTAGCTTTACTGTTTGTCTGATGTAGGGTAAGCCGGGGTAATTCCACACACGGGGTAATTCCACACACTATATACTAAATACTCTCTATTTTTAATGGGAGTAAAGTTTAATTAAAAGTTACTATTCCCTGTTTCTAAGAGGTCATTTCTTGTACTTTTTGATACTATTAGAGAAGCGTTTATCTACAATCAGAGCAAGAATTTTAATTTTATCTGCATCTATCTTGAAACATCCTTAGGTAAGTACAACCCCTGCACTTTTTAATAATAGTTTATTTTGTCTTATTTTTAATTGTTGTCAATTATATATTGATTTTATGAAAGCTTAATCATTTTTGTTAATAGTAACAGTTAATGATGCTAGATTCAGCCTTTAATTTAGAACAGGAAAGCATATTTTTTTCAATAGTAGGTGTGGGGCAATTCCACACACATGGTGTGGGGCAATTCCATACACTATAGTTTGGAATGTCCCATGTTGCTTTTTATACTCTTTAGAGAGTTTAGCTATTATTTTAAACCATTTAAACTGGTTGTGGCTAATTCTGCAATTCACAACTCATGATTTAATCTAAAAAAAAAAATTTAAATAGTACTAGATCTAGTACTATTTATTTTTAAAAAGACTCTGCTATTAAAGTTAAGTAAAATTTCCACAGACTTCTTTTATTTCTTTATCTATTATTCTTTTTACTGTACCTATATTATTTATTATAATTTATGCAATATTTAGAGCTAAACATCCCCATACACAGATTAGTAATTACACTTTCTAACATTTAATTTTTATTTTATTTCAGAATGGTCCACAATTATAAACGAAATACTTCGGCCTATGACAGATGAGAGCAGAATTCAGGAGGAAGAAATTGAGGCTTTCTCCTCACCCAGTGATGAAGAGTGGTTGCCACCATGCAAAATTGTTTCCAAGGAGAAAAATGTTTTTACAATTTTTTTAATACATCAATTTTAAAATTTTTATAATGTGTGTGGAATTGCCCCATTTGCCATGTTTTCACAATAAAAATGAAATATTGAAAAAATTGTATTTTATTTTGTGAATTATCTCTATATTTGTTTGCCATCATATAAGTAATGCATGTCTAGTTACACCCTCAATATTATATTATGGTAGTGTTAATTTTAGATTTTTTACAAATTTTTTAGAAAAGTAGTGTATGGAATTACCCCAGGTTACCTACATTAGTGACTAACATAACCTACAGGTCTGATATCCATTTTGTTAGGGACTACATGCTAAAAGTAGTATATTTTAGGTAGACCTATTGAAGCAAGCAGTATATTTTGGGTAGACTTATTGAAGCAAGCAGTATATTTTGGGTATACCTATTGAATTAAGCAGTATGTTTTAGGGAGACCAGTGGATATCAAGCATTATGTTTTAGGTAGACCTATAGATATCTGTATTGTTTCAAATTTAATGAATCTCATTTTTCCTTTCTAACATTTTAAAATAATGTTTTAAAAAATGCTTTCAGCTGAATCTTGTGACCTCCAAGTTTACAGAAGTACGAAGTTTAAAAGACATTTGTGACATCTTGAGCATCTCACCTGAGTACGTCTTCAAGGTCAAGGCCAACAAGATACAGAATGACACCGTGTCTGCTTGCCTGCAGAATCTGTACAAAGATGACTCATTCACGTTTATATTTAGAGTCACATACTTGCAGGTGATGCTTTAGATGCCAGATTTGTTAAATAAAATGAATAAAAATAAAATATTCAAGTCAGTTATGACCCAATGCATTTTGACTTAATCGCCTTTATCCATTGGGTTTCTATCCAATTATATTTGTGCAAAAGCTTATCTACCGTCTTTTCAATCTCTAAATATTGTACAAGACAGTGTGAGATTAAAAAATAAACCAGAGGTTTCTGTTTTGATTCTAATTTTATTGTATGCTGAGTTTCCAAGTGAAAAATCTAAGCAACATCTAGCACTTTTTAAATTTAATTTTACAAATCTAATAACATAAGGAATTGAGTGAGCTATTAAAGCTATTAGAGTTACAAATCAGACTTTGCTGTACAATTTGGCATTTTTTTGTATATTTATTTATTCGGACATAACCTGTATATACTATGTATAACTTTGTCAACTGGTAAATCTCTGGTGTTAGTTGGTGCACATGCATCTATTGCTCTCTGTAACAAAACCTTTGTTGTTAGCAAATATGTAGCTGTATACAGACTACATTTTATACCATGCCAATCACTTTTACGAACAAATTACTGTAACTCTGTTATGTGAAACACTTAACTTTTTTCTTTAATCATTGCCTTCAGCCACTGTATTTTGCTATATTTTGTTTCATGTAAAAATCTTATTTTTTAATGTGCAGACTGTGTAAAATTGTTCACACTGTTTGTGTTCTGGTGAAAGTTTTAAGGTGAACATGGTTGAACAATGTTGATTGAAGTTGTTGTCTGCCCACAGGAGATCCAGCACTTGGCGCCAGACTTTGTGCCTGTCTGCTGTAAGGAAGGGGCCAGCGAGAGCCTGAGCACCACAGAAAGTCTGCTGGCTGATGCTGCCTCCATGTACAGTGAACCAGGGCAGAGCAGAAGCATCCAGCAACACTGCACGCACTGGGTCAAGACACTGGAGGTTGGGAATGAGATGATCACCATGTTTACAATCTCTTCCCCTGGTAAGGAGAACAGAACATCAGTTTAACTTGCAGTTTCTACCAACTTTAACTTTAGTCTGTTGGTTGTTGGAGAACAGAACATCAGTTTAACTTGCAGTTTATACCAACTGTAGCTTTATTCTGTCGGTGTTGTTGATGTTGCAGTTTGTACCCTTGTAGCTTTAGTCTGTTGGTTGTTGGAGATGTTGCAGTTTGTATGGAGAAAATAGAGATTTGATAAAGTTACAGCCGGGGCTTAAGAGAGTATCTAAGTCCATGTTTTTATTGAATTTAGAGGGGTCGGCGTGGTCGAGTCGGTAAAGCTCATGGTTGCTAAACCGAAAAAGTCTCGAGTTCGAACCCCCGAGCAGACGAGGCTCGTTAGCTGGGGACAGCCACTCTTCTAGGAGAGACAACTCCAAAATTAAACAACTGCTGCCTCGTAGTTTGTTCTTGGTTGGACAAAGGCTATGGAAGCAAATCCAAAAAGAAAAGCAGGCTGAAATCGGAGTCAATGGCCTCAATGGCGCATAACCAGTTGACACGTAACGCTTAATTGTGTTGGAGGCGTGGTCGAGTCTGCAAAAAAAGCTCATGGTTGATAAATTCGAACAAAGTCTCGAGTACAAACGCACTGGCAGATAAATCCCGATCCCCTTCAACACTAATAATTAAGAACGAAGAAGAAGAAGATTGAATTTAAGATCCTTAAAGAAAATGTTTTTCTTATTTGTACTCTGCAGATAAGGAGAATTTCACAAAATTTTACTACAAAGTTTGTAAGTGTCTAGGAACCTATAGTGGTGACAATGTTGGCTCTAGGCTAGAAAAGTTGAAGAAAGTCGCGTCCAAAATTGACAAGAAACTTGCCAGCAAGCACTACAGCAATGTCCAGCTTGATGTGAAATATTGCCTCTTCCACGAGCTGGAAAAGTATCCCTCGAGTTTGTCTGGGATGGTGAAAACTCTGGAAGCTTTCATGGACCTGTGTCTGGGGTGGACTAGCTGTAAGGACAGCCTCAAGTACGAGGTGGACAACAGGAGCATGAGGAGTAGAGATGGGCTGGATAAAGATGAAAAAGAATCAATAACAAACCTTATTTTGAAAAACATGCCCAGTAAGTATTCTATTTCTTATTATATTTCATTTTAAAGCTAAAAAAATATCTAAATCATTTCCATTGAGCAAACAAAAAAGTTTCGCTTTAGATTTTACAGCTTGACTCATAAAATGCCAGATCATTTAATTGTTTAATGTAATTTAATAGTTTTTGTATTCATATAATTTTTCTCATCTCTATCTGGCAACTCAATTTCCCATTTCATGTGTCATAACTGTACCAGCACCTGTACCTGTAAGTGCTGATGCTGCTATCCACTGTATACCAGCACCTGCACATGTTAGTGCTGATACTTGCTATCCACTGTGTATACCAGCACCTGTACCTGTAAGTGCTGATGCTGCTATCCACTTTATACCAGCAACTGTACCTGTAAGTGCTGATGCTCATCTTGTATTCCAGGCTTCAAGTCAGGAGCCACTGGCCAGTTTGTTGAGTACCACCCAGGGAGTAAAGGCTTTGGTGAGCTGAACGATGAGGAGGACGGGGATGGAAACTATGACAGCTTTGTTGTACTAGAGCAGACAGGGCCCAAATTTTTTTACAACCTCAGAGTTATTTTACAGCCTTTTGAACAAAGTAAGTTTAGTCAGACATTCAGTTGAGTTTGGCTCGTTTGTGCTTTTTTTTTAATTTCTAGACCATATTTTTAGCCTTGCTATTGTTCTTGATTTTCTTTCTCAATATCTCCAAATGAAATACAGCTTGTTATTTAAAGAGAATTTCTAAGAAAATTAATTTCTTATAGAAAAAAAGGAATTTATAGTTTCAGAATTTCTGTGTATCACTTTAAAATTTTTTTTTAGTTATTCTGGGTGTTTTGAAACAGCAATTTGAAGTCAGTAGCATTTCTTTCCTTCTCTTTACCCACAGCCCCTGTTTTTCTATCTACCCGTCTTCACAATTTCAACTTGTTATTTCAGCAAGACCAGCTCCTAACTCTGGAAATCTTGAGTACTTAAGTCTTCACAGTCTCAACTTTGCTCCTTATCCCGAAGATGTGTGTGTTATGTTGGATAAACTTTTCCATCTCTTATGCAACTGCGAGAAGGCTGCTAATCTAATCCAGGTACCCCAGCTTGTATCATTTTGATTGTAGCTAACCTACCTGAGCAGACACTTCATTGTTGGAACTTTCAAGTGATGACTTAATGACTTCCTAAATATAAATTACTTATGGATATATTTTTTAAAATTGAAATTAAAAAGAATGTGGCTTTAAAAGTAAATTTTCATTTTCAAGCCGGAAGTCTATGCAGGAAGTGATGTAGAGGTCACCTGTTTCTGTGACCTCTACATATGAAGAGATAGTGTGGTCAGCACTATAAATGTGGTATTAGGGTTATTAATTTTCTTTAATGATCAGGTAATGTCAGTAGCATTTCTATTTCAGGAATTTTTCAGGAGCCAGAGGTTTCTGGTAGATAACAGAGTGGATGAAGGTAACAAAGTGTTGAAGAAAATTCAGCAGACGCACATGGTTTTACATGAAACAGTGGTCAGCTTAGACTTTGTTCACCTCCCCACTGAGGAGAGCTTGCAGGACCTTCTCTCTAATGACCCTCTCACTACTGTGCAAGTTTTTATTGAGGTAAAGACTAGCAAACATCAAACATTTATTTCTTCTTTACATCTTGTAACAGTAGCTTTCAAATACTGGTATATAGATTTTAATGTGCTTTCTAATTCTGATACAGTAAAACCAAGTAATTTAATTTGAGTTGAAATTGGCAGGAACTTGATATATTTACGTTCTTATCTGACAGGAAGTAACATCCAAGCTCCCGCCTGGCTCTGACCTGGATTTGTTACTGATTGGTAAAACTGGGCATGGTAAAAGTTCAACAGGAAACTCTATCCTAGGGGCGCACAAGTTTGTTTCTTCAGCAGACGGAGACTCTGTCACCACTCGCACGAATGTAGCTTGGTCTGAAGTAGATGGACGCATACTTAAAGTTGTTGATACGCCTGGTGTCTGTGATACCAACTTAGATACCGATGCCTCCTCCATAGATCTGGCCATCAAGTCTATCAGTGAAGCCATCGCCAACTGCCCTGAAGGATTTCACGCCCTGCTGCTCATCATCAGGTTTGGGACGCGCATGACGACGGAAGAGAAGAAAGCAATCGGACTGCTGAAATGTGTTTTGGGCGAGGACATTATCAAATCCCACTGTGTTTGTGTCGTCACCCACGGGGACAACTTTGAAAAGGAAATCAAAGAAAAAACCTTCACCGATTGGTGCCACAGTCAGAAGGGGGCGCTGAAAGATTTGTTTGAAGAGTGCAACCATCGCTGCGTGCTGTTCAACAACAAAGCTGAAGACCCTAAAGTCATGAAGAGTCAGCTGATTCGACTGGTTGCTAAGGTGGACAGTTTAAAAGGAAATGGCACCCGCTATACTAATGCAATTTTTGAGTTTGCTCAGAGAGAGCGCAGCAGGATCATCCAGGAGGAGCAGGTGCCGCAGGTGAATGAAGATTTGATGCGAGACATCCAGATGATCTTGGAGTATCTGAGCACCATGGTGCAGAACACAAACGAGCACAAGTACAAGGATGAGCTGGCCAAGCTGAAGGAGAAAGTAGACAACCTAAGTAACAGAGTCACAGAAACAGAGAGTGGCCAGCTGGGTTGTCTGGTGGATACTGTGTTTGGTCTGGCTGCCACTATCCACAACAAACTGGATGAGATAGCGGATCGCCCTGAAGCAGACAGCCCGGATGTCCCCAGGGGTGAGGGTGTTTCCCCCCAGTCTGATGCAGGGAATGAGGAGAATCTGTTTGACAGCAGTGACTTTGACATGCACAGGGGGCGCCTGCAGGTCTACTACGATACAGAAGTCAACCCCAAGTCTAATTTGGTTAATGAAAAAGTGGCTGAAAAAGTGAAAGAAGAAGTGAAGAAAGGAGGTGAATGTTTCCCTGGCAACTCGCTGGTGATACTAGAAAGTGGAGAACATGTCACCCTCCAGGACCTAAAAACTGGGGACAGGGTGATGTCCAGAAGTAACGATGGCCGTGTGTGTTTTGATACAGTCTACATGTTTGGGCACCAGGATCCCCGAGCTTCACACGAGTTCATCACATTGAAAACAACAGCAAGCCAAGCTTCCCTGACCAGTGGACATTATGTTTACTGTGTGAGGAACGGTGTAGAGCTTTGTTTAGCTGCCAGGGATGTGAACATTGGGGATGAACTGATTGTAGCGTCCCCAGACCAGTTGGCCAGTTTTCCAGTGCAAGAAATCTGTCATGAGAGAAAAGTTGGCCTGTTTGCCCCTTTCACCACCGGTGGCCAGATTTTTGTTGATGGCTGTTTGATGTCTTGTTATGTGGATGTGCTGAAGCCACAAGTTTGTCACAGTTTGCTATGGCCTGTCAGACAGTTGTACAAACTGTCTCCCACCCTCCTAGATCATGTCAACGGTATTTCAGCGAATGAGCCCGTGCCACCATGGGCCAAAGCTTGCATGAAGCTAATGTAAGCTCGTTGCAAGAAAACAGAGTCTTGATTTACATGCTTTCTGCAGTCACATTTAATTTTAAAGAATTTACTTCAAATAGTGTTACAGGGTGACACCATTTTAAAATTATTCAATTGAACAATTAAAATATTTGATTACATTTAATAATTTTAATTTCATGTAGAATTTAATGTAATTCATTAAGTTTAAGTAGTTAATTATTGTAATCACACTTTGTTTAGATTTACATAAGAACGATGTTTTTAGTAACCTATCTATTCACATAAAAAAGAACTAATAAAACAATTTATGCAAAAAAAAATGTTGAAAATAATTATGAACTTTTTCTGAAATTTGCAATCAATAATTTAAGTTGTAACAGTTGTTTTTGTTTTCAATATAAATTTATTTCACAAATGCTTTTTGAAATAATTAAAGACAATTTTTTTTATTTTGATGATTATTAACAAACTGTTCCATATTCTGATGTCACTTTCATGTAGCTATTATTGGATTAATCAGGTTCAAATTTAATACAACTTTGTTAAATTTATCATTTAACTTTAGAGTGATTTGTAAAATCAAGTGCAATATATTAATTTTTTATCTTACTGTACTAAATCTGATTTGATTGGATATACCTGGTACTTACAATAACCAGGTCTAATGATTCAGATTTATGTTTTAACTTTACTTTCAGCTTTTTGGTGTATATTCAAAATTTGAAAATAATATTCTACCCTTTGAAAAAAAAAGCTAAGCCAGTTGTATATTGTGTGGTTGATACGCAAAGTATTTATTATTTTGTTAGTGTAGGTTGTGACTATAAGAGAAGTATTTCTGAGGTCTTATATGCACCATGTACAACATTTATATATCATAACAAATTTTGAATTAATGAATAAAATATTTGTAGATCCATCCTCAGTTAATGCTAATTCTTATATAATTTTAATGATTATGTTATTCTTTCATCTATAATAATTATTTTGCTTAAGTTTATTTGTTCCATAGACTTAATAAAAATGTATTATTTGCTTATCAGGAGTTAAGAGGGAATAAAACTGGAAAAAACTTTTGATTACTCTTGTTAAATTTGTGTGTACACATCGTAACGTCCTATAATTAGATTAATTAGGCTACTTTAACATTTTAAATTAAATACACAGGGGCTGTATTAGACAATGATTTGAATTTTTATGGAGCACCACTTCAGGCCAAGTGTTTGAAAACACGAAACCTATCTGTTTATACTTTCAATGCTGCTCATTTTTAATTACAAAAAACTAGGCCTAATGAAAAATATAAAAAGAGTTAAGTCTACAGAAAAAATAATACAACATAAAAAACCCACACATTTATGAAACAGGCAAAAAAGCTTCTTCTAAAACTCTTTACTAAATTGATCCTATTGCCTAACTTTCAAAATTAATTGTTCATCTTTTATTTTTCTTTGGCTTCTTTTTTCTTAACTTCAAAGTTGTAGGCCTACAAGATTTTCAGAAAATGCGAAGTTTGATCTGGCAACCCGGTTTCCAATCTCCTGCTTATTCATCATGGCGTCTGAATCTAACGATGGTCGTATCCAAAAAATGGAAGTGGACTTCAGTTCTACTGTGGAAGAAAAAATTCCTTTATGCGAGACACTTGCTAAGGTATAGCATCACACTGATATGAAAGTTACTTCTTATTAGGCATATAGACTAAATCTCTATATCGTATTCTAAGCTATTAAGGCCATTAGTTTTAGGTAATTTTTTAATTTTTAATAGGGTTGTCGGCATCCGCCGAGTTCGCGGTAAAAACATGACCCGAAATCGCCCATTACTTTCTGATACCGGACCCACGAGATTTGGTTTTGCATACTAATAAGTTTTTAATTTATGGTAATTAATTAAGTTTAAAAGGTCATTTCCTAAGGTTAATTAAAAAGTAGAGTGGTTGTCCCTTAGTTTTAATGGCTTTGCGACCTGATTGCATGCTGTCTCTGCTTTGGTCTTCCCCCTGTATCAAGGTTAGTTTCAAATACGTTGGAATCTCGATTTTTTAAAAGATTCCTCTAGATGAGAGTAGATTACTGATCAGACATATCTTAAGTAATTGGAAATGAAATTTGTTTTTGGATATTTTGACTCCGACATTAGTTATACCCCTCCGAACGTAGACACTGTATGTAGGTCACGCTGCCACCATTGTTATATTTTTTCATCCCGATCTTCCTGCCTTTAAGTTTGGTCCACTAATAACAGCAATCTTATGGCATGTGCAAACAAATCTAATTTTTTATTTCAAAATATATTTACATACCCATCTTTAATTTTTTCAGCTCTAGTTCTAGTTTTCTAGAATATGTTTTTCCTAAAAATCCAATTTTGTCAGACTAGACTCTAGACTGACAAGAGTCAGACCTAGATCTAGATCTAGGTTACCTGTCTGTTGCTATACACTAACATTGTGCTAACTGTAATTTTAAGTATTCAAGTTCTACTTACCCTTAGATATAGTTATATGCTGAAAATCAGAATCCATACACAATTCACACATAAAAACATTGATCTGATAACTTCATTTCACTTATTACAAAATGGCTTTTGTATGGACTCTACTTCACCTGCCCAAAATAACAAGGCAGTTATAGACACATTACAGTGTTCATGTCATTTACTTTAGATTTCTGACTATGGAGTTCTTTCATTCACTGTATTTATATAAAATATTGCTTTAGAAACATTTTCATATTTGCGCAGCAGTTTTATAACAAAATGGCTTAAAGATGGACTCTACTTCACCTGCCCAAAATAATGAGGCAATTATATGCACATAACAGTGTTCAAGTCATTTACTTTAGATTTCTAACTTTGTAGTTCTTTCATTTGCTGTATTTATATAAAATATGGCTTTAGAAACATTTTCATATTTGCGCAGCACACAGTTTTTTGGGGTTATGGGAGGAAGCCAACACAAAAATATAAGTTCTGTATTATTTTTATTAATTTCAACAGCATTTACAAGTTCTATATATCATTCTAGTTAAACTCTGCAAATATGAACAAAATACAACTGCAAGTAAAATAACTATGCTCAATTTATTCAGGTATACCATGATTTGTCACAATTGGCCAATGCAAAAGCAAGGGGATTCCACCCCTCACAAAAAAATTCGCCAAAAAAAAACTATTTGAGCTAGACAGAAAATCTTTTTTGTTTTGTTTTCATATAGTTGAGCTCTACAAGAATATGTAATTTTTATTTTTATATGATGATTAGTGTTTTTTTACCTAAATCCCTATTTTTAATCAACCACTGAGCTAAACTAAAATTTACTCAAATTTTCAATGTAAACATGACCACTGAAAAATAGACATCCAGATTTAATCCATTAGGCACAAATTTTGAGGGTTTTACTTTTGGTGGATTCAGGAATGGTGTGATAGACTACTGACTACGCCATTGTTTATTTACTGAGGCCTACCATTCCAGAATAATAACCGTGCTATTTTGTGAGATTACAATTCAATAATTAGTAGATCCAATTCCAGTATGAGCTACCTGAATACTTAACATAAAATGCAAAATATAGATCTAATTGTTTTAAAAGGATTTCAAAAGCTTTACAATTACAAACAACGCTGTTTATGCTGTCTTTATTTAGCTAGGCCAATGCCGCTGCCGAGAAAATCGGACAAATCGGCTTTTCCCTACCCCCTGCATGTTTAACTCTGTTTTTTGCATGCTTTTATTGTGTTTATGTTAACATGTTATACATCATTCTGTTCGTAATTGAACAACCTTTTTAACTGTATAAGTTTGATTTCTCTATTATTTCAGACGTTGAAGAAATCGCCGATTAAATCGCAATTTTTACCCTCCGCAGCGACGTGCCGATTAGGGGGGAGGCTTTTTCACCTTTTTAAAAGGGGGGGTGTTACTTCGAGTCTATAGACTCTGTGAGTTTTCGTACTACAACTGTGAAACTTGGTAGAAGAATAGATTAAATGTACACGTATAACGCTCAGGGTTCTTGGTTAAAATATGTTAAATACTTTCGGAGATATCAGACCGCAAAGTTAAACTAAGTTTATTTACAAGATAGTGCCAGATAAAATATTTTTTGCAGTGCATCCGGTGTATTCCAGAATGGTGTGACAGGCTAAACCATTGTTTTAGTGTTAATTACATTTTTTAAACTAAACAGTCTTGAAATAATTACAGGCGCTATATTGTGAGATTGTTTTAAATTTTAAACCTAGAAATTCAATGAATCTAGTTTAATATACATTGCTTGTACTTTGAACCACTAATTTGTTTTTACTACTTTCAGCAAGGTAAACTGACAGAAGCTATTGACAACTTAATGTCTCTTGAGAAGCAGACAAGGACTGTAAGTGTTAGCAATGAGTTTATCAACGGGACTTTTTACAATAAATTATAGTAGTTCAAATATTACTTTAAAGATGCAGTGATGTAAAATTATGTAAAAGTTGCTACTTATACACAATTACAGCCTTAAGAGACATATTAATTTGATTTTATTAAACTACCACCCATCTTAAATGTATTACTGGCTAATATTTTCTAGGCTGCTGATACACATTCAACAAGTCGCATATTGGTTGCTATTGTTAAAATATGCTTTGAAGCAAAAAGTTGGGATGCCTTAAATGAAAACATTGTGCTTTTGACTAAAAAACGAGGTCAGATTAAACAGGTTGGTTCACTATCTGTCACTTTAGTCAATTAAATGAGAGCAAATTATGTTTACCATGTGTAGTGGGTGGCCAACACTTAATAATGATATGGGGAAGGTTACTTAAAAGGTTATTATTTTTTTGCCAGTCCGTGACTAAGATGATTCAAGAGGCATGTAGCTATGTTGAAAATACGCCAACAAAAGAAATCAAGTTAAAACTCATAGACACCCTCAGATCAGTGACTGCTGGAAAGGTAAAACCCCTATCACTCATTGTCTTTGGTATCCTTTAATTTAGTCTTTAAAACATGATTGCCATAAGTGATGTAAACAGTGAATTTACACTTGTTGTCATGTCATAACAGCTCTATTAAAAGAAATCAATTAAAACTTTCATTTTAGTTTATTGTTCTATTGCTAATGTTGGAAATATTTTAAGAAATCACACCTTCCAATTTTTAACTGGTTTTTAATATTTTAATTCCAAAATATTTTACAGCTTGCCATTTCTTATTTTGCAGATATTATGTTTGAATTTGCAGATATTGATATGACTATAATTTGTGTGTTGCAGATATTGATATGACTATAATTTGTGTGTTGCAGATCTATGTTGAGATTGAAAGGGCAAGGCTGACCAGAACACTGGCTAAAATTCGTGAAGATGAGGGGGACATAGCTACAGCAGCAAGTGTATTGCAAGAGTTACAGGTATACAATTAGCATTAGTTTTGTATGAAAATATTGCCTCGAAAACTACCAGTTAGTTCATACACTACAGTTGAAACAAACTTCTGTTTCTAACATAACTACACTTTTTTTCATTTAGGTTGAAACTTTTGGATCTATGGACAGAAAAGAGAAAGTTGAGTTCATTTTGGAACAGATGCGACTGTGCCTTGCCAAAAAAGATTACATCCGCACACAGATCATCAGCAAGAAAATTAGCATCAAGTTTTTTGAGGATGCAGATACTGTAGTAAGTGGAGCTGACCTTACACCTCCATTTTTTTTTTGCCATGTATTAACTATATTCATTCTAGTTGCTCCTGTGAAATTCAACCATTATATTAATTCTAGTTGCTCCTGTGAAATTCAACCATTATATTAATTCTAGTTGCTCCTGTGAAATTCAACCATTTATCCAAATAAATGATAATTATAAATCGTGTCAGCATCAGATCTACCTTGTTTACCTATTGCTGATTGAAACCAATTTGTAGCAGCATTTTTAAGGTTTAGTTGGGTTTAAATATATGTGTTTTTTCAGCATTTGATTTTGATAAAGTACGTTTTCAGGGTTTGTTCTTGATAAAGGAAATGTTTTCATGGTTTGATTAAAGATGTGTTTGTTTTTTAGGATTTGAAATTAAAGTTCTACCAGCTTATGATAGAGTTGGACCAGCATGAAGGATCTTATCTGGCCATCTGTAAACATTACCTAGCCATATACAACACTGAACAAATTAAAAAAGATAAAGAGAAGATGAAAGAAGTAAGAGTTTGCATTTAAAAGAATACCTAACGATTAATCAATAATCAAAATAAAACTTTTTTTAATGTTTTACTGAAATCTGGATAAAAGCAATAAGTTTTATAAACATTTCAAAATTGCCATTGAATTAGGCAAAGGATGCTTTAACTTCTATGCATTGCGGGTCATTAATCATTCAACTCTTGAATGAAATTGTTGTCTTTTGGTTACCATTTCCCTGCTCATTATGTTTAACTTGGGCTTTACGTGATGTGGCTTCTTATAATATAACATGATATAACTTGAGCCAGTGATTGACAGTGTTTGCTTATTTCCATCTCATTATTAACTCATCTTTAATTACCCAGGCTTTACGCTGTGTGGTGCTGTACCTAGTCTTGGCTCCCTACGACAACGAGCAGTCTGATTTACTGCACAGAGTTGCACAAGACAAAAATTTAGAAGAAATTACTTTTTATCAGTAAGTTGGGTTTGTAAAAAAAATGTATGTCAGTCTGTCACATACTTATTACATTTGTGTCTGTTTTTTCTAATTTGTTGAGCATTGGTGTTCATACTGTCAATAATTTTGTTGTGATGTCTGTAAGTTCTGAAAGCTATTGTAATATATTGAAACATATTTCCTAAATAGTTGCATGGTTTTACTTGGTTTTTGCCAGAAAATTTTTGAAGAAGTTTACAACAAACGAGATAATGAATTGGACCTTTTTGTGTCGAGATTATGAGAAGGGACTTAAAACTGGAGACACTGCCACTTTTGTTTTTAGCACAAGTAGTAAGGTAGAAGGGGGCGAAAAGAGATGGGCAGATCTCAAGAACAGAGTTGTAGAACATGTAAGTTTAGTTCATCATCTTTTACTCTAGCTGGTCCATATAATCACCAACTTTTATTGTAAGTGGTCCATATAATCACCAACTTTTATTGATGATGGATAATTTTATGACGTGGGTCTCAGTCATCCATCCATGTCTAACACATGTATTGTTGCATGTTTAATTTCATGTGGACAGAACATCCGAGTGATGGCCAAGTACTACACAAGACTCAGGATGCAGAGGATGGCAGAACTGTTGGATCTTTCAGAAAATGTAAGAACATGTTTTGTTTCAGCTCAATATTTCATCCGTTATTTTATACATTTCCTTCAATCCTTTGTGAACTTCTCTCCCAGGAGACAGAAGAGTTCCTCTCCAACCTAGTGGTGAACAAGACAGTCCAGGCCAAAATAGACCGTCTAGCTGGTGTGGTCAGCTTCAGCCAACAGAAAGATCCCAACTCCGTGCTGAACGCCTGGTCTTGTCGTGTCTCTGATCTTATGCAGCTCATCCACAAAACCAACCACTTGATCAACAAGGAGAACATGGTGCATAGACTTGTACCCAGTTAAGTTTTAGCACAATGGCACACTTTGTTCACCTGCCTACCACGCCTGGCTTCACACTAACTGGGGGGGGTTTCAATTTCTGCAACAGATCTTTGGAATTCACTGTAATGGCCTGCTGGTAGTACATTTCAATAGTATTGTACATTTGATTCACAAAATTGTTTGTTTATTCAAAACTGAATGAATGGACATAAAGAGTTAGTTGGCTGATGGTTGCTGTATATGATGTGTATGCAGTGGCTCCTAATTAGGACCTTATGAAGAAATGTGCTTGTCCAATCTAGGCCGTATTTGGTACACCAGTAATTGTTGTTAGATCTCATAGTGGCAGTGGAAGATTTCATCAGAGTGCAGTTAGATTTTTTTTAGGGTTCTATTTGTGATTGGTCTATTTATAAATTCTAAGCTGTTAAGAAATTGTTTTGCTTATTACGGGAAAATTTGTTAATTGATCATTTAAAAAAAATAAATTTAAAAAATTAAAATGTTGTAATTTTACTACTGGTTATTAAAATTATTTTAACTCAGCAGTTGAAAACTGTTGGTAAGATGTGTTGTGCATGTTACCTAACATTCTATTGACAAAACTTTGAACATGGGTGTTGGTATTGGCAAATACTAATAATAAAACTAATGTGTAAGATAAAGTAAATGTCAGTGCTAGCTACACAACAAACTATTGTGTAAGATAAACCAAATGTAAGTGCAAGCTATACAACAAACTATTGTGTAAGATAAACCAAATGTCAGTGCTAGCTACACAACAAACTATTGTGTAAGATAAACCAAATGTCAGTGCTAGCTATTCAACAAACCAAAATAAACCAATGCTGCAACACTTGAACAAATTGTTTCAGCTTTGTCTGGGGTACACATGAATTATTTATCATCTCAGACACAGCGGGATTCTTTCAAATGTCATTGTGACCTTACAGTCTTTTAGAATAATCCAATTTAAAAAAAATCTTTGTAGATAAATTGTTCTGTACAATTGCTTGTCTCCTAGCCAGTGCGTTATGGAAGGGGGGAGGAGTCTGAGACATGTCACTTCAGCCACCAGAGAACAACTTAGTGAACTGATTTATCTGCTTAGATTCAAAATCTCAAGGGAGAGAATTTGTGCTGAGAGTGTTAAGTCCCTTGGATGACCCTCATTATGGTGAAATCAGAAAAACCCTTTAGGATAAACATATCAACAAGCAGTAACTAATCACAGTGTAAGAAATGGTGAAGAATCACCTGCTTATCTGTACCAAGCAAGGTTTTTAGCAGAATTGTGCTAAATCTAACTAAATAAACATGCAACCTACACAAAGAACAGGCAGGATTTAAACACGACAGCCTCCTGCCGTCAAGTGTATAGAATTTTAAAAAACACCTTGGTCCCAAGACACGTTACAGCTGGATGTCTCTTCTCACCAGTACACTTCCTGCTAGTTTAAATTTGGTCATGAGAGAAGCATATGCAGAATCTGGCAATGGACTGACGCGAAACCTGAACGACTGGGAACTTAATGATATAGACTTACTTTATCAGACGACTAAACAAGACACAGAGGAGAGAGTTGCAGCTTTAAATAGAACTGGAACAAGAGTGGGGCTTAAAACACTCAAAATTAAATAATAACCACGAAAAAATGAGGATGTCAAATTAGAGAACCCGAAGAAGGAGCAAGTAGTAGATTGATTCATATACCACTTAGGAGTGCTGACAGGCATGTGTACATCCTAGACCAGTCTGTGAGTTGATTCATTAAAACTAGGAATCTTTAACTGATGATATGCCTCTAACAAAAACCAAGAATCTTTAACTCCAGTCTGAAAATGATGATATATCTCTAACAAAAACTAAGAATCTTTAACTCCAGTCTGGAAATGAAGAAATACCTCGAACAAAAACTATGAATTTTAAACTCCAGTGTTAAAGCAGTCCAGCTCTACAGATCCGAGACTTGGAGAACACGAGAGACAAGAAGAAGAATTTAGACCTTTATAAATAAGGTAAAAACACATTGGCAGTATAAGATAGAAAACACAGTGGCAGTATATGATAGAAAACACTGTGGCAGTATAAGATAGAAAACACAAAACTATGGGAGATGTATGACAGACAACAGTAGAAAGAAAGGCAAGGACTATCAAGATATATTGGAGAGTCTCAGATGGATATCAACAACAGAGCAAGACATGGCTCAGAGTGGAACCAAATGGAATAATGATGATGACGCTATGTGTAGGTCCTCAAAGAACCAAAAAGATAGATGATGATGATGACAATGATGACCCTATGTGTAGGTCCTCAAAGAACCAAAGAGATAGATGATGATGATGACAATGATGTATCTATGTGTAGGTCCTCAAAGAACCAAAGAGATAGATGATGATGATGACAATGATGACCCTTTGTACACGTCCACCCAGTTGAAGTGAGCTAGGCATGACAGGAAAACAAGAAAAGAAAAACTATGAATGCTTACAAAAATATCATAAATCATGTTTATTCATCAATTTTGCTGTGTGAAATTGTCAACAATTAATGCCAACCAGAGATAGTGATCATCAAACTGTGCCACCTAATATGTCAAATGTAATTCATATATTAACATAGATTTTTTGGTCAAAATAGACTCATGGCATTTTAACAAGGTAATAAAAACAAACGGCATGTTAACATAACATGGTAATACCAAACAACGTGGTAACATAACATGGTAATACCAAACAACGTGGTAACATAACATGGTAATACCAAACAACGTGGTAACATAACATGGTAATACCAAACAACGTGGTAACATAACATGGTAATACCAAACAACGTGGTAGCATCAAATGTGGCATGTTAACAAACTTAATCACGTATTATTAAAAGGCATCCTGTCTTAAATAACACGCTACAACAATGTCATGATGTCATAAATAACACGCTACAACAATGTCCTGATCTCATAAATAACACGCTACAACAATGTCCTGATCTCATAAGCAAAAGAAAATGGTTCCAACGGAAAACTGCGCACAAAAAAGTGGTCAAGTATATTTTAGTTTTCTTAAATCGAACATTTATAGACATTAACAAAGAATAACCACATGTATATAGTAGCATAATAAAACATATTTCCTCGAAATATGACACAAATGAAGTGTATTACGATAAGTATAATTGGTTTGTATTTGCGCAATTTTCTGTTTGTGCAGATTTCCGTTGCTCAGTTTTCCGATGGTGCATTTTTCCGGCATCCATCCGATAATTGCCAACCCCACCAGTAAAATGACGTCACACCTTGTCTACCACTCCTGTCAAGTTTCAGTTTTTTTAAACCGTCGATTTCTTTCTAAAATACATTCTGAGCGCGGTCACCATGGAGTATATTAATCCATTTCTATTACAATTGACAATGCGAAATAACGGTTAGAAGTCTGTTTGAATACTTTTCAAACTTTCATTCCCCAACCTCCAACTACCATCACACATCGTTTAAAAATTCTAAACCCCGATTTTTCGACGACCCCTCACAATTTAAATTGTTAGAATTCATATTTAGGTTGTTCTAAAAAGTTTCAAACAATATAAAAACCTTAACAAAAATAAGATTTTAAATGCAGTGAAAATAATAAAATAAATAAATGTGTTTACTTTACAAGATTTTATGAGCGACCAATACTTTTATTTTTAAAAAGGGCAATTTTTTTATTTGATTTTCATAGCATCTAAAAGGTTATTTTTTTATAAAGCTAGTTTATATATTTTAAAATTTTATTTCCTCTTTAAGTAGTGACGTAATGCGTGCCGTGTCTCATTGCTAGGCAACGTAAAGCATTTTTTACAGAACCATTTTCTGCAACATCTGATTAATTCCCCTTTTTAATGCGACAATCTCCCTTTTCCCTAGTCTACGGTATTTTAATTAAAAAACAAATTTTGCGATAATTTCATCATGGATTAATTAACTCATTAAACCAAACGCTTAAACCAGGGGCAGAGATGTTTAAAATAAATAAGTTGGTAAAATTAAATTATAGATTAATTTTTGATCGGCAATTTTGGATCTCCTTAAAGCAACCCTCCCCACTTCCTTATATTGGGTAGGGTAGTAGAGTCTCACAGTCTGGGTAGGGTAGTAGAGTTTCACAGCCTGGGTAGGGTAGTAGAGTTTCACAGTCTGGGTAGGGTAGTAGAGTTTCACAGTCTGGGTAGGGTAGTAGAGTTTCACAATCTGGGTAGGGTAGTAGAGTTTCACAGTCTGGGTAGGGTAGTAGAGTTTCACAGTCTGGGTAGGGTAGTAGAGTTTCGCAGTCTGGGTAGAGTAGTAGAGTTTCACAATCTGGGTAGGGTAGTAGAGTTTCACAGTCTGGGTAGGGTAGTAGAGTTTCACAGTCTGGGTAGGATAGTAGAGTTTCACAGTCTGGGTAGGATAGCTGACTGTTGTGACGATCAACAGAAGACAACTTCTGTCCCGTGACCCCGATCTGCACGATTCTCGTGTTGTTGTTTTTTTCTAATCTAATTTAGTGAGGAATTAAAATCTGAAACAGGCCTACAAAGTTATTTCTGTAAAACATTTATCATGGTTGTGACAAGTCTTCTTTTAGAACATTCGAGTTTTTCAAAACATATTATTTTGTCTTCAAATATTCTCAACTTCTTTTTTTTAAAAATTAATTTTTGTGTGGCTTCAGTCAAATTATTTCCCCTTATTTGTGTACTTGGTGGTGCCCCACTAGCGGCGCCACCCGTCTCCACACGTCTGCTATTGTTGTGGCTGAGTTCAACTTATTCTTCTATAAAAGTTGTGGACGAAATCATCAGTTAAGTGGGTTAGAGGAGGCTATTTATAGACCAGAGCCGGTAGAATAACAAATAAAGCCGACAACAACATCACGTGGTTCAAAGCTAAACGGTATGATCACGTGTTTTGTCAAAAGACGGAAGTCAGCAAAGCGCTGACTTGATTCTCGTCCCCAGCTAACTCCTGTTGTCACATGTCACAAAAGTCACCCCCCCCCACCCGCTACAGTTCTAGTTTCTAGCTATAAACAACTTTTTCTACTCACTGACTTGTACAAATATAAACAATGACGCTACACTTCCGGTAAGGTAGAGACACACTAAACAATCGACGACACATCAGAGAACACATCAATGGACACCAGCGAGAAAAGTCTCAAAGGTATTTGAGAGGTGTATAAATTCATTTAAAAATCTTGCACGTCGTAGTTACAATTAATATGGTTATAAAATCCTGTCTATCTGGTTTTTTTCGGACTTTACTAAAGATTGGATGTATTTGATGTTTATAATATTTTCGGTAACTAAATAAAAATTAAAAAAAAAAGCAAAAACAATTTGGTTTTCACGTGTAATGGCGACATAAACAATGGCATCCTGCTATTGGATAGGCCGCCGTTGATTTTATTGTACACATTGTAAGCTAAAAATAGAAAACTAGGTCATGGGGTTTTAAATTTGCATTGTTATTTAAAAACTTGATCTGCAAAGTTTTGTAAACAAATAGTTATCGATCGCTAAGTTACTGTACAGCCAATCAATATTTGTCTTACGAAAGTGAAACATCCGGTTATAACTTAGGCTTAATGAAAATAAATAGAAATGTAGCCTTAAACTCAACAAATTATTTTCAAGTTCTCAGGATTTGCAACTTTTATAGCATTTATTCTAAAAATATAAAATTTCTAAATTAATTTTAGGCTTAAGTTTTTATTTTTTATTTTTTTAACGGTCTAAATCTAAAAAACACGTTTTTATTCCATGTCAACAATACTATGGAAGGAATCTCGTCAACTCGCTTGTCTCCATTATAGGCAGAACACATGACGTATAGAAACATGGAACCGCATATAGACTAATATATCATGTATGTAACACAACATGAAACCGCACGTAGAATATCACAGTATGTAACACAATGTGAAACAGCAAACAAAAATACAAGTGTCATAAATTGAGCCAATCCAACGATTAAAGTATTACAGGTAGAATAGGTAGAACAGGTAGAAAACACAAAGTATCATCACAATTGTAGTTGTAAGTTTTTATCACAATTGTGGTTGTAAGTTTTGATCACAATTGTGGTTGTAAGTTTTGATCACAATTGTGGTTGCGAGTTTTGATCACAATTGTGGTTGCGAGTTTTGATCACAATTGTGTTGCAAGTTTTGGCACTGGAAGAAAAGGTCCGGCATCACGAGCGGCTAGCCGAAAGTCCGGCATCACGAGCGGCTGTTGGCCGAAAGTCCGGCATCACGAGCGGCTGTTGGCCGAAAGTCCGGCATCACGAGCGGCTGTTGGCCGAAAGTCCGGCATCACGAGCGGCTGTTGGCCGAGAGGGTGGAGGATGAGCGGAGGTTCTGGCACCGACTGACCTTTGGCCTCTGGAGCTTGGACGCCCCACAGAAGGCCTTGAGGATCCGTTTCCTGACCTTGGGGTGGCTGATGGAGTAGAGGAGGGGGTTGAAGACCATAGAGGTCTTGGCCAGGAGGCTGGGCACCACAGAGGACAGGTAGGAGATGTGGCTCTGGTCGCCGAACAGACCGATGATGCTGATGACAGTGTAGGGGCACCAGGACAAGGTGAAGGCCATCAGCAGGAACATAATGACCTTGATGGTCTTGTGTTCACAGTGCAGACGATAACGGTGCTGTTTGAGGATAAGTTTGGAGCCCAGGGCCGCGTGGTAGCGCAGCCGTATCCTCCCAAATATCGACCTTTCAAGAGTTTTAGATCGGGGCTGGTTGGGTTTCGAACCCCCGACCTGCTTGCTGACGTTGCAGTAAAAAATTTCGCCGTTTCCAAACTGGTTCTCATATATTTGCGCCATCTGCTCCATCGAGTAGGCAGACGATATTTTCGCCTCGTGACGCGAGAGGTTGCGCGTGACGACTGACCTGCAGCCACTGGACCGTGACGGGACACAGAGCGTGTGACCGGCAGCAGACGAGAGGAGCAGCTTGGAGTGGATGGAGTAGTCGTGGCTGCTGTAGGCCACGCAGTCGTCTGAGCCGAAGCTGATCTGGCTGTAGCAGACGGCGGCCTGCTTGTGTGGGGGAGAGTCGTGGGCCAACACTGAACTCTGACCCCGAAGTTTGGGTCTGCTGAAGAATATCCGCGCCCTCGTGTGGTCGTTGAAGTTGACGTCACGCTGCGAGTCCACACCCTCGTCCTGGCTGAAAGTCTCGCTGCCGGAACTCTGGCGTTTTCCGGCATCCGGTGTTCTCTTCACACTTCCGGCAGAACTGAAGCTGTCCCTGGAGAATCGCCGTCTGCCCATGGTCACGTGGGAGGACTCCCTCTCAAGGCCACTCTTGACCTCCCTGACGGCCAACCAGATGCGGGTGTAGCAGAAGGCCATGACGGCAAACGGAAGTAGAAAGTTTCCCGCCACCATGGCCATGACGAAGCTCCTGTTGTGCCAGCTTCGGGTCAGGTAGTCAAACGTGCACGTGGTTCCTATACCGTCCAGGATGTAGGCGCCCCATCCCAGAATGGGGCACAGCGCCCAGGAGATGGAGTAGCACCAGACCGAGGCCACAGCCAGGGCCGTGGCGCACCGGGGAAGGTGGTGGCCGGGGTTGGGGCGCCGCACCACCGCCCAGTAGCGGTCGGCTGCGATGACGGCCAGCGTGTTGATGGTGACCATACCAGCTACAGCCGTGAGGAAGGCGTACATCTGGCAGACTGAAACAAGAGAGATGATTGGTTAAAGCTGCGACATACATCTGGCAGACTGAAACAAGAGAGATGATTGGTTAAAGCTGCGACATACATCTGGCAGACTGAAACAAGAGAGATGATTGGTTAAAGCTGCGACATACATCTGGCAGACTGAAACAAGAGAGATGATTGGTTAAAGCTGCGACATACATCTGGCAGACTGAAACAAGAGAGATGATTGGTTAAAGCTGCGACATACATCTGGCAGACTGAAACAAGAGAGATGATTGGTTAAAGCTGCGACATACATCTGGCAGACTGAAACAAGAGAGATGATTGGTTAAAGCTGCGACATACATCTGGCAGACTGAAACAAGAGAGATGATTGGTTAAAGCTGCGACATACATCTGGCAGACTGAAACAAGAGAGATGATTGGTTAAAGCTGCGACATACATCTGGCAGACTGAAACAAGAGAGATGATTGGTTAAAGCTGCGACAGCCTCGAGATTTCATTAGCTCGGGTTATAACATTGTAACATCATTAACAAAATCATTAAAAAATTGTTTCATTGAATTTTTCTAAATAAAAACTGTGTCAGTTCGCGCGGACGAGAGATCAGATTTGTCGTCTGCTCGGGTGACCTGGGCGTTACGTCACTGTCGGCTGGAACTTATGTAACGGAACGGATGCAGCTCCATCGTGAGTACACAGGGGGGATGATGTGATGGAGCACGTGGATGTGATTAGCACGTGTTGTTACGTCATGACACTAGTGTTTATAGTCTATCAATATCAGGTTACCTGACGACAAACTGTTATAAATTATACTGATGAGGCGAGTGGAGGGGGAGGGGAGTATCTGTGTGTCGTCAACCAGGTGTTGGCGCCATCAGTTGTGATGGTTGTCATGGTTACTGGCACTGAGTTTCTTCTCAGTAGGTCACGTGCTCACTCAGACATCCAGTCTCAAGTTGGCCAACACATCAACAGCAGGTAGGGGTGGAGGATGGTGAGAGAAATTGTGAGGGGGGGGGGGTCGACAGTGGTGCTGGGAAATGTGCGCTTATGGGATGGTGACCAGAAAAATGCGCAACGGAAAAAAGCGCAAACAGAAAAAAGCGCAAACAGAAAAAAAAAACGCAAACAGAAAAATACGCAACCAGAAAAATGCGCAAAGAGACATTTTTGCACAAAGACCTATATGGTTGCGAATTTTTCTGTTTGCGCTTTTTTTTCTTTTTGCACTTTTTTCTGAGTGTTCTTTTTTATGTTCGAGCTTTTTTCTGTTTGCTCTTTTTTTTTCGTTGCGCATTTTATTTTCACTTTTTTTCCGTTGCGCTTTTTTTTCCGGTGCGCATCTTTCTGGGAACCATATATATATATATATATATATATATATATATATATATATATATATAAATATATATATATATATATGTATATACCTGACGAAACGCCGCAGACATGAGCTCATTATGTCCACAGTAAATGTGTCTGGCAGTGGTCTAGCTAAAGGCCATGTCATTAGCGGGAGAACCATGCTCGGA
Source organism: Physella acuta (assembly GCF_028476545.2). Lineage (NCBI taxonomy): Eukaryota > Metazoa > Mollusca > Gastropoda > Physidae > Physella > Physella acuta. Next base: position 604,865 of record NW_026731876.1, read on the forward strand.
TTAAATGGCAACAATAAGACTTAATTGGTTGGATTAGCGCGTTTCTAGAACTTCCGGTCAGCTCGGGCAAATGGCTGCAGGAAAACGTCTGGCAACTACCGTCTAAAACTTCCACGTCTAATGTGCTCGCTTTCATCGCTACACTTTAATGAAAGAGCCAATCAGAAGACGGAAGCTAAAAATAAACTGGACACGTGACTGGCTTACCTTTGGAGCCGAATGGCCAAGTCTGGTAGAAGCTGGCCAGAGCGAGCAGTGGGAAGTCGACGGAGCACATGAAGAGGTCACCTATGGCCAGGTTGATGATCAGGATGTTGGAGCGTGTCCTGAGGTCCTTGAACCTGGGGATAACAGACGTCAGTGGTGAGACAGGCGTCAAATGGTGAGACAGGCGTCAAGTGGTGAGACAGGCGTCAGATGGTGAGACAGGCGTCAGTGGTGGGAAAGGCGTCCAGTGGTGAGACAGGCGTCAGATGGTGAGACAGGCGTCAGATGGTGAGACAGGCGTCAAATGGTGGGACAGGCGTCAAGTGGTGAGACAGACGTCAAGTGGTGAGACAGGCGTCAGATGGTGAGACAGGCGTCAGTGGTGGGAAAGGCGTCCAGTGGTGAGACAGGCGTCAGATGGTGAGACAGGCGTCAGATGGTGAGACAGGCGTCAAATGGTGGGACAGGCGTCAAGTGGTGAGACAGACGTCAAATGGTGAGACAGGCGTCAAATGGTGAGACAGACGTCAAATGGTGAGACAGGCGTCAAATGGTGAGACAGAGATCAAGTGGTGAGACAGGCGTCAAGTGGTGAGACAGGGGTCAAATGGTGAGACTGGGGTCAAATGGTGAGACAGGCGTTATATGGTGAGACATGCGTCAAGTGGTGAGACAGACGTCCAGTGGTGAGACAGGCGTCAAGTGGTGAGACAGACGTCAAGTGGTGAGACAGGCGTCAAGTGGTGAGACAGACGTCCAGTGGTGAGACAGGCGTCAAGTGGTGAGACACACGTCAAATGGTGAGACAGGCGTCAAATGGTGAGACAGAGATCAAGTGGTGAGACAGGCGTCAAGTGGTGAGACAGGGGTCAAATGGTGAGACAGGGGTCAAATGGTGAGACAGGCGTCAAATGGTGAGACAGGCGTTATATGGTGAGACAGGCGTCAAGTGGTGAGACAGACGTCCAGTGGTGAGACAGGAGTCAAGTGGTGAGACAGACGTCAAGTGATGAGAAAGGCGTCAAGTGTTGAGAAAGGCGTCAAGTGGTGAGACAGGCGTCAAGTGGTGAGACAGACGTCCAGTGGTGAGACAGGCGTCCTGTGGTGAGACAGGCGTCAAGTGGTGAGACAGACGTCAAGTGGTGAGACAGGCGTCAAGTGGTGAGACAGACGTCCAGTGGTGAGACAGGCGTCAAGTGGTGAGACAGACGTCAAATGGTGAGACAGGCGTCAAATGGTGAGACAGAGATCAAGTGGTGAGACAGGCGTCAAGTGGTGAGACAGGGGTCAAATGGTGAGACAGGGGTCAAATGGTGAGACAGGCGTCAAATGGTGAGACAGGCGTTATATGGTGAGACAGGCGTCAAGTGGTGAGACAGACGTCCAGTGGTGAGACAGGAGTCAAGTGGTGAGACAGACTTCAAGTGATGAGAAAGGCGTCAAGTGTTGAGAAAGGCGTCAAGTGGTGAGACAGGCGCCAAATGGTGAGACAGGCGTCAAGTGGTGAGACAGACGTCCAGTGGTGAGACAGGCGTCAAGTGGTGAGAAAGGCGTAAAGTGGTGAGACAGACGTTAAGTGGTGAGACAGACGTCAAGTGGTGAGACAGGCGCCAAGTGGTGAGACAGGCGTCAAGTGGTGAGAAAGGCGCCAAGTGGTGAGACAGACGTCAAATGGTGAGACAGGCGTCAAGTGGTGAGACAGACGTCAAGTGGTGAGAAAGGCGCCAAGTGGTGAGACAGACGTCAAATGGTGAGACAGGCGTTATATGGTGAGACAGGCGTCAATAAAATGAAAGCAGTACTCACCTGACGCACGTGAGTATGACAAGAATATTCCCGCACACCGCCGCCAGACCGATGACCGTTATAAAAAGTCCGATGGTGAAGTGGATGGCCGCTGGGACAGGGGCGTGGTCTGCCCAGTGTGTGTGGACACTCATATTAACATTCAGGACAGGGGCGTGGTCAGGTCTGTGTGTGTGGACGCTCATGTTAACATTCATATTACTGACCAGACCTAGTTTACATTTCTGGTTCGTTTAGTTGCTGGGATGTCTTGAGTCAGTGGATAAATGTGTCTGTGATATTCGTGGATATTGGATATATTCGTCCTTAATGGCAGTGGTCAATGGATAAGTTCGTCTTGGATGGTGGTGGTGAATAGATAAACACACCCTTGATGTTAGATAAAGACAGCCTTGATGCTCGTGGCTTCTGATATGTGCCGCCTTGATTAGCCGCCGTGAAACTGTTACAGGCAGGAAATGGGGCGATGCTTGCCGTAATCTGTTTGTGTATCCGTGAGCTGGGGGTGCTTTGTATATCGGTGAGCTAGGGGTGCTTCAAGTGACCCAGCCACTTATCTGCTGCTGCACAAAAAGTTGGCTGTGTCTTGACCTCAGGGTTATCTCAGGGTTTAGGCTCAGGGCTTAGGCTCACGGCTGTATCGCCTGCAGGAAAATTTTAAAGTTTAGAGACTAGTGGTACCAGAGGGAGAGAGGGGGAGAGAGAGAGGGAGAGAGAGTGAGGGAGAGAGGGGGAGAGGGAGGGAGAGAGGGAGAGAGAGTGAGGGAGAGAGGGGGAGAGAAGGGGAGAGAGAGGGAGGGAAAGAGGGATATAATGTGAGAGAAAAGTGGAGATATTTTATATGAGATAATGATGGTGCTTTATACTAGACATACGCATACACAAGCACTCACACGCGCGTCCAAAGAATACACACACACACCTAACCCCCCCCCCCCACCCCCCCTCACACACACACACACAGGCCTATGAAGTAGCAACAATTTTAAATTTCCAGCAAATAGCAAACAGCAGTACCGGATAGATAATTCTATTTCCGGCAAACAGCAGTACCGGATAGATAATTCTATTTCCGGCAAACAGCAGTACCGGATAGATAATTCTATTTCCGGCAAACAGCAGTACCGGATAGATAATTCTATTTCCGGCCCGCTAACGAGCCGTTTGTCCGGACAGCAAAATGACTTTCCGCTCACTCATGCTAGATCGATTCCCAGATTGGCAGAAGCCCTTTTGGGGCGACTCTATCGGACTGAGCCGAAATTTGTGAGGTCAACTAAGTGCACCTATTGAGGTCAACTAAGTGCACCCAGTGAGGTCAACTAAGTGCACCTAGTGAGGTCAACCAAGTGACCTAGTGAGGTCAACCAAGTGACCTAGTGAGGTCAACCAAGTGACCTAGTGAGATAAACTAAGTGCACCTAGTGAAGTCAACCAAGTGACCTAGTGAGGTAAACTAAGTGCACCTAGTGAGGTCAACCAAGTGACCTAGTGAAGTCAACTAAGTGACCTAGTGAGGTCAACCAAGTGACCTAGTGAAGTCAACTAAGTGCACCTAGTGAGGTGAACCAAGTGACCTAGTGAGGTCAACTAAGTGCACCTAGTGAGGTCAACCAAGTGACCTAGTGAGGTCAACCAAGTGACCTAGTGAGGTCAACCAAGTGACCTAGTGAAGTCAACTAAGTGCACCCAGTGAGGTAAACTAAGTGCACCTAGTGAGGTCAACCAAGTGATCTAGTGAGGTCAACTAAGTGACCTAGTGAAGTCAACTAAGTGCACCTAGTGAGGTCAACCAAGTGACCTAGTGAGGTCAACTAAGTGCACCTAGTGAGGTCAACCAAGTGACCTAGTGAAGTCAACCAAGTGACCTATTGAGGTCAACTAAGTGCACCTATTGAGGTCAACTAAGTGCACCTATCACCGCTGTTTATCCAGATCACGAAGCTTACCCAACTCTCAAGAATAAACGAATCGGTTTGCTTAACCCTCTCCGATCATTCAGAAAACGTTACAAGCAAACAAAATAGATGCAATATACACACGCGATCAAATTAATCAAAGGGGGGAAATATCTTTCTACGTGTGAGAGGGTTGGCCAATAAGAAATCAGTCACCCTCACCCCCCCCCCCCCCACCCAATCATTTTTGGTGGCCATCTAATGTACCCAGCCAAATAAAAAGTCCACATAACAAGAGAAACCATTGAACAGGCAATACACATCACACAAGTCACAAGTAAATACAAATCATGGAAGACAACACAGAAAGAGAAGAAAAATTGTGAACAGAACATCAGGAATCAACGAAGAGGAAAGATGCCAGAAGCAATATAACAAACTAAAAGCCAAATAAAAAAATTACAAAGGATCTCAGCCAACCAGAAATGTATGTATATATATATATATATATATATATATATATATATATATATATATATATATATATATATATATATATATATATATATATATATATATATAAAATAAATAAATAAATAAATAAATATATATATATATATATATATATATATATATATATATATATATATAAATATATATATATACAGAATATGTAATCTATATCAGTATTTATTTATATATAAATAAATAAATAAATTTATATATATATATATATATATATATATATATTTATATATATATATATATATATATATATATATATATATATATATATATATATATATATATATATATATATATATATATATATATGTGTGTGTGTGTGTGTGTGTGTGTTTGTGTGAATAAATTTGTTTGACATGAATATCAAGCAAGAAACTTGTTTCACTGAACTCACCAGACAGATAGCTACTTGAATATTAAATCACTTGTCAAAAGGTTTGAACCACCGACAAAACAACTGCTGACACTAATGCTGATTATTCGCCACTTAGGACGCAAGAACGAGTGAAAGCTAAGGGACTCAATCCAACGTTCAACTCACGCAGACGAGAGTTAAACCTTCCGCTGGTCAAACTCGCCGCCCACAGTTCGCGAGCAAATACGTCACAGCTTCGTCTGCTTCCTGTGGCGCACTGGGACTCCGCGCATGTCATGCATAATTAATTTTTTAGCAACGGCAAGTTTGTAGAGTCAATGTCAGGTTGTTTGTACCACTCATCTACCCCCCATCCACCCCATCTCCCTTCTCCCTCTCTACCATACTATAACAATCACCACACTATACCAATTACCACACTATAACAATTACCACACAACTATAACAATCCCCACACTACAACAATCCCCACACTATAACGATCACCACACTATACCAATTACCACACTATAACAATTACCACACTATAACCATTACCACAATTTAACAATAACCACACAATAACAATTACCACACTATAACAATAACCACACTATAACAATTACCACACTATACCAATTACCACACAATAACAATTATCACACTATAAAAATTACCACACAATAACAATTATCACACTATAACAATTACCACACAATAACAATTACCACACAATAACAATTATCACACTATAACAATTACCACACAATAACAATTACCACACTATAACATTTAATTACCACAGTATACCCATTGCTATCGCTGACTGGTTGTTTTTTACAGTGAGCCTGTAAAAGTTGACTTCGACAAGATGACTTTAAGGCGAGGATGCGGTATGAAATGTGACTGAGCTTATGTCATAAGGATTATGTTAGCGCTGGTTCGATATTTGCAGTTTCCAATAGATATTCATTCCAAGCATATACTATTTTTATTGTCTAGAAAGTTGTATTTTTTAAATCGCTTTTATAGTTTAGTTTATTTCGATGATATAGTTATTGATTGGAATCAGATTTACAAGTGAACTATATAATATGCATATGTATATTTGTACTTATTTATCTAGCATAACGATATTTTTGTGACATTAACTGTTGCACATGGAGCACACCGCAGCTAACGACGGGGGTACAGAGAGGATGTACTCACCATGTGATACAGTGTGTACTCACAGTCTGGCACTTATTTCTTGACTCAAAAGAAAACCAGAATTGTTCGATTTCCTAAAGCTTTCGAGTAACCTGAACTCTCGTTTAATAATAAATGCAGGTAATTTGATATGTTTTTGAGATTTTAATCTAAAGCTTAAAAATACCGAGTCATGATTTTATGTAGAAAATTATATATATATATATATATATATATTTACTTATTTATATATATGGTGTTGGTCTCAAACCGTCTAATTCGAAAAAACATCAATTTTCTGTTTTTACATAAATCAAAAGCCAGCATAATTCCCCATAATGTCTGAAAATACGATAGAACTCTGGAGAATGATTATCGAGATGTAATCGTTTCATGCCAGGCTGCCCCAATAAAAACTGAGCCACACATTAACACAACTCCTGTCGAGTTCGCCGTTATCACTCCAAACTATTTTTTAAAAAAAACCATTTTGGTCTGCTCATTTCTCTGTGGTACTGATTGGGCAAAAACATCTTGACAGTGAGCAAAGACGTAAACTACCCCCCCCCCCCCCCACACACACACACAAACTATTCATCATTTTTAAAAGTATCATCAAGGTCTTAATTGGATTGCTATTATTTCATTCAAATAAAATAAAACTGGAGTGATCTCCCCTAAACTTTCTCACATTACATTTTTAAATAGAACCGTATAGACAAAAGAATGACGTAATTGAGTATATAAGAGAGCGGAAGAGCGGAAAACTAGAGCTTTATATAGGAAACATTGATTAGCTTTTTTAGTTTTTTTTAGCATCAGACAGACAGACAGACAGACAGACAGACAGACAGACAGACAGACAGACAGACAGACAGACAGACAGACAGACAGACAGACAGACAGACAGACAGACAGACAGACAGACAGACAGACAGACAGACAGACAGACAGACAGACAGACAGACAGACAGACAGACAGACAGACAGACAGACAGACAGACAGACAGACAGACAGACAGACAGACAGACAGACAGACAGACAGACAGACAGACAGACAGACAGACAGACAGACAGACAGACAGACAGACAGACAGACAGACAGACAGACAGACAGACAGACAGACAGACAGACAGACAGACAGACAGACAGACAGACAGACAGACAGACAGACAGACAGACAGACAGACAGACAGACAGACAGACAGACAGACAGACAGACAGACAGACAGACAGACAGACAGACAGACAGACAGACAGACAGACAGACAGACAGACAGACAGACAGACAGACAGACAGACAGACAGACAGACAGACAGACAGACAGACAGACTTACATTTACAATACTTCGTCTATAGTTCGCATCCGATAAAGTAGAAACACTTGATCATATTCCAGGAGGAATACGAAAACTAAATATTTTAAAAATAAACTACAATGGTATACAACCTACAACATCAACACTATTTATAAGAACCAAAATTCTTGTTAGATGTAGTTTTTTCTCTATGATTATGGATCCCAGCCTGTAGACAGTTACGACAGTCAAATCTCACAGTCTATTAATAATCAGACGTCGACAGAGCGAAATAATGGGGCACTTAGGGGTGAGTTGGGGAGGGGCGGGCTGGGTAGCAAGGTCTGCTCGTTCTAAAGTCTGACTGGCATTGGCCGATGTGTTTGCTAAAAGTCTGTCTGATGTTCTGAAGTTTGCCTCACTCTACTGCCGCTGTAATGAAGCATGTCTCACTCTACTGCAACTGAAATAATGCATGCTTCACCCTACTGCCTTTGATCTCTAGTGAAACCTCGTATCTTAAATCATCAAAAGCCGACAGATAGTCCACCTGACAAGCCCACTTAGACCCCGACAAGCCCACAGACCATCCACCTGACAAGCCCACTTAGACCATCCACCTGACAAGCCCACTTAGACCCCGACAAGCAAACAGACCATCCACCTGACAAGCCCACTTAGACCATCCACCTGACAAGCCCACTTAGACCATCCACCTGACAAGCCCACTTAGACCCAGACAAGCCCACTTAGACTCTGACAAGCCCACTAAGACCATCCACCTGACAAGCCCGTTTAGACCATCCACCTGACAAGCCCACTAAGACCATCCACCTGACAAGCCCACTTAGACCCCGACAAGCCCACTTAGACCATGACAAGCCCACTTAGACCCCGACAAGCCCACTTAGACCCAGACAAGCCCACTTAGACCATCCACCCGACAAGCCCACTTAGACCATCCACCTGACAAGCCCACTTAGACCATCCACCCGACAAGCCCACTTAGACCCCGACAAGCCCACTTAGACCCAGACAAGCCCACTTAGACCATCCACCCGACAAGCCCACTTAGACCCCGACAAGCCCACTTAGACCCCGACAAGCCCACTTAGACCATCCACCTGACAAGCCCACTTAGACTCTGACAAGCCCACTAAGACCATCCACCTGACAAGCCCGTTTAGACCATCCACCTGACAAGCCCACTAAGACCATCCACCTGACAAGCCCACTAAGACCATCCACCTGACAAGCCCACTAAGACCATCCACCTGACAAGCCCACTTAGACCCCGACAAGCCCACTTAGACCATCCACCTGACAAGCCCACTTAGACCCCGACAAGCCCACTTAGACCATCCACCCGACAAGCCCACTTAGACCATCCACCTGACAAGCCCACTTAGACCATCCACCTGACAAGCCCACTTAGACCCCGACAAGCCCACTTAGACCATCCACCCGACAAGCCCACTTAGACCATCCACCCGACAAGCCCACTTAGACCATCCACCTGACAAGCCCACTTAGCCCCCGACAAGCCCACTTAGACCATCCACCCGACAAGCCCACTTAGACCATCCACCCGACAAGCCCACTTAGACCATCCACCCGACAAGCCCACTTAGACCATCCACCTGACAAGCCCACTTAGACCCCGACAAACCCACTTAGACCCCGACAAGCCCACTTAGACCATCCAACCGACAAGCCCACTTAGACCATCCACCTGACAAGCCCACTTAGACCCCGACAAGCCCACTTAGACCCCGACAAGCCCACTTAGACCATCCACCTGACAAGCCCACTTAGCCCCCGACAAGCCCACTTAGACCATCCACCCGACAAGCCCACTTAGACCATCCACCCGACAAGCCCACTTAGACCATCCACCCGACAAGCCCACTTAGACCATCCACCTGACAAGCCCACTTAGACCATCCACCCGACAAGCCCACTTAGACCCCGACAAGCCCACTTAGACCCCGACAAGCCCACTTAGACCCCGACAAGCCCACTTAGACCATCCACCCGACAAGCCCACTTAGACCCCGACAAGCCCACTTAGACCATCCACCTGACAAGCCCACTTAGACCCCGACAAGCCCACTTAGACCATCCACCTGACAAGCCCACTTAGACCCCGACAAGCCCACTTAGACCCCGACAAGCCCACTTAGACCATCCACCCGACAAGCCCACTTAGACCCCGACAAGCCCACTTAGACCATCCACCTGACAAGCCCACTTAGACCCCGACAAGCCCACTTAGACCCCGACAAGCCCACTTAGACCATCCACCCGACAAGCCCACTTAGACCCCGACAAGCCCACTTAGACCCCGACAAGCCCACTTAGACCATCCACCTGACAAGCCCACTTAGACCATGACAAGCCCACTTAGACCCCGACAAGCCCACTTAGACCCCGACAAGCCCACTTAGACCATCCACCCGACAAGCCCACAGACCATCCACCTGACAAGCCCACTTAGCCCCCGACAAGCCCACTTAGACCATCCACCCGACAAGCCCACTTAGACCATCCACCCGACAAGCCCACTTAGACCATCCACCCGACAAGCCCACTTAGACCATCCACCTGACAAGCCCACTTAGACCATCCACCTGACAAGCCCACTTAGACCATCCACCTGACAAGCCCACTTAGACCATCCACCTGACAAGCCCACTTAGACCATCCACCTGACAAGCCCACTTAGACCCCGACAAGCCCACTTAGACCCCGACAAGCCCACAGACCATCCACCCGACAAGCCCACTTAGACCCTGACAAGCCCACAGACCATCCACCTGACAAGCCCACTTAGACCATCACCTGGCAAGCCCACAGACCATCCACCTGACAAGCCCACAGACCATCCACCTGACAAGCCCACAGACCATCCACCTGACAAGCCCACAGACCATCCACCTGACAAGCCCACTTAGACCATCACCTGACAAGCCCACAGACCACCCAACTGACAAGCCCACTTAGACCATCCACCCGACAAGCCCACTTAGACCATGACAAGCCCACTTAGACCCCGACAAGCCCACTTAGACCCCGACAAGCCCACTTAGACCATCCACCTGACAAGCCCACTTAGACCATCCACCCGACAAGCCCACTTAGACCATCCACCCGACAAGCCCACTACATTATGTAGCTACTACAGACAGGTAACCGTAGATACACTGCACCTAAACCTAACCATAACGAATCTTCAGTAGGATAATATTGTACACTTAGCCTAAACCACGGGGAGGGGACGAGGGGAGGGGGGGGGGGAGACAGAAAAGGTACGGCTGGAGTGTTTAGAGTGTCCAGCTGACGCAAGAATCGATCAGCTCGACTGATCAATACGCTTGGGGTACTTTGATTTAGTTTAGACCTGAAATCTCCGTGAGATGAAACGCTGATGCTAATGCCACAAAACCCAGCCACTGACCACGGCCTTCAACTCTACCACGCTGGCGATGTTTGCTCTTTGTTACTGCCCTTGTTGGGTGTAGTTAACTCTTTATCGGACATTATCTCCCCTGTTGGAGCTTGTTGTTTCCCCTTGTGTACTAAAGTTACCCTGTGTTTATTGCCCCTGGTCAAACAGTAATATCACCCCTTGTCGTCTGTTACTCAATAAATGACCTAAAATTTCAGACAAGTTTTCAGGTGCCACTTATGAAATTTTTTTCCAGTTTTTAGTTTCGTGTGACATTTTTTCTTGACATCTTTGACCAGTAGAATCTGGATGTCAGGACAGCAGAGTTTCTTCCAGGCATCTCTTCAAGGGGGGGGGGGGGGGGGGGGGGGTTAACCCCCCCTCCCCCCAAGAATGTCTACTGCTCCCCCCCCCCCCCGCCGAACGAAATGGAATTTATATAGAAACTATATACTTTTAACAGTGTCCCGTCCCCCCCGCCCCCGAAAAATTATTTCGCCCCCCCCCCCCGGAGAAAAAAGTCTGGAAAAACACTGCAGGACAGTTGACCAGTTAAATCTGGGCCCAAAGTTCCAACAAGGTCAGACAAGACTTAACAAAAAAAAGTTCTAAAGAAAACATCTGCTTAAGTCTTCTTTATTTTCCCATAACTTGATAATTTATATTTGATCATTTCTTGAGAGTTCAGACAGAACTCTAGTTTCCATGGCCACTAATTAGATCAATTATATCGTATTTTAAGTTCATAAAAAACTGCAGCTCTAACTTTATGATGCTAATGAAAAGGCTTAGCTCTAATTACATCATATTAATCTTTCTAATTACATCATATCCATCCGTAGTAAATCTGCTAATTTGTCCCTGAAATTTAAAAAATCCATTTGTTGTTTTTTTACGGACAAATCCGAGTGAGTTAGACATTCAAAGCTTTTCATATGTGAATGATCGCGGTATGATGGAATTAAAAATAAGACATTGATCTAGGCAACATTATTACTATTGTTCAATAACAATGAACAAATAGAGAGGTTTTTCAATTCGAAGAGAAATTTTTCTTAGTTTTAAAAAAGTGGTTCAATTTCGCACAACGCTGGGCACATTTAAATGGCGACACACATCAAAATACAATGGCCACACACATCACAATACAAAGGGTTGAAATACAGCAACTACATTTGACCTACATGATAGTATCTTTAGTTTGATGTTGAAATTTATCAACCTACTTGTGCTCATATCCATCAAAATCAAATGTTCAGGGGAATTTTTTTAATCGGACAGGTTTGTAGTTTGTGTATGTGTGTGTGTGGGGGGGGGGGGGCATCTATTGGCAACCTACTGGCAGACGCCGAGTTCAAAGTCAAATTACTCTCGGTACCCAAGCCCTCGATCAAGGTCAAATGAACTGATTAGTTCGGCGACGGAAGCCTTCCCAGAGGGCGCCAGTTGTCCGACTTTAGGTCACGAGCTAAAAATAGCCATATCATATTTGATTATGGTTAGTTGGGTAATTTTTAAAAATCTTTTAATCAGTTGTAATAAGTAGGTCTTTAGGTTTCGTATGTCGTTCCTTGTCTGTCGTTTATAGGTCCGAGTCAGTCGGTCTTAGAGTGTCGTCTGTATGTCTTAGAGTGTCGTCTGTATGTCTTAGAGTGTCGTCTGTCGGTCTTAGAGTGTCCTCTGCAGGTCTTAGAGTGTTGCCTGTAGGTCATAGTACAAGCAGTGACCTAACCAAACTGCTAGTGACGTCTGTGGTCCCCAAAAAATTTCCTGCAAGAAAAACTTAACTAATGCCAACAGACGACACAAATCAAGTTCACGGACATGTCTGATTACAGCTTAAGCAAGCAATTATTTCAGTCACACGGGGATCTAATGACTGTCACACGGGGATCTAATGACTGTCACACGGGGATCTAATGACTGTCACACGGGGATCTAATGACTGTCACACGGGGATCTAATGACTGTCACAGCGCCATATGGGGATGGCATATTTTTTCTGTCATTAATATCACGAGCACAGTGGCTGACGAGTATCACTGACATTTGACATTTGCCTATTTTTAGCGGAGTGTCAGCTGATCCTTTATTACCGGTGAGTCAGACAAGGGTTGATCAGACAAGTGCCGTACTGGGGGCTCTCCTTCATGCCAGACATGTAGGGCAGTCAGGCCAAAAGTCAGGCCAAATTAGAAGTCAGACCAAAATAAAAGTCACGTCAAATTAGAACTCAGGCCAAATTAGAAGTCAGACCAAAATAGAAGTCAGGCCAAATTAGAAGTCTGGCCAAATTATAAGTCAGGCCATCGTTGAAGCCTGCAAATCCTATTAGTGACGTACATCTTTACTATCTTGTATAAAAATAAATGTATCCCATAGACGCCAAGATCCCCCGTCGGATGTTATCTGATGACTTCACGACGCGGCGACTCCTGAGTTTTCTTGTAACCCAAGACGGCCTGACATGGGAGACAGGAGGGTTCAAAGATTTCTTCAATCCGACCAGTTTATTTTAGGTTTATTTTAGGTAGAGCTTTAGGTAAACTGTTTATCTATTTTAAGGCACTGGAATTACCGGAAGCAAAGGCGTAACCAATAGGGAAGATGTGGGGGTGGGGGTCTAGGCGGGGTTGGGGTGGGGGTCTAGGCGGGGTGGGGAGACATTGTGGATATGGTGGACAAGGCTAGGGTCGGGGACGTTGTAGGGGTGGGGTATAGGAGGGTGGGGGGGGGGGGGGGGGGCAAGGAGGAAGAAAAGGGACCTACGGCGGTTGGAGAAAAGGAATTTTTCACGATATTTTTAACCAACAATATTTTATTATTTATTTAATCCCTAGATTCGGCTTGATTAGAAATCTTACTAAAATCTTGATTAGAAATATCAATATACAAGTATCGTCTTTTAACCCCCCCCCCCAACAACCAAATTATGGACACGACGCTGTCTGTGACATCCCCCCTCTCCCCATGAACACGTAACCTTGAGACGCCCCTGGGTGATGACCACGTCCAACTACCGCTCCCCTAGCTTTTAATTACGCAACAAACTGGCGTGGGAAGTTCTCGAATGACTGTCATTTCATAACAATCATACAAATATCTTTTTTAAAACACACGTTTTGTCTGTGAAGGCTTTTCACTTGTTCTCTATCAAATAACAAGTTTAATTTTTTAATTTTTTTTCTTTGTTTTAAAATCCCTGGTTCACGCGGACTAAATAACTGGATTTTGCTTTCAATTTCCTTTCAATTTGAAATCGTACTAAAAGTGTACAGTTTTTCTTAGAGGTTTGACAATTCCTATCAACTTGACCAAGTCTTGATGAATAAGCCTGGTGGTTGGGGGACAAGAAACTGACACCCCTTACAAAGCTGGAGACAAGATACACCCCCGTCACCACCCCCTCCACTGGTTGCACACAAGAACCTTTCCGCCCCCCCCCTCCCCCAGACAAAACTTATAACATCCAGAGACATCCAGAGTTGCTTCCAGATCTCTCTTCGTGGAGGGAGGGGGGAGGGGATAACCCTCTGCGGAAATTTTAGTCGTCGTCCCCCTCCCCCCGAAAATCCCCCCCCCCCCCTCCGGAGAAAAAAGTCTGGAAGAAAGACTGGTAGCATCCCACAGCATGAGACATATGAATCTCCCTGACATTCTCCAGGACTCATGGGGCCGGTCTGACGGATAGAACTTCGTGAAAACCATTAGACTAATTTTTTACTCTCCGCATCGTTAAGATAATTAATTACTTTGATGAAACAACAAGATACAAATTATTCATATTCAAGATTACAGCATACATTTTTGTAAATTAACTTTTTAATAAGCTGCCGTAATTAGACTAGATGAGTGTAAAAATAGCATTTGAAATATTGATCGCTATCTCCTCAGTGTCGTAGGCGTTTGATGGCATTAGGTCTAGGTCAGTGTTTTGTTTAAAGTAGTTTTTAAACATTGCAACACAACACAGACAACACGACACACCTCCACACATCCACACATCCACACCTCCACACCCCCACACTCGACACAACACAGACACCACCACACACCTCCACACATCCACACATCCACACCTCCACACCCCCACACTCGACACAACACAGACACCACCACACACCTCCACACATCCACACATCCACACATCCACACCTCCACACCCCCACACTCAACACAACACAGACACCACCCCACACAACACAGACACCACCACACACCTCCACACATCCACACATCCACACCTCCACACCCCCACACTCACCACAACACAGACACCACCCCACACAACACAGACACCACCCACACAACACAGACACCACCCCACACAACACAGACACCACCCCACACAACACAGACACCACCCCACACACAACACAGACACCACCCCACACACCACACAGACACCACCCCACACAACACAGACACCACCCCACACAACACAGACACCACCCCACACAACACAGACACCACCCCACACAACACAGACACCACCCCACACACCACAGACACCACCCCACACAACACAGACACCACCCCACACACCACACAGACACCACCCCACACAACACAGACACCACCCACACAACACAGACACCACCCCACACACCACACAGACACCACCCCACACCACACAGACACCACCCCACACAACACAGACACCACCCACACAACACAGACACCACCCCACACACCACACAGACACCACCCCACACAACACAGACACCACCCCACACACAACAGAGACACCACCCCACACCACACAGACACCACCCCACACCACACCCCACCCCACCCCACACAACACAGACACCACCCCACACAACACAGACACCACCCCACACCCCACACACCCCACACAACACAGACACCACCCACACAACACTGACACCACCCCACACACAACACAGACACCACCCCACACCCCACACACCCCACACAACACAGAATCCACCCCACACACAACACAGACACAACCCACACACAACAGAGACACCACCCCACACAACACTGACACCACCCCACACACAACACAGACACCACCCCACACCCCACACACCCCACACAACACAGACACCACCCCACACAACACAGACACCACCCACACAACACAGACACCACCCCACACAACAGAGACACCACCCCACACCCCACACAACAGAGACACCACCCCACACACAACACAGACACCACCCCACACACAACACAGACACCACCCCACACACAACACAGACACCACCCCACACCCCACACACCCCACACAACACAGACACCACCCCACACACAACACAGACACCACCCCACACCCCACACACCCCACACAACACAGACACCACCCCACACACAACACAGACACCACCCCACACACAACACAGACACCACCCCACACCCCACACACCCCACACAACACAGACACCACCCCACACACAACACAGACACCACCCCACACCCCACACACCCCACACAACACAGACACCACCCCACACAACACAGACACCACCCCACACAACACAGACACCACCCCACACAACACAGACACCACCCCACACAACAGAGACACCACCCCACACACAACACAGACACCACCCCACACCCCACACACCCCACACAACACAGACACAACCCCACACAACAGAGACACCACCCACACAACACAGACACCACCCCACACACAACACAGACACCACCCCACACACAACACAGACACCACCCACACAACACAGACACCACCACACACAACACAGACACCACCCCACTCAACACAGACACCACCCCACACCACACAGACACCACCCCACACAACAGAGACACCACCCCACACAACACAGAATCCACCCACACAACACAGACACCACCCCACACCCCACACACCCCACACAACACAGACACCACCCACCCACACAACACAGACACCACCCCACACAACACAGACACCACCCCACACTTCACACAACACAGACACCACCCCACACCCCACCCCACCCCACCCCACACAACACAGACACCACCCCACACAACAGAGACACCACCCCACACACTACACAGACACCACCCCACACAACACAGACACCGCCCTACACACAACACAAACACCACCCCACACAACAGAGACACCACCCCACACACTACACAGACACCACCCCACACAACACAGACACCACCCCACACACAACACAAACACCACCCCACACAACAGAGACACCACCCCACACACTACACAGACACCACCCCACACAACACAGACACCGCCCTACACACAACACAAACACCACCCCACACAACAGAGACACCACCCCACACAACACAGACACCACCCACACAACACAGACACCACCACACACAACACAGACACCACCCCACACAACACAGACACCACCCCACACAACAGAGACACCACCCACACAACACAGACACCACCCCACACAACTCAGACACCACCCCACACAACACAGACACCACCCCACACAACACAGACACCACCCCACACACAACACAGACACCACCCCACACAACACAGACACCACCCCACACACAACACAGACACCACCCACACCACACAGACACCACCCCACACAACACAGACACCAAACCACACCCCACACACCCCACACAACACAGACACCACCCCACACACAACACAGACACCACCCCACACAACAGAGACACCACCCACACAACAGAGACACCACCCCACACAACACAGACACCACCCACACAACACAGACACCACCACACACAACACAGACACCACCCCACACAACACAGACACCACCCCACACAACAGAGACACCACCCACACAACACAGACACCACCCCACACAACTCAGACACCACCCCACACCCCACACACCCCACACAACACAGACACCACCCCACACCCCACACAGACACCACCCCACACCCCACACACCCCACACAACACAGACACCACCCCACACCCCACACACCCCACACAACACAGACACCACCCCACACAACACAGACACCACACCAGACACCACCCCACACAACACAGACACCACCCCACACAACACAGACACCACCCCACACAACACAGACACCACCCCACACACAACACAGACACCACCCCACACAACACAGACACCACCCCACACAACACAGACACCACCCCACACACAACACAGACACCACCCCACACACAACACAGACACCACCCCACACAACACAGACACCACCCCACACACAACACAGACACCACCCCACACAACACAGACACCACCCCACACACAACACAGACACCACCCCACACAACACAGACACCACCCACACAACACAGACACCACCCCACACAACACAGACACCACCCCACACAACACAGACACCACCCCACACCCCACACACCCCACACACAACACAGACACCACCCCACACAACACAGACACCACCCCACACCACACAGACACCACCCACACAACACAGACACCACCCCACACAACACAGACACCACCCCACACCACACAGACACCACCCCACACCACACAGACACCACCCCACACAACACAGACACCACCCCACACCACAGACACCACCCGCACCACAGAGACA
Organism: Physella acuta; assembly: GCF_028476545.2. Lineage (NCBI taxonomy): Eukaryota > Metazoa > Mollusca > Gastropoda > Physidae > Physella > Physella acuta. Next base: position 623,159 of record NW_026731876.1, read on the forward strand.
CCACATCCCACACAACACAGACACCACCCCACACCACAGACACCACCCCACACAACACAGACACCACCCCACACCACAGACACCACCCCACACCACAGACACCACCCCACACAACACAGACACCACCCCACACACAACACAGACACCACCCACACAACAGAGACACCACCCCACACCCCACCCCACACAACACAGACACCACCCCACACCCCACACAACACAGACACCACCCCACACAACACAGACACCACCCCACACAACACAGACACCACCCCACACACAACACAGACACCACCCACACCACACAGACACCACCCCACACAACACAGACACCAAACCACACCCCACACACCCCACACAACACAGACACCACCCCACACACAACACAGACACCACCCCACACAACAGAGACACCACCCACACAACAGAGACACCACCCCACACAACACAGACACCACCCACACAACACAGACACCACCCCACACACAACACAGACACCACCCCACACAACACAGACACCACCCCACACAACACAGACACCACCCACACCACACAGACACCACCCCACACACTACACAGACACCACCCCACACCCCACACAACACAGACACCACCCCACACACTACACAGACACCACCCCACACCCCACCCCACACAACACAGACACCACCCCACACAACACAGACACCACCCCACACAACACAGACACCACCCACACCACACAGACACCACCCCACACAACACAGACACCACCCCACACAACACAGACACCACCCCACACAACACAGACACCACCCCACACAACACAGACACCACCCCACACAACAAAGACACCACCCCACACCACACAGACACCACCCAATAAGGGACATAACACATACAGCCACTACCCTCAAAGTCTCTGGTAGACCGAGGCAGGGATGTCCCAACTGTGATGTAAGTTGTGGGGTCAGGGTGGGGATGGGGGACGGGCGTGGGTGTTTTGCCCAAAGTATCGGATAGACAGGGGACAGGCTGCGACTTACGTAAGTAGCGGCTAAGTAGCGGCCCGTACGGCTTCCTATAGACGCACCCAATTAAAACGTCGGGAGATAAAAATTTTTATAAGGTTTGACAACTCGAGCTAAAATAGAACAAATCGCACGTCTTTCAGTGAACTCAATGCAGAACTTTGTTCTATTTCATCCAGCACTAGTCAAAGTTTTTCTCCTTCAGATTGTCATTTCTACCGTTTCACAGCCAGTCTAGAGATCACGTGACATTCTAGATAGTTAAGAACCCCCTGTTAAATCACAATGAGTATTTGTATTAAACAAGATATATCAATGTTTTAAACAAAAATTGGTATTTATTTTGAACATAATTTTAATGATGCTGTTATTAACGTACTGACTGATATATATATATATATATATATATATATATATATATATATATATATATATATATATATATATATATATATATATATATATATATATATGGGTTAATTAAAAGATTCCCCTAATGAAGCCACTAGAAAAAAGTCTTGAGGTGACAAACTTGGAATCTCCGGAAAAAAAAATGATGGAAGCCACACGCGGTATGACAGGAAAAAAATATTTCTTGTCTTTTGTTGGTCAACAGGATGGTGGCGTACGTGTGGAGTAGCAGGCCATTTTTGCTTAATGTGCTTTTTAAACATCGCGATGTTAATTTTAGCTTGATCTAGTTTTTATACATCACAGTATTATTTTTGTTTCAAGTCGTTTTTTAAACATTGCGATGTTAATTTTGTTTTGATCCAGTTTTATACATCACGGTGTTAATACATCCCCCACCTACTACAACATCCAACCATCACACCATCCATCTATCATGTCATCCATCCATTCATCATACCACCCACCTATTAATCCATCTACCCCTCACACCATCCACCCCTCACACCATCCACCCATCACACCATCCACCCATCACACCATCCACCCATCCCACCATCCACCCACCCCACCATCCACCCATCCACCCATCCTACCATCCACCCATCCCACCATCCACCCATCCCAACATCCACCCATCCCACCATCCACCCATCCCACCATCCACCCATCCCACCATCCACCCATCCCATCATCCACCCATCCCACCATCCACCCATCACACCATCCACCCATCACACCATCCACCCATCCCACCATCCACCCACCCCACCATCCACCCATCCCACCATCCACCCATCCTACCATCCACCCATCACACCATCCACCCATCACACCATCCACCCATCACACCATCCACCCATCCCACCATCCACCCATCACACCATCCACCCATTACACAACCCATCCACCCACCCATCATATCATCCACCCATCATACTATCCACCCATCACACCATCTACCCATCCCACCATCCACCCATCCCACCATCCACCCATCACACCATCCACCCATCCCACCATCCACCCATCACACCATCCACCCATCATACTATCCACCCATCACACCATCCACCCATCACACCATCCACCCATCACACCATCCACCCATCACACCATCCACCCATTACACAACCCATCCACCCACCCATCATATCATCCACCCACCCACCATCCACCCATCCTACCATCCACCCATCCCACCATCCACCCACCCCACCATCCACCCACCCCACCATCCACCCATCCCACCATCCACCCATCACACCATCCACGCATCACACCATCCACCCATCACACCATCCACCCATCCCACCATCCACCCACCCCACCATCCACCCATCCCACCATCCACCCATCATACTATCCACCCATCACACCATCCACCCATCCCACCATCCACCCATCCCACCATCCACCCATCACACCATCCACCCATTACACAACCCATCCACCCACCCATCATATCATCCACCCACCCACCATCCACCCATCCTACCATCCACCCATCCACCCATCCCACCATCCACCCATCACACCATCCACCCATCCCACCATCCACCCATCCCACCATCCACCCATCATACTATCCACCCATCCCACCATCCACCCATCACACCATCCACCCATCCCACCATCCACCCATCCCACCATCCACCCATCACACCATCCACCCATCCCACCATCCCACCATCCACCCATCCCACCATCCACCCATCACACCATCCACCCATTACACAACCCATCCACCCACCCATCATATCATCCACCCACCCACCATCCACCCATCCTACCATCCACCCATCCCACCATCCACCCACCCCACCATCCACCCACCCCACCATCCACCCATCCCACCATCCACCCATCACACCATCCACGCATCACACCATCCACCCATCACACCATCCACCCATCACACCATTCACCCATCCCACCATCCACCCATCACACCATCCACTCATTACACAACCCATCCACCCACCCATCATATCATCCACCCATCATACTATCCACCCATCACACCATCCACCCACCCCACCATCCACCCATCCCACCATCCACCCATCCCACCATCCACCCATCCTACCATCCACCCATCCCACCATCCACCCATCCCACCATCCACCCATCCCACCATCCACCCATCCCACCATCCACCCATCCCACCATCCACCCATCACACCATCCACCCATCCCACCATCCACCCACCCCACCATCCACCCATCCCACCATCCACCCATCACACCATCCACCCATCACACCATCCACCCATCCCACCATCCACCCATCCCACCATCCACCCATGCCACCATCCACCCATCACACCATCCACCCATTACACAACCCATCCACCCACCCATCATATCATCCACCCACCCCACCATCCACCCATCACACCATCCACCCATCCCACCATCCACCCATCACACCATCCACCCATTACACAACCCATCCACCCACCCATCATATCATCCACCCATCATACTATCCACCCATCACACCATCCACCCACCCCACCATCCACCCATCCCACCATCCACCCATCCTACCATCCACCCATCCCACCATCCACCCATCCTACCATCCACCCATCACACCATCCACCCATCACACCATCCACCCAACACACCATCCACCCATCCCACCATCCACCCATCACACCATCCACACATTACACAACCCATCCACCCACCCATCATATCATCCACCCATCACACCATCCACCCATTACACAACCCATCCACCCACCCATCATATCATCCACCCATCATACTATCCACCCACCCCACCATCCACCCATCACACCATCCACCCATCCCACCATCCACCCATCCCACCATCCACCCATCACACCATCCACCCATTACACCACCCATCCACCCACCCATCATATCATCCACCCATCACACTATCCACCCATCACACCACCCACCCACCCACCCATGACACCACCCACCCACCCACCACACCATCTATCAACACGTGACTACAACAAAGCACGACATGACGCACATGACAATGTTATGAGACTGTAAATAATTTAATCTACACTGTACTTTAAAACTTATTTATTTGCCCCCCCCCCCCCCAGTAGAAGCCCCACCCCAGCAGATATTTGCTTGACTTGATACAGCAGAGCTGCAGTGTGTAGATGAAGGCGTCGAAGAATTGCTCAGATGCTATTCAGAAAAAAGGTTGATGGAAATCAAATTTATTTCCCCATTATTCAGTTTGTTTAAAAGCAATTGTATTTCATCCCTTGATGATTTGTGTGGATGATTTGTGTGGATGATTGGGTGATGTCAAAACATCGGCGTTTGTTTGTTGTATTTTTAGTGTTGTATGTTGTAGTAAGTTATAGTAGGTTGCGGAGTGTTTGTTATAGCTAGAGCTTTTTGTATCTATGCAGGGGACTACGTTTGTGTTTATAATGTTATTGTTGTTGTTGTTGTATAAATTTGTATTTTATAAAGTTTGTTGTATGTTATTTGTTTGCTGTATTTGTGTAGCATGGTTGTTGACGATGAATTGTTCAACACTCTCCCATGACATGGATGTTATCCAAATGATTTAAAATATTTTTGCCATAACCTGATCACGTCTTACCCATCATGTTTAACCGTACTCAGTCGGCCATGCTAAAATTAGAATCCAATTTCTTGGAAATGTGATCTCTAAAGATGTTAACTTGTGCCATGTGATCTGCCAGTGAGGGTATCGTGTTCGTCTGCTGATTGTAAAATCTAATGAGATACCAGATCAGGTGGACGAGAGTTGAGACGAGATTTTTTCATAAAAATGGCGACTTGTTTTAAAACTGTTGTTTTTAATTAGAACCGACATAAATAGACTATCATCACAGGGTATAAGAAGGGGTTGAGTATCGTATTTTTTTTCTTATAAAAACTTTGTCTGGCTGTTTATGCTTAGGTTCTTTGCTGTTCTTTTCATGCGTATTGTGTACCTGTGTGTTGTACCTGTGTGTTGTACCTGTATGTTCTACCTGTGTGTTGTACCTGTATGTTGTACCTGTGTGTTGTACCTGTATGTTGTACCTGTGTGTTGTACCTGTGTGTTGTACCTGTGTGTTGTACCTGTGTGTTGTACCTGTGTGTTGTACCTGTGTGCTGTACCTGTGTGCTGTACCTGTGTGCTGTACCTGTGTGTTGTACCTGTATGTTGTAACTGTGTTTTGTACCTGTGTGTTGTACCTGTGTGTTGTACCTGTGTGTTGTACCTGTGTGTTGTACCTGTGTGTTTTACCTGTGTGTTGTACCTGTGTGTTGTACCTGTATGTTGTACCTGTATGTGTTGTACCTGTATGTTGTACCTGTGTGTTGTATGTACATGTATGTTGTACCTGTGTGTTGTACCTGTATGTTGTACCTGTGTGTTGTACCTGTATGTTGTACCTGTGTGTTGTACCTGTGTGTTGTACCTGTATGTTGTACCTGTGTGTTGTACCTGTATGTTGTACCTGTGTGTTGTACCTGTGTGTTGTACCTGTATGTTGTACCTGTATGTTGTACCTGTGTGTTGTACCTGTGTGTTGTACCTGTATGTTGTACCTGTATGTTGTACCTGTGTGTTGTACCTGTGTGTTGTACCTGTATGTTGTACATGTATGTTGTACCTGTATGTTGTATGTACATGTATGTTGTACCTGTGTGTTGTACCTGTGTGTTGTACCTGTATTTTGTACATGTATGTTGTACCTGTGTTGTATGTACATGTATGTTGTACCTGTGTGTTGTACCTGTGTGTTGTACCTGTATGTTGTACATGTATGTTGTACCTGTATGTTGTATGTACATGTATGTTGTACCTGTGTGTTGTACCTGTGTGTTGTACCTGTATGTTGTACATGTATGTTGTACCTGTATGTTGTATGTACATGTATGTTGTACCTGTATGTTGTACCTGTGTGTTGTACCTGTGTGTTGTACCTGTGTGTTGTACCTGTGTGTTGTACCTGTATGTTGTACCTGTATGTTGTACCTGTGTGTTGTACCTGTGTGTTGTACCTGTATGTTGTACCTGTATGGTGTACCTGTGTGTTGTACCTGTGTGTTGTACCTGTATGTTGTACCTGTGTGTTGTACCTGTGTGTTGTACCTGTGTGTTGTACCTGTGTGTTGTACCTGTGTGTTGTACCTGTGTGTTGTACCTGTGTGTTGTACCTGTATGTTGTATGTACATGTATGTTGTACCTGTGTGTTGTACCTGTGTGTTGTACCTGTATGTTGTACCTGTGTGTTGTACCTGTGTGTTGTACCTGTATGTTGTATATGTATGTTGTACCTGTATGTTGTATGTACAAGTATGTTGTACCTGTGTGTTGTACCTGTATGTTGTACCTGTGTGTTGTACCTGTGTGTTGTACTTGTATGTTGTACCTGTGTATTGTACCTGTATGTTGTATGTACATGTATGTTGTACCTGTGTGTTGTACCTGTAGGTTGTACCTGTATGTTGTACCTATGTGTTTTACCTGTCTGTTGTATGTACCTGTGTGTTGTACCTGTATGTTGTATCTGTATGTTGTAAGTACATGTATGTTGTACCTGTGTGTTATACCTGTATGTTGTATGTACATGTATGTTGTACCTGTGTGTTGTACCTGTGTGTTGTACCTGTGTGTTGTACCTGTATGTTGTACCTGTGTGTTGTACCTGTGTGTTGTACCTGTGTGTTGTACCTGTGTGTTGTACCTGTGTGTTGTACCTGTATGTTGTACCTGTATGTTGTACCTGTGTGTTGTACCTGTGTGCTGTACCTGTATGTTGTACCTGTATGTTGTACCTGTGTGTTGTACCTGTGTGCTGTACCTGTATGTTGTACCTGTGTGTTGTACCTGTATGTTGTACCTGTATGTTGTACCTGTGTGTTGTACCTGTGTGCTGTACCTGTGTGTTGTACCTGTGTGTTGTACCTGTATGTTGTACCTGTGTGTTGTACCTGTGAGTTGTACCTGTGTGCTGTACCTGTGTGTTGTATGTACATGTATGTTGTACCTGTGTGTTGTACCTGTATGTTGTACCTGTGTGTTGTACCTGCATGTTGTACCTGTGTGCTGTACCTGTATGTTGTACCTGTATGTTGTACCTGTGTGTTGTACCTGTGTGTTGTACCTGTGTGTTGTACCTGTGTGTTGTACCTGTATGTTGTACCTGTATGTTGTACCTGTGTGTTGTACCTGTGTGTTGTACCTGTATGTTGTATGTACATGTATGTTGTACCTGTGTGTTGTACCTGTATGTTGTACCTGTGTGTTGTACCTGCATGTTGTACCTGTGTGCTGTACCTGTATGTTGTACCTGTATGTTGTACCTGTGTGTTGTACCTGTGTGTTGTACCTGTGTGTTGTACCTGTGTGTTGTACCTGTATGTTGTACCTGTATGTTGTACCTGTGTGTTGTACCTGTGTGCTGTACCTGTATGTTGTACCTGTGTGTTGTACCTGTGAGTTGTACCTGTGTGCTGTACCTGTGTATTGTACCTGTATGTTGTACCTGTGTGTTGTACCTGTGTTGTACCTGTGTGTTGTACCTGTATGTTGTATGTACATGTATGTTGTACCTGTGTGTTGTACCTGTATGTTGTACCTGTGTGTTGTACCTGTATGTTGTACCTGTGTGTTGTACCTGCATGTTGTACCTGTGTGTTGTACCTGTATGTTGTACCTGTGTGTTGTACCTGTATGTTGTACCTGTGTGTTGTACCTGTATGTTGTACCTGCGTGTTGTACCTGTATGTTGTACCTGTGTATTGTACCTGTGTGTTGTACCTGTGTATTGTACCTGTATGTTGTATGTACATGTATGTTGTACCTGTGTGTTGTACCTGTATGTTGTACCTGTATGTTGTACCTGTGTATTGTACCTTTGTGTTGTACCTGTGTATTGTACCTGTATGTTGTATGTACATGTATGTTGTACCTGTGTGTTGTACCTGTGTGTTGTACCTGTATGTTGTACCTGTGTATTGTACCTGTGTGTTGTACCTGTGTGTTGTACCTGTATGTTGTATGTACATGTATGTTGTACCTGTGTGTTGTACCTGTATGTTGTATGTACATGTATGTTGTACCTGTGTGTTGTACCTGTGTGTTGTACCTGTATGTTGTACCTGTGTGTTGTACCTGTGTGTTGTACCTGTGTGCTGTACCTGTGTGTTGTACCTGTATGTTGTATGTACATGTATGTTGTACCTGTGTGTTGTACCTGTATGTTGTACCTGTGTGTTGTACCTGTATGTTGTACCTGTGTGTTGTACCTGTATGTTGTACCTGTGTGTTGTACCTGTATGTTGTACCTGTGTGTTGTACCTGTATGTTGTACCTGTGTATTGTACCTGTGTGTTGTACCTGTATGTTGTATGTACATGTATGTTGTACCTGTGTGTTGTACCTGTGTGTTGTACCTGTATGTTGTACCTGTATGTTGTACCTGTGTATTGTACCTGTATGTTGTATGTACATGTATGTTGTACCTGTGTATTGTACCTGTATGTTGTACATGTATGTTGTACCTGTGTGTTGTACCTGTGTTGTACCTGTGTGTTGTACCTGTATGTTGTATGTACATGTATGTTGTACCTGTGTGTTGTACCTGTGTGTTGTACCTGTATGTTGTACCTGTATGTTGTACCTGTGTATTGTACCTGTATGTTGTATGTACATGTATGTTGTACCTGTGTATTGTACCTGTATGTTGTACATGTATGTTGTACCTGTGTGTTGTACCTGTGTTGTACCTGTGTGTTGTACCTGTATGTTGTATGTACATGTATGTTGTACCTGTGTGTTGTACCTGTATGTTGTACCTGTGTGCTGTACCTGTGTGTTGTACCTGTATGTTGTACCTGTGTGTTGTACCTGTATGTTGTACCTGTGTGTTGTAGCTGTGTGTTGTACCTGTGTGTTGTACCTGTATGTTGTACCTGTATGTTGTACCCGGATGTCAGCTGATATGTGAATGATCGTTCAACACGTTTAGTTCATGCGTGTAATCAGTAGATGTGGTCATGCTCATGACTGGACGGTGTACTCACTCACGAATTCATGTTGTTTAGTGACCCAAGCCAATACATAAGCTTTTGTTTTATTGCCGTGTTTAATGACCAATGCTTGGTGGAGGCGAGTTAAGGGGAGTCACCTCGAAATGTCTAAGAAGGGAAGCAACTCTGATTATCTGAACAAGCCTTAGAATATTTAGGTATCTTAGGTATTAAATGACAACCACACAATTAGACAAATACCTTTGCACCAAAATCTCTAGCCCTAAATCCAACTCTCTTGAATATTTTTGCCGTTCACCCAAATGTCTAGCACTACGACTTGCTGCCCACATCCACGCCAACTATCTTGCACTACCACAGGGTGACCCGTTCAGTCCTTGTCTCATCTGTCCCCCCCCTCCCCCCCACCACCACCCCAGCCAGCAACTGATGACGTCGATGGATTGAAATGTCACGTGCAGCGTTTAGAATGTCCGAAAGTTTCAGTTTCCCGACATGATATACTTGTAGCGGATTATTTTTTTGCTCTCACCCCACCCCACCCTCCCTAATATCAACTCACGTAACGGTATATCTTGTGGCAGGTTTAACAGCTCTTCTATTCTCAGAATACATCAAAATACAACACTCACAGAATACATCAAAATACAACACTCACAGAATACATCAAAATACAAAACTCACAGAAATATATCAAAATACAACACTCACAGAAATACATTAAGATCCAAAAATATATTTGCCTAGCTTTAAAGTACATGATGTATTTATATGCTAAATTGTATGATTCTCAAAACGTATGATATCACGACCACAAATTCTGCCACTGCTACCATTGCTAAAATCTACTGATGGGCTTGACAAGAAGATCCACAGCTGCATTAAATCCACTGGCTGGATAGCAGCTTTGTCTTGCGTGAATACCATAGACTGAGCGGGTGTATGTGTGTGAGACAGTCTGTATGCGTGTGAGGGTATGTATGTGTGTAAGGATGTGTATGTGTGTGAGGGTATTATGTATGGGTGTATGCGTGAGCCTGTTGATCTGTGTATGAGTTTTTTAGTGTGTGTGTGTGTTTTTAGTGGTGTATTAGTGTACGAGTATTTGCTAGCGTGTGTGTGTGGATGTGCGAGTTTGCGTGTGTGTTTGTATGTGTAAGTGTGTGTGTGTGTATATGTATGTCTGTGTTGTAGACCAAGATTTATCTCTCTTGTCAAATGTCTACATCCACCATCTACGAACTGACCCTTCCAGAACTTTCCAGCAACTTTTTCTTGAACTTTGAACCTGACAAACAAAATCCAGGGATCAAATCTTGAGACTCACAGAAGGTCAAAGGTTAGACAGCCCTGTTTGAGAAAACAGCAAAAGGGATTTGACAAGTCATCTGTGCTAGTGACGAAAATCCTGGTTTAAAATGTGTCGGGTACATCGTCTGCTAGTGACGTCTGATGGTGGTGGTTTTTCGTATATACGAGAAAGTAAAAAATGTAATTATTTTAAATTTTTCTACCAAAATACAAACTTAATTGGTTTGGAATAATTCAGACAATTTAATCCAAACCCGATTTAAATCCAATCTCTGCAATTCGTAATTTAATGTTTACGTTTGTATCTAGTCCACGTTTTTCTTAAAACAAAGATTCTGACTAATATCGGATTTCATCACGACAATATGTTTCATCAAGAGTGATACGTAAAATGTTTTGTTTTTAAAGGGTGGGCAGTGTTTTATTTCAACCTCATCAGATTTTTAAAAATGTAGACTCATGCAATCCAAGTATTTAATTTAATCCTGACCATATTTTTCTAAATCCTGACCAGGTTTTATTGATCTCAAACCGTCTAGATCTGGTTAAATCTGCAGTGTGTGGGGGTGGGTGTCGTCTGCTAGACAGGACAACAACAGACTGACCCCCGTGACAGAAGACAACAGACTAAAACTGCAGACGACGGCGTAGCTTGAAAGCTGAGACAACCCTATAAAGTTCGATAACTGCCACCGGTTGGGAAAATTCGCATTGTCTCCCTTAAGTGACATTTTTAACGGAATGGCGTCCCTGGAGGGGTGGATTTTCTTCGATGATTCATTTTGCCCATCAGAAATATTTCTTGTGATTAAATCTATTTTAAAATTTTATATTGTGTTAGAAATATTTTTTAAAATTTCAAATTTTGTAAAAAGGAAATGTCAGCCGTACAGTTGAGGCTTTTGTTTCCTGTTCAAAGCTTGATCACGTGATCGGGGAAATTAGGCCTCGGCTGTTGACACTTCTACCTGTCACCCACAGTCTTAGATGTCAAATGTTTCCCCCCCCCCCCCACCCGCTCCTAGTGTCAGTGTGGTCACACACGGCTCGACCACGTTAGTCGGACAGTCAGTCGGACAGATGGATCATGGACAGATAAACAGAAGGACAGACGGAAAGACGAACGTTTTATACCGGATGGTCGGACAGTCAGTCGGACAGTCAGACAGTCAGTCGGACAGTCAGTCGGACAGTCAGTCGGACAGTCGGACAGTCAGTCGGACAGTCGGACAGACGGACAGTCGGACAGATGAACAGACGAACGGTTTATACCGGATGGTCGGACAGCTCATCCCGGACATACGGACATTTAATACAGGACAGTCAGTCGGACAGTCAGTCGGACAGTCGGACAGTCAGTCGGACAGTCAGTCGGACAGTCAGTCGGACAGTCGGACAGTCAGTCGGACAGTCAGTCGGACAGACAGACATTTAATACAGGACAGTCAGTCGGACAGTCGGACATTTAATACCGGACAGTTCACACGACATAGACCTACATGACTGAAAGGTCAGCCTGTGATCTAAGAATCCTCAGGTGAGGGGCTCAAGATTTGTTGACGGTCGCCGTTGTAGAGCGAGCGACAGTTGATCAGAGATTGACGAGTTGCCCTACCTAACCACCCCCTCCCCTTTACCCAACCTCCCCCTCCCCTTTACACAACCTCCCCCTCCCCTTTACCCATCCGCCCCCTCCCCTCCTGTCTAAATTATGCAAGATCAGCACAAAATGTGCATCATTACTGTAGCCGATGAACGGAATCGCTCCGTCTGATATTTCAATTTGTCTCAAACAAAAGCTTTTCTCTATTCTCGAGGCCGCCTGCTTTATGGCTTTAGGTTAAATATTCAATTTCTAATTTGGTTTGATTTTTTGACTGTAAAGATTTGTTGGGACTTGTCAATAGAAATGTGGCGATCTGCTCAGAAAATATTTATGTCCAGATTGTTTGTGATTGGTTGAACGGGGTTTGTCCAGTTTTCCAATGCTGATTTATCACAACAATTCCACTCGGCTTCGGCTGTTGACCTTCGTGTGACCTCGAGGTGACCTGACCTAATTCTGCAACCAGGCCACAACTTCCTGTTTTGACAAGTTCTGTTAGTTCATGGTAAGGGATCAATTTGTCCTCGGGGGGGGGGGGGTCGAACTTGTGTATTGCTGATATTGTCACAGGAAAGATAAGCGACATAGCCTACAGCAGAACTCACATTTTAAAAAACCCTTGTACCCCATGTAGCGGCTGGTCACACAGTCTAAACCCCACCCCACCCCACCCTAATATTTGACGTCATTTACAATCGGCACGTAAACAAAGATGGCGGGAAGTTGTAAAAAAATGGAGACGTGATAAAAAGTTTATAACGTCATTTATTTAGGACCCGTAGTTAACTATGTCTGAAGAGAACATTAGTCGTGATTCACAACACCCCCCCCACCCCCCCCCCCCCTCAATATCTGATAATTTGTTAATGGGGACGCCAACCGCCGTATCACTCAGACCATCGGTTCTTTAAACGTCTGCAAATAAAAGAAAACTTTTATCGCGAGTGCAAAGAAGTCAGATACTTGCTCTTTTATTTACGAACCAGTTGACATTCACAAGCCCATCATGACATTCACAAGCCCATCATGACATGCTCTAGCCAATCATGACATTTACCAGATCATCATGATATTTACCAGCCCATTATGATATTTTCAAGCACATCATGGCATTTTCAAAACCATCATGAAAATCACAAGCCAATTTTGACATTTACTAGGCCATTACGACATTTACCAGCCAATGACATTTTCAAACCCATCATGATATTCACTAGCCAATCATAACTGGCCTTGTAGAATTGTTAGGAAAATGTCTTTTTTCCCGGCGAAGAAAATTTTTGCCCTCCAGTAAAACAATAATTGACAAGTTTTTTTCTAATGTCAACGTAAATGCCATGAATTCTTCGAAAAATCAATTTTAATGTGTTGATTGTTCAGGATAAATATTTGTCCAACGTTTTAAAAAAATCGTTTTACGTCTAACTTGTTCTGTCTAGTTTGCCCATCCATGTTTTCTATATGGGTTCTCTACCATGTGGGTTCTCTCTTAAATGGGTTCTCTCTTATATAGGCTCTGTCGTATATATGCTCTGTTCATATCTTTTCCGCCCATATATTTCTTCCATGTTTTCCCATGAATATTTTGCCCATGTTTTCCAATGAATATTTTGCCCATGTTTTCCAATGAATATTTTGCCCATGTTTTCCAATGAATATTTTGCCCATGTTTTCCCATGAATATTTTGCCCATGTTTTCCAATGAATATTTTGCCCATGTTTTCCAATGAATATTTTGCCCATGTTTTCCCATGAATATTTTGCCCATGTTTTCCAATGAATATTTTGCCCATGTTTTCCAATGAATATTTTGCCCATGTTTTCCCATGAATATTTTGCCCATGTTTTCCAATGAATATTTTGCCCATGTTTTCCAATGAATATTTTGCCCATGTTTTCCCATGAATATTTTGCCCATGTTTTCCCATGAATATTTTGCCCATGTTTTCCCATGAATATTTTGCCCATGTTTTCCACCCATTAAAATGTAATCCACGTCAACAAAGAAAAAGTTGACCTGCCACATCATCCAGACCAGACAGTAAACACTGATGAAGCCAATCAATCGCCACCCCCCTCCTCCCCCACCCCTGACCATCTGTTGAGACAAGGTTAACCTTAGTGCACTCGGCTAAACCTTGTGGGCAGTTATACAAAAATTTGGTCGGTTATCGCTGGATTTTCTTTCACGGAACCAATCAGATCAAGTGGGGCCGACGTCTTATGTCATTCTACAAGAGCTTAGCCACAGACGTCTTGAAACAGACGTCCTACCACAGACGTCACAGACGTCCTACCACAGACGTCCTACCACAGACGTCCTACCACAGACGTCCTACCACAGACGTCACAGACGTCCTACCACAGACGTCACAGACGTCCTACCACAGACGTCACAGACGTCCTACCACAGACGTCCTACCACAGACGTCCTACCACAGACGTCCTACCACAGACGTCCTGCCACAGACGTCCTGCCACAGACGTCCTGCCACAGACGTCCTGCCACAGACGTCCTACCACAGACGTCCTACCACAGACGTCCTACCACAGACGTCCTACCACAGACGTCCTACCACAGACGTCACAGACGTCCTACCACAGACGTCACAGACGTCCTACCACAGACGTCACAGACGTCCTACCACAGACGTCCTACCACAGACGTCCTACAACAGACGTCCTACAACAGACGTCCTACAACAGACGTCCTACAACAGACGTCCTACCACAGACGTCACAGACGTCCTGCCACAGACGTCCTGCCACAGACGTCCTACCACAGACGTCCTACCACAGACGTCCTACCACAGACGTCAACCACAGACGTCCTACCACAGACGTCCTACCACAGACGTCTTACCACAGACGTCCTACAACAGACGTCCTACCACAGACGTCCTACCACAGACGTCCTACCACAGACGTCCTACCACAGACGTCCTACCACAGACGTCCTACCACAGACGTCCTACCACAGACGTCACAGACGTCCTACCACAGACGTCCTACAACAGACGTCCTACCACAGACGTCCTACCACAGACGTCACAGACGTCCTACCACAGACGTCCTACAACAGACGTCCTACCACAGACGTCCTACAACAGACGTCCTACCACAGACGTCCTACCACAGACGTCCTACCACAGACGTCCTACCACAGACGTCACAGACGTCCTACCACAGACGTCACAGACGTCCTACCACAGACGTCCTACCACAGACGTCCTACCACAGACGTCCTACCACAGACGTCCTACCACAGACGTCCTACCACAGACGTCACAGACGTCCTACCACAGACGTCCTACCACAGACGTCCTACCACAGACGCCCTACCACATACGTCCTACCACAGACGTCCTACCACAGACGTCACAGACGTCCTACCACAGACGTCCTACAACAGACGTCCTACCACAGACGTCCTACCACAGACGTCCTACCACAGACGTCCTACCACAGACGTCCTACCACAGACGTCACAGACGTCCTACCACAGACGTCCTACAACAGACGTCCTACCACAGACGTCCTACCACAGACGTCACAGACGTCACAGACGTCCTACCACAGACGTCCTACAACAGACGTCCTACCACAGACGTCCTACAACAGACGTCCTACCACAGACGTCCTACCACAGACGTCCTACCACAGACGTCCTACCACAGACGTCACAGACGTCCTACCACAGACGTCACAGACGTCCTACCACAGACGTCCTACCACAGACGTCCTACCACAGACGTCACAGACGTCCTACCACAGACGTCACAGACGTCCTACCACAGACGTCCTACCACAGACGTCCTACCACAGACGTCCTACCACAGACGTCACAGACGTCCTACCACAGACGTCCTACCACAGACGTCCTACCACAGACGTCCTACCACAGACGTCCTACCACAGACGTCCTACCACAGACGTCCTACCACAGACGTCCTACCACAGACGTCCTACCACAGACGTCACAGACGTCCTACCACAGACGTCCTACAACAGACGTCCTACCACAGACGTCCTACCACAGACGTCACAGACGTCCTACCACAGACGTCCTACAACAGACGTCCTACCACAGACGTCCTACAACAGACGTCCTACCACAGACGTCCTACCACAGACGTCCTACCACAGACGTCCTACCACAGACGTCACAGACGTCCTACCACAGACGTCACAGACGTCCTACCACAGACGTCCTACCACAGACGTCCTACCACAGACGTCCTACCACAGACGTCCTACCACAGACGTCCTACCACAGACGTCACAGACGTCCTACCACAGACGTCCTACCACAGACGTCCTACCACAGACGCCCTACCACATACGTCCTACCACAGACGTCCTACCACAGACGTCACAGACGTCCTACCACAGACGTCCTACAACAGACGTCCTACCACAGACGTCCTACCACAGACGTCCTACCACAGACGTCCTACCACAGACGTCCTACCACAGACGTCACAGACGTCCTACCACAGACGTCCTACAACAGACGTCCTACCACAGACGTCCTACCACAGACGTCACAGACGTCACAGACGTCCTACCACAGACGTCCTACAACAGACGTCCTACCACAGACGTCCTACAACAGACGTCCTACCACAGACGTCCTACCACAGACGTCCTACCACAGACGTCCTACCACAGACGTCACAGACGTCCTACCACAGACGTCACAGACGTCCTACCACAGACGTCCTACCACAGACGTCCTACCACAGACGTCACAGACGTCCTACCACAGACGTCACAGACGTCCTACCACAGACGTCCTACCACAGACGTCCTACCACAGACGTCCTACCACAGACGTCACAGACGTCCTACCACAGACGTCCTACCACAGACGTCCTACCACAGACGTCCTACCACAGACGTCCTACCACAGACGTCCTACCACAGACGTCCTACCACAGACGTCCTACCACAGACGTCCAACCACAGACGTCCTACCACAGACGTCCTACCACAGACGTCCTACCACAGACGTCCTACCACAGACGTCCTGCCACAGACGTCCTACCACAGACGTCCTGCCACAGACGTCCTGCCACAGACGTCCTGCCACAGACGTCCTACCACAGACGTCCTACCACAGACGTCCTACCACAGACGTCCTACCACAGACGTCCTACCACAGACGTCCTACCACAGACGTCCTACCACAGACGTCCTACCACAGACGTCCTACCACAGACGTCCTACCACAGACGTCCTACCACAGACGTCACAGACGTCGTATGATAGACGTCCTGCTCGATACATCGTATAAAAACGTCCATTGAAAGAAGTATGGTTAAATTTAAATTGACAATCTAGGTCTCATTTCGTTTGTAAGACTCGCTCCTATTGGCTAACGCAGTCATGTGACTAAAATCAAGAAAAATGCGACCAGCAGAAAATCTGATTACTTTTTCACCATTCTGTAGAGTGGGCGGGGGTGGGGGTGGGGGTCATGGTTTGTTTAGGGAGGATGGTACATGTGTGAGGAGAAGGGGGATCTGGTTTTTGTCACATAGGGTTGGCGGGGGGGGTGGTGATTAGCTTTGAGAGGTCAGATGTTGGCAAAGTTTCTTCCAGGCATCTCTTCGGGGGACAAAGCCCCACCCCCCCCCCCCCCCCCGAAAAAAATTATACCCCCCCACCCCGAAAAATATATACTTTTAACAGTGTCCCCCCCCCCCCAAAGAAAGTCAACCCCCCCCCCCCCCCCCCGAAAATTTAAATTTCAAGTGCCCCCCCCCCCCCCCCGGAGAAAAAAGTCTGGAAGAAACACTGGATGTTGGCCAGTATAGTAACGTACATGAAAAATTTGGCAGCTACTGTCCCTTAACAGATTTTATTTTGGTGCCACCTAATTGATGTAGAAAACAGTTAAATTAGTGTGTGAAGCCTTGTAGCAGTTTATTTTCTTAATCTTTGACTAGGTATACTTCAATAAGTCAGCATCAAATGAGCTTTTAAAATGTTTTCTACCGTTTTAGGCACTTTTGGTCGGCCGGGCAGGCCGCCCCACCCGCCCACCCCATGCTACGCCAATGATGAACTCAAGCAATGCCGCCAGGTAGACGGCCATATGATGAAGTCACTAGGACGGCCATAGGATGAGGGTCACCTCAGTCTCGAACACGGGTTCCGAACTCACGACCTACAGGCTAGCTAACGTGTGAGCTAGCGTGGTAGACCACCCAGCCGTCCACCCAGCCACCCACCCAGCCGTCCACCCAGCCGTCCACCCAGCCGTCCACCCAGCCGTCCACCCAGCCGTCCACCCAGCCGTCCACCCAGCCACCCACCCAGCCGTCCACCCAGCCGTCCACCCAGCCGTCCGACCAGCCACCCACCCAGCCACCCACCAAGCCGTCCACCCACCCACCCGTCCACCCAGCCACCCACCCAGCCGTCCACCCAGCCACCCACCCAGCCGTCCACCCAACCGTCCACCTACCCGTCCACCCACCCGTCCACCCAGCCGTCCACCCAGCCGTCCACCCAGCCGTCCACCCAGCCACTCACCAATCCGTCCACCCAGCAACCCACCCACCCGCATACCAAGCCGTCCATCCAGCCGTCCACCCAGCCGTCCACCCAGCCGTCCACCCAGTCGTCCACCCAGCCACCCTCCCAGCCGTCCATTCAGCCACCCATCCAGCCGTCCACCCAACCGTCCACCCACCCGTCCACCCACCCGTCCACCAATCCGTCCACCCAGCCGTCCACCCAGCCATCCACCCAGCCGTCCACCCAGCCGTCCACCCAGCCGTCCAATGCCAGTGGAGCGTGTAACGTTAACCTATCTATCAGCCAAATAGAAGGAGAACGTCCCCGGATTCTTTTTTCGGGGTCATATGCAAATGCCTTCCGGCCTAAGTGGATGAACACTTAACACAACGACCACTAGGGCGCGTATTCAATGTCTAGGGAAGCTAGTGATACTATTGTAATTAACACTCATCCAATCTACATACGACCTTTTAATCAGCGAACTCAGAAGTGGCAGAACACAAGGTTGAACTAAATAAAATATTGAATGTATAAAATATCAAAAACCCAACTTACACAATGTAGGAAAAAACACTATCACAGATTTCTACACTGTCTAAAGAACAGCTACAGGCCACACAACACTGCTGTAGTTTCTAGAATTACTTAGCGACAAGTAATATTAAAATAGAAGACTAAATCACTTAAGAAAGCAAGGCACACACAGGTCTTAAGTACTCTCACGTTCAAATGGTCAGAGTCTATAGCCGGACAATATGGACGGCTGCCTGATCAAGATAAAACTGCCTCGTAGACTGCCAGGTCAAGATAAACTGCCTCGTGTTGCGAGTGTGCAGTGCAATTAAAGACTTCTGTGACAGGGGAGGTTATCCTCAACTCATGTCGCCATTGGTTGGGATAATCATCTGATCAGAATCATTCAATCAGATTTTAATGGAAAATTTCTATGTCTCAAACACCTTAATAAGTCAGTGGAAAAACCCCAGGTGTTACACCATCATTCCATATAAGGAATTATACAATGTCAAAATAAAAATGACTCGACCTAAGTAGGTCACATCCCCTCCCTTTTTGGAAGTGACAGATAGGTTCCACAAAAACATACATAAGGAACCAATCTGGCAATGAAATAACAAAAATGTTTTACAAATGTAGGCAATCAAAATCATAATACCAGATGAAAATATCCCTGAACATAAAAGGGAAGTAACTCCAACTTTTACAATTGGTGAAAGGGGAGTAACCCTTCAAAAAGTAATTATACATCAAAATCCCTCAAAAAAGGGTATTACTATATTTCCATGTGGATATTAAAAGTGGTAAACCCGCCAGGGTAAGACCTTTATTTCAATGACTAGCTACAATATCAATTGAGTCATATGAGACATATTATTATAAAAGATTACATATAATCACAAACCACCTTTAATTAAGGTTCACCTGAAAATAAACAAAATATTCAACAGGATTGGAATTTTGAAAAAATCAAAATCATATTACTCATTTTCATATGAGTGACACTCAAACAAAACCTGTTTATGGTCCTAATGAACCACAAAGCATGTCACATGATCAATGTGTGTAACAAGATTTTACATCCTTGACAAACAATCAGCCACAACATTATCACTACCCTTAATGTGTGAAATTTCCAGATTAAAATTTTGGAAATATAAGCACCATCTCAATATTCTTTGATTTGTCTGTCCTAACTTAGAGGTAAATTTCAGGGGATCATGGTCAGAAAACACTCTGACTGGATTGGTTGAAGAAGAGACATAGACTTCAAAATGTTGTAATGATAAAACCAAAGCTAAAGCTTCTTTTTCAATAGTAGAATAATTCTTTTGGTTTTCATTTAACTTCCTGGAAAAAAAGGCAATGGGATGGTCAATTCCCATGTTGTCTTCTTGAAATAGGACTGAGCCAATGGCTAAGTTGCTAGCATCAATGGCAAGTTTAAAGGGCTTGCTAAAATTTGGTGCAGCCATAACAGGAGCATTTGATAAAAATGACTTAATGGTTAAAAAGGCTTCTTGACATTTATTTGACCATTCAAACTCAACACCCTTTTTCAATAATGCAGTAAGAGGTTCAGCAATAGCTGAAAAGTTTTGACAGAACCGCCTATAGTAACCAGCCATCCCAAGGAACTTTTTGATCTCTTTACAATTTTTGGGAGGTGGTAACCTTACAATAGCATCTACTTTAGCTTCAATGGGCCGAACTTGGTTCGTTCCCACTTGATAACCCAAATAGGTAATTGAAGCTTTACAGAAATCACTTTTATGTAAGTTTACAGTAAAATTAACTTCAGACAATTTTCTAAAAAGGTTGGTCAATTGAACAATATGTTCTTCAAAAGTATTAGAAAATACAACTATATCATCTATGTAGGCCTCACATTGGTCTATGTCAGCAATGACAGAGTTAATGACCCTCTGGAAAGTTTGACCAGCATTTCGCATACCAAAGGGCATACGTTTGTATCTATAAAAACCATTAGGGGTTACAAAAGCAGATATTTCTTTTGCACGGTCAGATAAGGGGATTTGCCAGTATCCTGAAAGTAAATCAATTTTGGAAATTATCTTAGCTTGACCAACTTTATCAATAACGTCCTCTATCCGAGGTAATGGATAGGAATCAGCTTTGGTGAGCGCATTCACCTTCCTAAAGTCGGTCACAAACCTGAAAGATCCACCGTCTTTCGGTACTAGGAGACATGGGGAACTCCAGTTGCTGAAACTGGGCTCAATGATATCATTCTTGAGCATATAATCAATTTCATCTTTTATCAAAGCAGCTTTTTCCGGGTTAACTCTATAGGGGTGTTGTTTAATGGGTTTTGCGTCACCAACGTCTACATCATGAGGTGGAACTTTCGCTTCTTTGGGGACATCCCCAAAAATA
Source organism: Physella acuta (assembly GCF_028476545.2). Taxonomy (NCBI): domain Eukaryota; kingdom Metazoa; phylum Mollusca; class Gastropoda; family Physidae; genus Physella; species Physella acuta. The sequence goes on from NW_026731876.1 coordinate 644,961, forward strand.
GAGGGAAATGTCTCAAATAACTGAGACAATCTATGGCTTTCCTCTGTGGACAAATGCATAAGACTACCCCATAGCTCAATGGCTAGGATCTCGGCGCGCCACGGCGGCGGCCGAGGTTCGAATACTCGGTGAGAAACTGAGTATAGTCTATGGTGTCTAGTGGTTTAGTGGCTTAGAAACTCGGCTTGCTGCCGAGTAGTGTGGCACAGTGGTTAGGAACACCACTAGTGGCCTAGTGGTTAGAACCACATAAGTGTCACACAATAGGAAACACAACCAGCACGAGAACAGTAGCTCAAGTGGCCTTGAGTGATCTGTGAGTCTCCATAGAGACTTGTCGCGCAGTTTATCTTGACCTGGCAGTCTACGAGGCAGTTTTACCTTGATCAGGCAGCCGTCCATATTGTCCGGCTATAGACTCTGACCATTTGAACGTGAGAGTACTTAAGACCTGTGTGTGCCTTGCTTTCTTCAGTTGATTTAGTCTTCTAGTTTAATATTACTTGTCGCTAAGTAAGTCTTGAAGCTACAGCAGTGTTGTGTGGCCTGTAGCTGTTCTTTAGACAGTGTAGAAATCTGTGATAGTGTTTTTTCCTACATTGTGTAAGTTGGGTTTTTGACATTTTATACATTAAATATTTTATTTAGTTCAACATTGTGTTCTGCCACTTCTGAGTTCGCTGATTAAAAAGTCGTATGTAGATTGGATGAGTGTTAATTACAATAGTATCACTAGCTTCCCTAGACATTAAATTCGAGCCCTAGTGGTCGTTGTGTTAAGTGTTCATCCACTTTGGCCGTAAGGCATTTGCATATGACCCCGAAAAAAGAATCCGGGGACGTTCTCCTTCTATTTGGCTGATAGATAGGTTAACGTTACAAGCGCAAGGCTCTGGCCTCAGCTAATTGTGTTTTTAATGGAGGATTGAGAAAACGGCAAAAGCAGTCGCGCTTTAATGTTGCAGTTGTAAGAGACGCCACGAGGGATGATGAGGGATCTCCACAACCAATGGCAGAGCGGGGCAGATCTTGACTTGAGCGGGGAAGATGTTGACTTGATGGGAGGTTTAACTGACTTGATGACATGCGCATGACCTTGAGTTTTTTAACGCCAGCAGACGATGAAAGATTCCCGTTACAGATTAATTTGATGTGACCTTCTCTCCTCGTCACATTCCTCCACAAGCCACACCCCACCCTCGCCACATCCCATCCTCGCCACACCCCATCCTCGCCACATCCCATCCTCGCCACACCCCATCCTCGCTACACACCATTCTCCCCACACACCATCCTTTCCACAACCCATCCTCGCCACACCCCATCCTTTCCACACCCCATCCTCGCCACACCCCATCCTCGCCACAACCCATCCTCGCCACACCCCATCCTTTCCACACCCCATCCTCGCCACACCCCATCCTCGCCACACCCCATCCTCGCCACACACCATCCTCGCCACACCCCATCCTCGCCACACCCCATCCTCGCCACACCCCATCCTCGCCACACCCCATCCTCGCCACACCCCGTCCACGCCACACACCATCCTCGCCACACCCCATCCTCGCCACACACTTTCTTCCTTCCTCACCTTTCCCCAGCCCCAATCCTCAAATCTCTCCCAAACCCTTCTCCCCACCCACGGGTCTCTATCGTCCCCCACCCACATCGACCTAATCCCCCGTCCCGTTAAACCCACACGGTCAACAAATCAATACGAGTACAGAAAGTTGACTCAAACTTTCCCAGCAACAAAACATTGTCTTTCCTTGACGAAGTTTCTAAACTTGACAAATGTCGAGAGTTTCGCTCACAAGTCTCCATCAACTTGCCAAATGTTTCTTGCATGTTTTCAGAGCTGATGGGAGCGCTAACAAGTCTCTGTCAACTTGCCATCTGTGAAGGTTAAATGTTAGTCAGGCCAGAACAAGGGTCAAGGGTCAAGATGGCCCAATTGTTCCAGCCCACCCCAAACAACTCAAACATCACAAACATTCCATTTATACAAACATTCCATTTATACAAACATTTCATTTATACAAACATTCCATTTATACAAACATTCCATTTATACCAACATTTCATTTATACAAACATTTCATTTATACAAACATTTCATTTATACAAACATTCCATTTATACAAACATTTCATTTATACAAACATTTCATTTATACAAACATTCCATTTATACAAACATTTCATTTATACAAACATTTCATTTATACAAACATTCCATTTATACAAACATCATATTTATACCAACATTCCATTTATACAAACATTTCATTTATACAAACATTTCATTTATACAAACATTCCATTTATACAAACATTCCATTTATACAAACATTTCATTTATACAAACATTCCATTTATACAAACATTTCATTTTTACAAACATTCCATTTATACAAACATTTCATTTTTACAAACATTCCATTTATACAAACATTTCATTTATACAAACATTTCATTTATACAAACATTCCATTTATACAAACATTCCATTTATACAAACATTTCATTTATACAAACATTTCATTTATACAAACATTCCATTTATACAAACATTACATTTATACAAACATTCCATTTATACAAACATTCCATTTATACAAACATTCCATTTATACAAACATTCCATTTATACAAACATCACAAACATTTCATTTATACAGATATTCCATTTATAGAAACATACAAATATTCCATTTATACAAACATTACAAACATTTCATTTATATAAACATCACAAACATTTCAGTTATACAAACATCACAAACATTCCATTTATACAAACATTCCATTTGTACAAACATCACAAACATTCCATTTATACAAACATCACAAACATTCCTTGTATGTAAATTAAAATCTTAGCATAATCGGAACATGGACGTACACAACTGACGTCATGTTTACACGCACGCACTAAGACGTCTGCAATTGACGTCATTTCATTTAAGGATGAGATAAGCAACTAATTACATCGTGCATTCTGGTGTCTAAGTGAAACAAGCAATCAATCATTCAATCAATCCATCAATCATTCAATCAATCCATCAATCACTCAATCAGTCAACACAAGTGTTTTGTAGAGTTCGTGCACAGATTAAGTTGGTTTTTTTTCAATCCTTCACCCGAACAATTCATTTTCTTTGTTCACTGGGAACAGACGTGGGAATAGCCCAAGTCGTGGAAATAGCTCAAGTCGTGGAAATAGCTCAAGTCGTGCAAACAGATTAATTAAAGAGGGGTTAATGCTGATTGATGATCCGGGTGAACTTTTATCCTGCGTGTAATTAAAGGTTAGACCAATCAGCTAATTGGATGGAAATTGGTGATTGTTTTAGTCGGTGTAGGCCGTGAATTATTCATGTCAAGCATGGGCCATCTAAGATTGATATCAAACATGGGCCATCTAGGATTGATATCAAACATGGGCCATCTAACATTAATATCAAACAAAGGCCATCTAGGATTGATATCAAACATGGGCCATCTAGGATTGATATCAAACATGGGCCATCTAGAATTGATATCAAACATGGGCCATCTAGGATTGATATCAAACATGGGCCATCTTGGATTAATATCAAACATGGGCCATCTAGGATTGATATCAAACATGGGCCATCTAGGATTAATATCAAACATGGGCCATCTTGGATTAATATCAAACATGGGCCATCTAGAATTGATATCAAACATGGGCCATCTAGAATTGATATCAAACATGGGCCATCTAGAATTGATATCAAACATGGGCTATCAAAGATTGATAGCTCATCACGGGGTATGAAGGACTAGGCGTGGCTAGCGGTAGAGAGCTAGACTCAGTTCAAATCCGGTTCAAGTCAGTAGAACGTCACTAAGTCCACCCAGGTCTGATGGGTACCGAACTCACGTTAGGGAAAGCAAATGCGGCTGGGCATAGTGTTGACCACACTATCCCTTATTATGCCGAGGTCTCTGGAACGGATGGACTCTACTTCATCTGCCACATGTGTCTTGGGCACGAGTACCTTAAGACACGTTTGGTATCTTAAGTTTTGTGTTAGCTCAACTCCTTCGTACCCACAAACCGCTGTCATCTTTATGTGAAAGTTCTTAGCTCTCTAGACATCTTTAGCTCCGTGGGCGTCCTGAACTCTAGACCAAGTTGATCTAAGACGACTATTAGCAAACATCAACGCCCCCTTCCCCCAGGGGTCAGCCCGGGCCCCGCCTCCAGCCGGTGCGCCACTTGACGCCAGAATCGATGCAGACGTAGCATTTTTTACCAGAACCTGTCGTCTTTATTTAACGCCGCCATCTTAACCCTTTTCACCCCCGGAGTTCTTCAACTTCCCACACTGACTAGCAAAAAGGAAGCACCATTGGAAAAACTGTGATCGAATTAGAATTTTGATAGAATTCTTAAACACCAAGTTAATAAAGTTGCCAGTTAATAAAACACCAAGTTAATAACGTTGCCAGTTAATAAAACACCAAGTTGATAAAGTTGCCAGTTAAGCTGATGAAACCAAGTTACGCAGCTTTTTCATTTTTTTAATCATGAGCTGACCCCAATCTTCAATCAATAGCTGACCCCAATCTTCAATCAACAACTGACTCCAATCTTCAATCAATAGCTGACACCAATCTTCAATCATGAGCTGATGTACTTCCTGTTGTCCAGTTGTATCCAGTAGGCACTAGATGTTGATCTACTTCCGGTCACCTGTACAAGTGCTGGACAGTCATCCTCCATGTTGTCTCTGTCAGTTGGCCATCTTGACTTATATCTCAACCAATTACATGAAGTGTCTCAGCCACTAAGAGAAACCTCTCCTTATCATGGCCATCTTTCTTATTTACATTTTCAATACGAAATTCACGTGACAACAACAAAAAGTGACGCAAGAAAAAAAAAATCCATTCGTGTTACAAAAAAAAATTATGAACAAAAAATATCATGGTGAAAATTATGCAAGAAAAAAATTGTCATTCACGAGAATCCGCAATTTGTTGGGATTTTTTTTTCGTATTTCTGTGCATATTTTTGGGCGCCCAGCAAAGCTAATACTTGGGATTCACGTGTGAAAAAAAAAGTGCACTACAATTTAAATTTCCAATGACAGAAAAAACAGATCCTTGAGCGAAAGCTTACATCACACCGAACGAAAAGTTGATAACATTTTTTATCTAGATGTAAACTAGTGCATATTATAACGAAATTGTGGATAAATCGTAACATTTGATCAAATATGAACAGTTTCGAAACTGGGTTTAAGCTTAGATTTAAATTCATGTGATCTAATGTAAAGTGTAAAAAACATGTAATCCAGTGTAAAGTATAAAAACGTGATCTAGTGTAAAGTATAAAACTATGTGATCTAGTGTAAATTATAAAAACATGTGATCTGTGTAAAGTATAAAAATATGTGATCTAGTGTAAAGTATAAAAACATGTGATTTAGTGTAAAGTATAAAAACATGTGATCTAGTGTAAAGTATAAAAACATGTGATCTAATGTAAAGTATAAAAACATGTGATCTAGTGTAAAGTATAAAAACATGTGATCTAGTGTAAAGTATAAAAACATGTGATCTAGTGTAAAGTATAAAAACATGTGATCTAGTGTAAATGATTGTGGACAAAATTAAAGTTGTTGACACGTGAGGAAATCTATTAAAGCAGCAATTTCCGCTCCCACCGTACCCCACTCACCCCACATCCAACACCACATCCACATCCACATCACCCCCACATCAGCCCCACATCGCCCCACATCACCCCCACATCACCCCCACATCACCCCCACATCACCCCCACATCACCCCCACATCACCCCCACATCACCCCCACATCACCCCCACATCACCCCCACATCACCCTTACATCGCCCCACATCACCCCCACATCCCCACTCACACCACATTTACATCACCCGCATCCCCCCCCCCCCCACATCACCCCTCCACACACACTTCACATCACCATCTCCACCGCACCCCCCACATCACCCGCTCCCCCCACATACACCCCACATCCAACCCACCCAACATCCCCACCCCCCACACACACCCCCACATCCCCATTTCCAACGCCCCTAATCACCCCCTCCCAACACCCCCCCCCACACACACACAACCCACCCACACCCCAGGCCACCACAAACAAACGTTCTCAATTCTCTCCTCCACCAGAAATAGCCAGCCTTGAAAACCATCTGTCTGTCTGTCTGTCTGTTTGTGTGAAGTTTTCTCTATGAAGTTGTATCACGTGACATCCGCACGTGCAGACCAGATACTTTTTTTTTTCTAACTATCGAGCTCAAAAGTTTCTTTAAATGGGATGTTTCCGTTTTTTGAAGTTATTTTTACATTGAAATAGGTTGGTTCATCAGGACAGAGTTAAGCAAGTTATAATTTAGGTAATTATGTCGAGATTCTCAGACCTTAATGGAACGGAATTAGGGTTTAATTAAGACATCTTTTATCTGCTGCAGTTCCTTTGATTAGCCAGCCGTTCTTTCTTTTCTTCCTCATGTTCCTGGTGGTTCCCTAAGATCTTTTTGTTACGTTAGTTCCACATTAATTTTTATATTGTGCTTGGTAGTTCCATATTCTCATAAGTACATTTAAATGTACATCTAAATGTATACAAATGTATTTTAGACCGGATCACGTGACCGTACACAAGACTTGACCGGACGGCGCGTCACCTCGAGGTGTCACCTGACTATTTCAGGACACCTGGGTCAAGCTGACCACGTCCGCACGTGCGCGCTGTCCACTCCCCCCCTCCCCCTCAACGTCAGCTCACGCTGAATGGACGAGCAGTTTAAAACTTGAAATAGAAAGGTTAAGGAAACAGGCTGGCACCTGCTATTCAATTATCTACAGCTTCAGCTGTCGTTGCCGTGGCAACCGTCCTCGTCGTCATGGCAACGGTTGAGTGATATGTGTGGAAGAGACAACCTGTTTTTCTTTAGGTCGGTGACATTAGAAAATTGTGACATGCCCCCCCTCCACACTACGCACTATTGTAGTGGGTTCCTGCCCCCTCCCTCCCCCACCCCCTTTAAAAGAAGAACCACGTGACTTCCTGTGTCACGTGACTTGCGGTATCACGTGATGTTCTCCGACATCTCCTTCAGAGATCTGTTTACCAATTTCCTCATTAGTCTAATTGACCTTTGATCCTGGCATCTGCTGCCAAGTACCGCAGGAACAGACGCCCCGAGAAATAAATTCTGGCACCACACGAACCCCGCTCTCCCTTGACCTCTCGCGGGAAATCCCACCTTCCCCAAATGGCCACATTTTTCCAGACTGACCAATTAGGTGGTTTCAACTTGTCCTGGATTTTTCTCCAGTTTTTAATCAAAGAAGATTTCCTTTTAAGTACACAAATAAGATGACGTCACATAATTTTACTTAATGAAACGTGATTTGGTTCATGTAGAAATCAATTTGTCTGCCAATACAGAAGTTTTATAGGTTACATTAACCATCATTTAGACTAAAATATCTACTTGGATCTAATTATCTGGGCTAAGTTAAATTACTGCACTAGTTTCGCTCAAATTTCTACAACCTTTAACACCATCAACACGACATATTTCACCATCCTAAAACACCATCACCAAGACACCATCACCACGACACCACCAACACGACACCATCACCACGACACCATCACCACGACACCATAAACACAACACCATCACCACGACACCATCAACACGACACCATCACCACGACACCATCACCACGACACCATCAACACGACACCATCAACACGACACCATCAACACGACACCATCAACACAACACCATCACCACGACACCATAAACACAACACCATCACCACGACACCATCAACACGACACCATCACCACGACACCATCACCACGACACCATAAACACAACACCATCACCACGACACCATCAACACGACACCATCACCACGACACCATCACCACGACACCATCAACACGACACCATCAACACGACACCATCAACACGACACCATCAACACAACACCATCACCACGACACCATCAACACGACACCATCACCACGACACCATCAACACGACACCATCAACACAACACCATCACCACGACACCATCAACACGACACCATCACCACGACACCATCACCACGACACCATCAACACGACACCATCACCACGACACCATCACCACGACACCATCAACACGACACCATCAACACGACACCATCAACACGACACCATCAACACGACACCATCAACACAACACCATCACCACGACACCATCACCACGACACCATCTACACAACACCATCACCACGACACCATCACCACGACACCATCAACACGACACCATCAACACGACACCATCACCACGACACCATCACCACGACACCATCACCACGACACCATCACCACAACACCATCACCACGACACCATCACCATCACCACGACACCATCAACACGACACCATCAACACGACACCATCACTACGAAACAATCACCACGACACCATCAACCCGACACCATCACCACGACACCATCACCACGACACCATCACCACAACACCATCACCACGACACCATCAACACGACATATCAGGATGTCGTGTTTATTCAATGGCCAAATAAAAACAGACGACAACGCGTCATCGCCTCCTAGAAATTAAAATCACATACAAGGCCAGAGTTCTAGAACATTCTCCTAAAATCACACACAAGGCCAGAGTTCTAGAACATTCTCCAACACTGATTATTGCCTGAGCGGAATTAGAACAGGGGGGAGGGGGATTATTAGGAGATTAGGACACAGAAGACAAACAGACGCTTAATTTTTTTAGTGAAATACATTTGATCGATCTTAAGAGGTTAGGGTGGGGAGGGGGTGCAAAGGCGTAGCTCTAGGGGAGGGTGGGTGGGGCGGCCTTAGGGGTGCGCAACGGGGTACAAAAATGACAAAAGTTTTTTTACAACTAGACTTTTTACTACGTCACTTTTGTGGTACCATACTAGGGATAGTGGTTAGTAAAATATGGGGGGGGGGGGGGGCTTTTTCACCCATGTGAATAGGTCTCTACGCCTCAGGGGAGGGGGTTGTCGTACATCTGCATACATACTCGCACACTTATACAAACACACATGCACATTCACACATTGGGTCACCACCCTGTGGGTCACCATCCAGTGGGTCACCATTTGTCGAGTAACCTTAGTTAGTGACCACTTCGTCTCAGCCAAGCAATCAGCCGATTTTTGTTAATTAATGAATGGTGTCATTAATTGAATTTAAACAATCAAAAGGTTTTACTCACTTAAACATTACAGTCTGTAAGCTAAGTTAGTAGGACAGTAAGTGTGTGGGGAGCCAGTGTGTGGGGCAACAATGTGTGGGGCAACATTTTGTGGGGAAGCCAATGTGTGGAGTATGTGGGGAAGCCAATGTGTGGGGAGCCAGTGTGTGGGGAGCCAGTGTGTGGGGAGCCAGTGTGTGGGGAGCCAGTGTGTGGGGCAACAATGTGTGGGGCAACATTTTGTGGGGAAGCCAATGTGTGGAGTATGTGGGGAAGCCAATGTGTATACTGTTAGTACCAACCGTCGTGTTTACCGTACCAAACGTCTACCGTACCAAACGTCTACCGTGCCAAACGTCTACCGTACCAAACGTCTACTGTACCAAACGTCTACCGTACCAAACGTCTACCGTACCAAACGTCTACCGTACCAAGCGTCTACCGTACCAAAAGTCTACTGTACCAATCGTCTACCGTACCAAACGTCTACCGTACCAAACGTCTACCGTACCAATCGTCTACCGTACCAATCGTCTACCGTACCAAACGTCTATGTGATGACGCAAGATTACGTCAGACATGTTTAGTAGATATAAGTTAGCAGAAACAGACTATAGGCCTAGTTGGTTGGGTAGAGAGGCCAATGGGCGCACAGGACTGACCGGTCACGTGGGACGGTCAGCTGACCACTGAGGCGTGGGTCAGCAGTAGAGCGATAGGCCAGGAGTTGTTAGGTAGCGGTCAGAGACGGCCGAGGAATGTAGATAGTTAGGTAGATCATGATTAGCTAGCGAGGTAGAAGGTGTTAGATTGTAGAATGTAGAGAACAGTTAGTGTTAGGATTGGTCATGGGAGTGCGTAGTTAGTGGTATAATGAACAGTCAGATAGAAGTAGTACAGTGTAGATCAGTTAGGTAGAAACTTGAATATATATATCAATTTAAATAAAGAACAATTATAGTTGAACTTGAACTGTGTGTTATTGGATTCATTCGTTGCGGCCTTCGTAAAACACCTGTACCCTCACAACTGGTGGAGCGCGGGTCGAGGACAGGAAAGACAGTATATCGGGTTACTCATGACGGAGTGTACTGGTGTACAGCTTTCTTCAACTCAACACAACAGCGGGTTTCTTCAACCGGAACGAGTTTGGATTAACAACACAAGGAAACAGTCAACATGCCCAAAAAGATAAGTACCTTCCAAATTTTTTTTTTAAACGTTTGGGTTTAGACCCGTGCTGGATAGCTTGTGTCAGCGGTTTTTCTGCCTTATACACTCTATTGTTACGCACTGTTGCCTCAGTTATTTTGACTTTCCTAAACACACACACATACACATACACCATGGAGGCAGAGTTTCAATGCTATAAACAGGGCATACCATTAGACAAAACAGGAGAAGAAGTTGAAACATTTGTAGAGAATAAGCTATAAAACAAGATAGCCAAGATAGTAAAACATGTCAAGAACAAAAGCAGAGTTAGTGTTAGAATTAGAGAAACGGAAAGTACAGCACATAGATAACACGCAACTGCCCAAGAACATCAACCCCATGACCAAGAATGTGACCCGGACCGTCCCCATAAATGATTTTGAACAACGGACAAAAGTGAAGTCAAGTCGAGTTTGTTTTTTTTGTTAATCTAAGTAGTCGAAGAAATCGACGTGAAGTCATACAGTCAGAAGTCAGAGTAGTCAATCTGAAGTCAATTGAGTTATTGAAGTCAGTGAAGTAAATAGAGTCAGAACTGAAGTCAAAGAAGTTATTTGAAGTCAGTCAAGTCAGTCAATAAGTTGTTGAAGCCGTAGTTGAGGTCATAGTGACGTAGTTGAAGTCATGTTGCAGTCAAAGAAAAGTCTTTGAAGTTATATTAAAGTCGTTGAGGTCATAGTGAAGAAGTGAAATCGTCGAAGTTATAGTGAAGTCTTTGAAATCAAAGTGATGTCGTTGAAATCTTTGAAATCAAAGTTAAAGTCTTTGAAGTCGAAGTAAGGTTAAATCTAAGTCAGTCGTTGAAGTCTTTGAAGTCATATTGAAGTTGTTGAAGTCAAAGTGAAGTCTTTGAAGTCATATTGAAGTTGTTGAAGTCAAAGTGAAGTCTTTGAAGTCATATTGAAGTTGTTGAAGTCAAAATGAAGTCTTTGAAGTCATATTGAAGTTGTTGAAGTCAAAGTGAATTATTTGAAGTCATATTGAAATTGTTGAAGTCAAAGTGAAGTCTTTGAAGTCATATTAAAGTTGTTGAAGTCAAAGTGAAGTCTTTGAAGTCATATTGAAGTTGTTGAAGTCAAAGTGAAGTCTTTGAAGTCATATTGAAGTAGTTGAAGTCAAGGAAAAGTCTTGAAGTCAAAGTGAAGACGTTTAAGTTGTCGAAGTTTAAGTCAGTCATTGAAGTCTTTTAAGTTGAATTGAAGTGAAGTCGTCGAGGTCAAGTTAGTCTTCAAAGTGAAGTTAGTCGTCAAGTTGAAGTAATTGAAGTCGTCAAAGTGGAATCAGTCGTTAAATTGAAGTCAGTCGAGTTACTGAAGTCGAAGTGAAATAAGTCAAGTTACTGAAGTCAGTCGAGTTACTGAAGTCAAAGTGAAATAAGTCAAGTTACTGAAGTCAAAAGTGAAGTCAGTCATTAAGTCAAGCCAGCTAGTTTTTTTTGTCAAAAGTCAGATAGTGAGAGCTGCTCCACTATATGATTACGTGTTCAAATGTTGATTTGAAACGGCACGATTACTTATACACACTTACATGTCTATTCTTTTTGTGAAGCTATTTCTAAGCTCTAGTAGTGTTTACGTCTATTGAGTTTATTAGGCTTTACAGATTGTTGTTAGATTTGAGTGTACTGATTTTTTTATTTGGTTATTTTTGTAATGTTATTTTTGTATGCTGTATGTACCGCCAGACAAATGTTCAGCACGTTTAAATTTGGGATTGAGGTTTTTTTTTAATGGAAGGTACCTCTGTCTGAATACTTGTCTGCGCGGGCACTAAGATAGTCACGTAAAACCATTGCTCATGGTCTCGTAATACAATTTCAGACCCACCAGCGCTATTCAGAATGAGACGAGATGAAGCAGACACTTCAAAGAATGCCGCCACCTGAAGCCCTGATTACGTTGAATTACCTGGACAGCGAACGGCCCTGCTTAACAGAGAATTGCCCTGGTCAAGACAGCGGACACATCGCCACCGCTTCGCCCCCGCACTGGGGTTGAATAACAGACCGCCAGCCACGTACACCTACGTCGGCACATACAAAGGGTAGAAGACCCATCGTCCAAGTTCCCAGCGTCGGAACGTTACGTCATTGTTCGCCACCGCATCAGACAGCTCCAGTTCATCGCATAACCACTCTACGTGGACGTCTCAACCAGCGTTGAGTTTGTTGCGTCATCACATTGACCAACGAAAGTTACGCCTACACCCGCCTCACTGGAATTTACATCAAAACTCGCCACAACCCACCCACCACAGAGGAACGCCAGCAATTACATAACACTTACACATACACTTACACTGCTCGCAGAGCCTGTTCAACCAGTTACACATTCTACTAAGATTAGCTCAAGGCCAGTACACGACAACCTAGCCAGAACTGAGTTACACATGATTGAATTCACACATACCATAACATAGACATACATTAGCAAGCAGAGACACCAGTCACACCACAAGATTTCAGGAACTAGAACAATGACATTTCTTTCAAGAACACAGACACAAGATTTTATGTTTTTGTAAATTTTGCTGTCCCATTTGTATTTGATTTATATGATTGATATTACGGATAGAATAGAGTAGTAAGATAGATAGTTGTTGATGTATTAGATTAGTAGTAGACGCTGAAAAATATAATTTGTCAGCTACAGAAAGGGAGGGAGATATGTGATGACGCAAGATTACGTCAGACATGTTTAGCAGATATAAGTTAGCAGAAACAGACTATAGGCCTAGTTGGTTGGGTAGAGAGGCCAATGGGCGCACAGGACTGACCGGTCACGTGGGACGGTCAGCTGACCACTGAGGCGTGGGTCAGCAGTAGAGCGATAGGCCAGGAGTTGTTAGGTAGCGGTCAGAGACGACCGAGGAATGTAGATAGTTAGGTAGATCATGATTAGCTAGCGAGGTAGAAGGTGTTAGATTGTAGAATGTAGAGAACAGTTAGTGTTAGGATTGGTCATGGGAGTGCGTAGTTAGTGGTATAATGAACAGTCAGATAGAAGTAGTACAGTGTAGATCAGTTAGGTAGAAACTTGAATATATATATCAATTTAAATAAAGAACAATTATAGTTGAACTTGAACTGTGTGGTATTGGATACATTCGTTCCGCTTTCTTAAAATCCCCACCCTCACAGTCTACCGTACCAATCGTCTACCGTACCAAACGTCTACCGTACCAAACGTCTACCGTACCAATCGTCTACCGTACCAAACGTCTACCGTACCAATCGTCTACCGTACCAAACGTCATGTCTACCGTACCAAACGTCTTCTCTACCAAACCTCGTGCCAGTAGACATCAAGTCAAAGCACTTTAAACAGCCAAGAAAAAAACATGATCAGGTCACGTGATGATCTACCCACACCCACGTGATCGTCTGACGGGCTATTTATAGCTCATGGTTAACTGGGAAATTAATTAATTGGAAACTGAGACGAAATACAAACAGCGGACTAGGAACACTAAACGACAGCGACTGAGGCTGATCTGTGTAAACAACTTAAAAGTCCTCAGACGAACGTTTAACATTTTTTTTTTGTCCTTTTTGGATTCGATCCTAGATGTGTGACGTTTCAGTTGTGTGCTCTTACTATCACCACACAAGTCAAGGCATTATTCGTATCCCCGTAAAAGGTCTACGGAAAATTCCCGCATGCCGTTTTCCCGAATGGACACTTACCTATTTGATTTAACTTAATAAGTCCATGTCAGATCATTTCACAAAGGAATCAGGCGCATTTAAAAACAAAATGTAGTCGCTAAGTTCGATCTTTATTCAACGCACTTTATTTAGACAATGTCGTCAGTCAAAAGTCTGTCTGTCTAGATCGAAACGGCCGAGTGAAAATACGGGCTCTTCTAACTGAAAGATGCGGTTCGTAACTGGTACGTGGGTCAAGACATGAAGACAATGCATCGTGACATTCAATTTGACTTAATGGAGGCGAGCGAGTTGACGAGATTCCGTCCCCAATGTTGTTGACATGGAATAAAAACGTGCTTTTTAGATTTAGACCGTAAAAAAAAAAAAAAAAAAAAAAAAAAACTTAAGCCTAAAATTAATTTAGAAATTTTATATTTTTAGAATAAATGTTATAAAAGTTGCAAATCCAGAGAACTTGAAAATAATTTGTTGAGTTTAAGGCTACATTTCTATTTATTTTCACCAAGCCTAAGTTATAACCGGATGTTTCACTTTCGTAAGACAAATATTGATTGGCTGTACAGTAACTTAGTGATCGATAACTATTTTGTTTACAAAACTTTGCAGATCAAGTTTTTAAATTACAATGCAAATTTACAATGTGTACAATAAAATCAATGGCGGCCTATCCAATAGCAGGATGCCATTGTTTATGTCGCCATTACACGTGAAAACCAAATTGTTTTTGCTTTTTTTTTTAATTTTTATTTAGTTACCGAAAATATTATAAACATCAAATACATCCAATCTTTAGTAAAGTCCGAAAAAAACCAGATAGACAGGATTTTATAACCATATTAATTGTAACTACGCTGTGCATGATTTTTAAATGAATTTATACACCTCTCAAATACCTTTGAGACTTTTCTCGCTGGTGTCCATTGGTCGCCTGATTGATTTTTTTATGAATTGATAAAAAATTTGACCAAATTAGTAGGCTGTCTCATCAAACTATTCCGCGCTATTATATACGCGTCATCACGTTCAATAGGGCGTCATCATGTTCAATAGGTGCGCAACTGTTTTTAGTCATGCAACTCTATTGTAAATAAAACATGTAAAGTACTAAAAAATTTCATAAAAAACGTTTTAATAACAAGCTTTTATGTAATAATGCACTAAAAGTAGAAAATAAATTATACACTACTATTTAAATAACTATAAAGAAAAGCGTGGGTGTCTTCCTAAACATTAGTAAAGGTATCCAATAAATACTAAAGTGACCCACGCTTTTTTTATAGCTATTTAAATAGTAGTGTATAATTTATTTTCTAATTTTTAGTGCATTATTACATAAAAGCTTGTTATTAGATCGTTTTTTTTTAAATTATTGAGATTCAATTTTTAAATTTTAGATAAAATATTTTTGTTTGTTTCATAGAGACAAATTATGTTTTTATACTTTTTACACTGCAAATACAAATGTTTTAAAAATGTATTTTGTAAAATTTTAATCTCTCGTTTATTTTATTTTTTTATGCTTTTAGTTGTGTTAATTATAAAAAGTCACCTCCACATTTATTAAGAATGCCTACTTGGTAAATATACTAAGACATTTTTGTTCGAGCAAACGACATTCGGATAGGTGTGTTTCGGCAAACTCCCTCTCAAGTCATGTCTACACGTCTATTCAGTCACACCCGGGGGTCGATCCCCGCCCATGGACCCCCAAAGTAAGACTATACATGGGGTATGTCTAACCCACATCTCCATAACAAACATCTTCCTACGCTATCGCAGTGACGTCATTCTCCCACCCCTCCCCCTCCTCCCCCAGCGCTAACACGACTCTAAAGTGGGACGTAATTTTAAGGATTTTTTAGATGCTCTATTGATTTCAGTTGTTAAATTACTTGATGGTGTGTGACTAATTTTTACATTGTTTGATGGTGGGTGACAGATTTTCATTAAAATTTTTAAGTTTTAAAAACCTGAATCTAAAAATAACCAGGGCACCCCATTATCCGATGTAGTGTCTTCTGTTTGATGGGTCCACCAACCAGTGCTACATCAACAGTAGAATCTTATTGCATTCAACCCTTCCAGCGTTTCCAACACTTAACCTAGTTGTTTGGCTTCGTTAACCTTGACCTTCAAATCTCTAACATCTTTAACCAGGCTTAAACTACTTAAACATTTTAAGTCAACATTTAGCCGTCAGTTGTTACTGTTCCATAAAAATTATTTTTTACAACATCACCAATATAATTCAAAGTTTTTACAACATCACCAATATAATTCAAAGTTTTTACAAAAGCACCAATAAATTTAATTCAAAGTTTTTTTTTACATCACCCATATAATTCAAAGTTTTTACAAAAGCACCAATAAATATAATTCAAAGTTTTTAGATCACCCATATAATTCAAAGTTTTTACAACATCACCCATATAATTCAAAGTTTTTACAACATCACCCATATAATTCAAAGTTTTTAGATCACCCATATAATTCAAAGTTTTTACAACATCACCCATATAATTCAAAGTTTTTAGATCACCCATATAATTCAAAGTTTTTACAACATCACCCATATAATTCAAAGTTTTTAGATCACCCATATAATTCAAAGTTTTTACAACATCACCCATATAATTCAAAGTTTTTACAACATCACCCATATAATTCAAAGTTTTTAGATCACCCATATAATTCAAAGTTTTTACAACATCACCCATATAATTTAAAGTTTTTACAACATCACCCATATAATTCAAAGTTTTTACAACATCACCCATATAATTCAAAGTTTTTATAACATCACCAATATAATTTAAAGTTTTTACAACATCACCAATATAATTCAAAGTTTTTACAACATCACCAATATAATTTAAAGTTTTTACAACATCACCAATATAATTTAAAGTTTTTACAACATCACCAATATAATTCAAAGTTTTTACAACATCACCCATAAAATTTAAAGTTTTTACAACATCACCAATATAATTCAAAGTTTTTACAACATCACCCATATAATTCAAAATTGTTACAACATCACCCATAAAATTTAAAGTTTTTACAACATCACCCATAAAATTCAAAGTTTTTATAACATCACCAATATAATTTAAAGTTTTTACAACATCACCCATGTAATAGATTGAAATAATTGTGAGGTCAAGGGAACTCACTCTTCTGTATTAGTTATATTTATAATATTGTTATCTTGAGTGATGTCCCTTGTGTACTTCCTTCCGTCTCTCTGGTGTTACCATCATGAGGTAGTTAGACCCAATTAAACGTGTTATATACAACCACAGGCTTCTGTCGTCAATCTATTATAACTGGCGACGAAGGATAAACATCTACTAGAAAGAGCACCTACTTACGCAAAAAAGAGGTTTGCTAGAGCTTATTAGCTAATTATTTCTAGAATTATGGCGCTGTATGGCCAAATAAAAGAATTTGATGCGAATGATGAAATCATTCAAGATTACCTAGAGAGGTTAAGCTTTTACCTAGAAGCTAACGACGTGACGATAGAAGCCAAAAAGAGAGCTGTTTTGTTAACAGTCATAGGGCCTCAACAATTTAGGCTACTAAAAGACTTATGCACACCAGCTAGTCTAACTACCAAGAGCTTTAACGAACTGAGCAAATTGCTAACAGACCACCATGCGCCTACCCCATCAAAGTTTTTATGTCGAGCTAGATTTGACAGTAGGACTCGTCAACCAAACGAGTCAATATCAGAATATGTTGCTGCTTTACGTCATTTAAGTAGATTTTGTGAATTCGGCGATACGCTGTCTGACAGACTATGTGAAAAGTTTGTGACAGGTGTAAACAGCCCTGATATTCAAAGAAAGTTGCTGCTCGAGTCAGATCTAAAATTAGAAAAAGCAATACAACTAGCAACTTCATTCCAGCAGTCATCAGATGCGGCGAGATCTTTAGCACCTTCAGAGATCCATGCAGTAAACAGCAGGTTAGTCAATAAACATCAACCCCATCAGAGCATTCCAACTTATGCTAAACAGCCTGCTCGTTCAAATCCTAGATCTAGATCTAAATCTAGTAATAATTATCAAATATGTCATCGATGCAAGGGTCCCCATGCATCTCATCGGTGCAAGTTCAAGTTAGCAACTTGTTATAAGTGCAGTAAGCAAGGTCACATTGCCAAGGCCTGCTTCGCAAAGTCTTCGTCTGTTGCTAAATCTAGCCAGTCAAGACAGTACCGCAACCAAAGGCAGCACTATGTTAACTCTCACCAAGACTACCTAACCCAACCAATGAACCACTCTACCTGTGAAAATGCTCAAACTGATTCGCAACCGGATTTCAACCTGTTCTCTGTGAAATCAAAAAGTCATGCTCCCATCAATGTACCAGTTTATATCAACGGTAAGAGCATCAGCTTCCAACTTGACACTGGAGCATCTCTAACAGTCATAACAAAGAAAGATTTTGACGCTGTCACAGGAGGATCAGTGTCTCTACAGCCGTGTCACAAGTGTCTAACAACATACACTGGTGACAATGTTCCGGTAATAGGAGAGTGTATGGTTCATGTAAGTTATAATGGTCAAAGTGTTAAACTTCCTCTTCTTGTGGTTGAAGGAAATGGACCGCCATTACTAGGTAGGAACTGGTTAAGTGATCTTAAGTTAAATTGGGAGAGTATTTGTTCATTGAAGAATGTAAAAGAATCTAGTCTTACTTCACTAGATAAAGTTATATCTGAAAATAAATGTGTTTTTGGTAACTCTGGATTACTAAATGATAGAACAGTGAAGTTAAGCATTAAAGATACAAATCCAAGATACTGCAAAGCTAGAGTTCCACCTTATGCAATGAGGAATAAAATTGAAAATGAGCTAAGTAGATTGGAATCTAATGGCATTATAAAGAAGGTAGACTATTCCGATTGGGCAACGCCCATTGTGCCAGTGTTAAAGAAGGATGGTTCTATAAGAATTTGTGGAGATTATAAAACTACACTGAATAAGCAAATAGAGCTAAATAGGTACCCTATACCTAACATTGAGGAAATTTCTTTGAATTTGGCAGGAGGAGACAAATTCACTGAATTGGACTTTAGTCATGCTTACACTCAACTAGAACTGCATCCAGATTCAAAAGTCTATACGACAATAAACACACATAAAGGACTCTACCAATATGAAAGACTATGTTTTGGCATATCATCTAGCCCTGGAATTTTCCAAGCTGTCATGGACAGTATTTTTAAGGACATTCCAAATGTTTGTGTTTACTTTGACAATGTGTACATAACTGGTAAGAATGACACTGAACATCTTAAAACACTTGATAAAGTATTGAAAATTGTTGGTGAAAAAGGTTTAAAGATAAACAAAGATAAATGTCAATTCATGCTGACAGAAATTAGTTTTCTTGGTTATATATTAAGCAAGCAAGGCATCAGACCTCAACCTGAGAAAACAAAAGCCATTAAAGAAGCACCCAAACCTGAAAATACCCAACAACTAAGAGCTTTTTTGGGCTTGATAAATTACTATGCAAAGTTCATAGGAAATCTGTCTGGTAAACTATCACCACTGTACAAGCTGCTACAGAAAAATGCAACTTGGCACTGGGGTAAACAACAAGAAGCTGCTTTTAATACAGCAAAAGAGGCTTTGTCTGCTGACACCTTACTAACTCACTATGACCCAGGGAAAAGACTTATATTAACATGTGATGCTTCACCAGATGGTGTAGGAGCAGTCTTGTCCCACATGGATGAGAAGGGTGACAGACCCATTGCTTTTGCCAGTAGATCTTTGAATCAGGCTGAGAAAAATTATTCTCAGTTAGATAGGGAAGGCTTAGGCATCATTTTTGGTGTTAAGAAATTTCATAAGTTTCTGTTTGGTAGGAAGTTCACCATCTTTACAGATCATAAACCATTGCTAGGTTTATTTGGAGAAAACAAAACCCTACCTGAGCATGCCTCACCAAGAATTCAAAGATGGACTATCACACTAACTGCATACAATTATGAATTGAAATACAAACCTGGATCTGAGAATAGTGCAGATAGTCTTAGTAGATTACCTTTAAAAAACCATAGCCTGAGCTATGTACCAGAAGATGTATTTGTTCTCTTCACTATCATGGATAACTCCAATATAAATGTGAATAATATTAAAAGAGAAACACAAAAAGATGAGTGCTTAATAAAAGTATATGAGTACTGTAAGAATGGTTGGCCTGAAGAGTCTGTGAATGATGACTTAAGGCCATATTAAATAAGAAATAAAAACCTTTGTGAAAATAATATAAAAGATGGAGAAGATGCAGTCCATTATCAGTCAGAGTTGCCTAAACAAAGTATTTGTAACTTAATAAATGATTATGGTGATATGGCAATTTCAAATGTTTTAAAGAGAATACATTAGTAAGAAGGAATGTGATCATCAAACAACTTTGCTAACATCATTAGCACTTACAGAAAATAAAAGGGTAACATCAAAAGAAAAAAAAAGATTTTTGCCATTTAATACACCCACTTCAAATACTGGATCACAGTTGCAAAGTGATATTGTCCAGGATATTACTCATAAACAGTATTTTTGGTTACCAGGAAAGCACTATCAGATTACCTGAGAAAATTGATCAATCAAAGAAATCTATGTCAGTCAAGGATCTGAATAATAGCATAATACTTTCAGATGCCAATGCAAAAATAGTTCCATTAAATCATGACAACGCATGCATTGAAAGAGAATTTGGTGTTAATGAGAATGTGTATCTAAGAAATTATGGGAGAAAGGAAAAATGGATACCAGGTCAAATTGTTCAATGTACAGGACCTGTGTCTTATAAAGTTAAAAATAACTTGTGCAGATAATAAGTGTGAATCTGTCAATCCCACCAAATCTGAACAGTTCACACCAACTCAGTTTGTTCCACAACCAAGTTCTGTTGATATGAGTGAACCAAGTTGTCTGGAGTCAGAAAATGTAAATTCTGGAGTTAATGATTTAAATCCTAGACCTCCTGAGATAGAGAATCCAGATGGTCAGAATCTTGAGTCACCAAATCAGAAGCCACTGAGAAGGTCAAGCAGGACAATCAAAGTCCCAAATAAGTTAGACCTATGATTCTAAAGGTCAAAAGGACTTTGACATTATTGTTTTGTATTTTGATTATGTTGTAGCATATTGTGCATTGTTTGTAAGGATGTAATCTACCATAGTGTTCATGTTACAATATAATTGGTGATTTTAGGATACTATCAATTGTTCTATTGAGAGATGTGTTATTGTGTTCTAAGGGTAAAGGGATGTAATAGATTGAAATAATTGTGAGGTCAAGGGAACTCACTCTTCTGTATTAGTTATATTTATAATATTGTTATCTTGAGTGATGTCCCTTGTGTACTTCCTTCCGTCTCTCTGGTGTTACCATCATGAGGTAGTTAGACCCAATTAAACGTGTTATATACAACCACAGGCTTCTGTCGTCAATCTATTATAACCCATATAATTTAAAGTTTTTACAACATCACCAATATAATTTAAAGTTTTTACAACATCACCAATATAATTCAAAGTTTTTACAACATCACCCATAAAATTTAAGGTTTTTACAACATCACCAATATAATTCAAAGTTTTTACAAGAGCGACCAGATAATTCAATTTTTGCTTGCCGTCAACTGTGTCCACTCGAGAAAAATGTTTTCCCGCTAATTGACGAACTGACAAGTTCAGGAAAAAACAAGTTTTAGATTTCATAAGTGATGTAATTATCTCCCTTGATTTCATAACTTGTAAAAACAAGAATTGGACTATATTAGGACATGAAATAAATGACATTGTTACATTTTTGCACTATCCAATACCAGGTTATTCTGTTCTGTCGACCTTAAAGCTTTATTATAATGCTGACTTCATTGCTAAACAAGTGATGATGACTCCAGATTTAGACATATAATGCTGACTCCAGATTTAGACAAGTAATACTGACTCCAGGTCTAGATGCTTAATGCTGACTTGATTGCTAGACAAGTGATGCTGACTCCAGATTTAGACATAGGATGCTGACGCCGGAGCTAGACTTAGAGCACAGTGACTCTGGTCTAGCACCTGCCGAGAATTTCTCGTGTAGCAAGTGACTGGCTTGGAGAAAGTTCTAGAGGAAATTCAGCTGTGGACTATTTTATAACGTATAGTGACACACGTCCTGTTTGTAGAGCTTGGCAATACAAATATTTCTTGAGTGGAAGATTTTCTAATTTTAGCAACATCCGGGGATCTGACACCCAGCTTCGTGCTGCCGCATCTGTTCAAGGGTTCACGTGGTCGGTGCCCCCCCCCCCCCCACCAGTTCACCACCCACACCACCTCCGAAAGTTTATCAGCCAAACTTCTACCACACCCATTACAAACATTATCGCCCCAACGATAAAAAAATACAATTGTTTTACCACTCATCTTCATGGAACAAAAAGTGTGACGACACACCTGGACAGTATGAAGACACAACTGGACAGTGTGAAGACACAACTGGACAGTGTGAAGACACACCTGGACAGTGTGAAGACACAACTGGACAGTGTGAAGACACTTGCTGTTGTTTTAAAAATGTGTAATTTACTTTAAACTTTTAAATTCCTAATAAGTAAACGTAAAAAACAAACAAATATAAATACCATTACAATAGAAAGCTTTTAAAATAAACTAAAATAAAAACAATGAGAAAAACTAAAAAATTTTCGGAGTGCTTTCAAATCTCGTTGTAACAATGTTTAATGTATATTTCATTTTTTCTTTCTTTTGTAGTGCATTTAAAATTGTAGCACAAACATCCCCGCCCCCACCCCCACCCCCATCCAACCTCATTAAACGGCTTGAGACAAAGGTTTGAAGATATATTTTAATTAGAGCCGTGTATATTCACGCCGGCTATTTAAAGACCAAATCAGGAGATCGTTTTCAACATGACCATTAGCAGATTTTCTTTTAGAGCTAACCACTTGACATTTAAATGTCAAGTGGACATTGGCTAGCCTGAGTGATGTCAACTCACGACATTTAAATGTCAAGTGGACATCTAGCCGGGGTGGTTTAGTTACAGAGACTGTAGGTGTTTAAGTTTCATGTGCCAATGCCCGGGGCTAGTACGGATAGAGAAAAGATAGAATGGAGGTGTTGGTTTTTGCACATTATACTGACCGCACTATATAAGGGCATTATACTGATCACACTATAGCCTTATATGGGCATAACGTTGACTACACTATAGCCTTATAAGGATATAACACTGACTACACTATGCCCGTATAAGGGCATAATGCTGACCACATTATACCCTTATAAGGACAACACAACCCATTGTCCATGCCGAGGTCATTGAACTAGATGAACTCTGTATCACCTGCCAGGTGTTTCGTTGTGTTTCGGTGTGTCTCGGTAACTGACGGTAAAGATGATGCATGGTGATAGTACTGGCAGTGATTGATGGTGTATTGATTGTGATTGTGACACTAATGATGATGTAAGATACAATGTTTTCTGGACTAAACCATTTCATTAGGTGATGCTTCCAGACGGTTCCATGACAAAATATCTTAGACAAAATATCTCAGACAAAATATCTCATACAAAATACCTCAGACAAAATATCTCAGACAAAATATCTCATACAAAATACCTCAGACAAAATATCTCAGACAAAATATCTCAGACAAAATATCTCAGACAAAATATCTCAGACAAAATATCTCAGACAAAATATCTCAGACAAAATATCTCAGACATGATTTCAGTCGAGTGCCATAGGGCTTTTATTTCCTTTGTTTTTTTTTTACGGTCAAGGCCACGATGCTGCTACACTCAAAGGTCAGAGGTCATCATCATCTGTGGGTTCACTGTTTGTTGGTGCTAAAGCACTAGCAAGATGAAATTACGGGACTTATTCTCCACTATTTGGCACCGAGTGGATGATTGTGTGTGGGTGATTGTGTAAGGGATTGTGTGTAGTGATTGTCTGTAGAGGATTGTGTATCTGAAGGTATATTTGCTAACTGTATCCGGTGAAATGTCAATAATTGTTTTATTATTTAACATCTATCAATGGAACTATTTAGTGCGGATGTATCATATGTATTATATAATAAATGGAAGATGGCGTGTGTGTAGCAATGATGACCACGCAGCCATGAAGACCAGTCGCCCATTTTATACCGGTCGAGACGTTATTGTTTGATTGTGTCGCGATAACATTTACACTATTGTTTGATTTACATTTACTCTCCTTTGTTTATTACTGCATCACTCCATTCATATATTAAACCTCTATTGTTACACTCCTCCATTGAGTTGGATAACTAGTAACTTACTGTCAGTAATAGAAATATAGTAAAACAATGTTAAGGGAGTCTCGTCCAAGGAGACACACCCTAAACAAACACAAAAGTTTGGGCTACATGTGAGTACCGTGTGTACAACTTCTACAATACAACGTCCACACCACACTACAACGTCCACACCACTCTACAACTTCCACACCACTCTACAACTTCCCTTCTACAACTTACACACTACTCCACAACTTCCACACTATTCTACAACTTCCACACTACTATACAACAGAAGTAATTGAACAATAAATCCATTACTTAATCGATACTAGGACGCTGTGATGAACTGACTGAACTCGCAAAATAAAAGTATCGATACACAATGATGTCAACACAAACATGGTACTGATGCTTTAGACAAAATAGTATCGATACTACACAACATCCGACTATTGGTTCACTAATACTAAGGTTGTCCTTAAGTGGTCGGTATTCGGAGATTAATGAGTGACGGATCGAAGAATAACAGGAAGCGATTAGTGCGGACCAAGACAGGAATAAGATCTCAGCCTGGTTTAATGCTGATTGGTTGGGGGATCGGCTTGACCTTGACCTTCCCACTGGGGAATTCTCTGTACCTTTGTCTGGCCACTGGGGAGATGTTGGGGATGGGGAGATATTTGGGATGGTGAGATATTTGGGATGGTGAGATATTTGGGATGGTGAGATATTTGGGATGGGGAGATATTTGGGATGGTGAGATATTTGGGATGGTGAGATATTTGGGATGGTGAGATATTTGGGATGGTGAGATATTTGGGATGGGGAGATATTTGGGATGGTGAGATATTTGGGATGGTGAGATATTTGGGATGGTGAGATATTTGGGATGGGGAGATATTTGGGATCGTGAGATATTTGGGATGGGGAGATATTTGGGATGGTGAGATATTTGGGATGGTGAGATATTTGGGATGGTGAGATATTTGGGATGGTGAGATATTTGGGATGGGGAGATATTTGGGATGGGGAGATATTTGGGATGGGGAGATATTTGGGATGGTGAGATATTGGGGATAGTGAGATATTTGGGATGGTGAGATATTTGGGATGGTGAGATATTTGGGATGGTGAGATATTGGGGATGGGGAGATATTTGGGATGGTGAGATATTTGGGATGGGGAGATATTTGGGATGGTGAGATATTTGGGATGGGGAGATATTTGGGATTGGGAGATTTGGGTAGTAGCCAAGCAGAATATGGGAGCAAATGAGAGAGATGAAGGCTTGATGTCTGGGATGGATGATGAATGGTTGGACGTGTGTGGGGGGGGGGGGGGGGACTTCGAGACGTATAGATTTCCCCAAACAAGATCATCTCACTGAATCAGTGGTTGGAGTATCACGTGACCTCATTAGACGGGTCGGCCATTAAGTTATCCAGTCAGAATTAAGTCATCCAGTCAGAATTAAGTCATCCAGTCAGAATTAAGTCATCCAGTCAGAATTAAGTCATCCAGTCATAATTAAGTCATCCAGTCAGAATTAAGTCATCCAGTCAGAATTAAGTCATTCAGTCAGAATTAAGTCATCCAGTCAGACTTTAAAAGATGTAGGCGTGGGTTATTAAATTATATCAGACGTGTGTCAGCATGACCTTGAACATGCAGATACCTAGGGGGGTCAAAAGCAAGACATAGAGAGGTCACTGCCAGTACCTAGACTGTTCATGCCACGCACACCTACCACACCCACACTCCCACCACTCCCACCAATCCCCCCTACCCCCCCCCCCCACCCCCCACCCCCCCCCCCCTCCCAACGTACAGAGATAGCTGACTTCCAAAGTTGTTACAAATGTTATTTGGTTCAGTTGACAAGATAGTGTAATCGTCATTTAAACTTGCTAGTATCGATGTTGTACAAAGACAACCTTCAAACGATTTTCAAGAAACCGAACTGGGGCCCCCCTGTACAACTAACTCTGATGGGCTTTAACTTAAACAGTGGGCCCCCCGTGCACAGAGATTCTTAAAGGCATCTCTTTTATACTTTTATCAGTGTCCTCCCCCCTCCCGAAATTATCTAGTTCCCCCCCCCCCCACCCCCGGAGAAAAAAGTCTGCAAGAAACACTACCTGTGCACTTAGCTATGATTGGCTTTAGCTGGAAACAGTGGGCCCTCTGTCCACCCAGCTTTAGCTGGAATCATTGGTTCCCCTTGATCCATCCCCTCCCCCCCCCATTTCCTCTCACTAGCATTGTATTTTTTAAATGAACCCAGTGTTGACCACCTTGATTTCCCCCACAGTAAATAGACATCAATAAGGGGAAATAACTGAGTAAATACTGAGCTTCAACATTTTTCACAGTTATCCCCCATTTTTGTGCAGCTGTTAATTACGGTTAGCACCACGCAAACAAGCGCTAGTTGAGTGGTGCTAGCACGGGTGTAGGACTATAAGCTGCATCCAAAAGACCGACAAGACAAAAGGCCGACACTAACAAATGACCAACATGGAAAAAAGCCGACATCCAAAAGGCAGACAAGACAAGAGGCCGACACGAACAAAAGGCCTAACCCAAAAGGCCGACATACAAAAGGCCTACTGGACATACGGCCGACAGTCTATACATGAAGTCAATCAATCATCAGATCTCACAAGCACTAAATAAAGTTTTTAGTATTTTGGACTAGTTCGTCTTGGCAGCATCACAAATTTAAATTCAGGAAATCACTGTCACAAAAGGCGCTCTGTTTCTACATTAAAAACCCAGTCCCATTTTCTACATTAAAAAACCCACTCCCACAGTAGCCAATCCCTCCCTTCAGTCAAACTCCTAATTTCCATCACCTACAACCCCAACAAAAATCTCATCAACAAACAACACCCAACAAACGACCAACAAACAACTCACAACATCCAACAACCAATCCCCATTAGACCTACACAAACTCCCGACCAGATTGTGTCGACCAAATCTTTACATTTCAGCTGACACGGGAAGGGGAGGGGGGTGTAAGTTGTAATTAACAGATGTAAGACAGGGTCAAGGGGTCGGATCACGTGAGTGGACCAGGGACCACAACCAGCCCACCAAACAAGACACCACAACCAGCCCACCAAACAAGACACCACAACCAGCCCACCAAACAACGACGACACCACAACCATCCCACCAAACAACGACGACACCACTTCCATTAGACAAGAGTATTAAGTTAATAAAAAAAAATAGTTGAACCCATTAAGTGCGGCTGGCTTTGTAAGTGTGTACAGCTCTTAAGATCCTTGTCAAACCGGAAACTCTTTGTTCTGTCGTCTTCTGCCGTCAGTCGTAGTGACGTCATCAGCAGAGGGTGCGTTGTCGTACGTGTGGTTTTAAACGTGTGTACATGTGGACTTGATTTAACATGTGTACATGTGGGCTTGACTACCTGACCATACATTGGCCACTGGGCTTGTAGAGCATTTCTATCACCAGGCTGGCACAAGTCAAGACAGGAGAAGTAGAGTCAACCTAGATACATGACTTGTGGAGTGGGGGGGGGGCACGGAGAGTCAGCTAGGGTGAGAGATCAGGAGAGAGAACTGGAGAGAGATGTAAGGAGAGAGAACTGGAGAGAGATGTAAGGAGAGAGAACTGGAGAGAGATGTAAGGAGAGAGAACTGGAGAGAGATGTAAGGAGAGAGAACTGGAGAGAGATGTAAGAAGAGAGAACTGGAGATGTAAGGAGAGAGAACTGGAGAGAGAACTGGAGAGAGATGTAAGGAGAGAGAACTGGAGAGAGATGTAAGGAGAGAGAACTGGAGAGAGATTTAAGGAGAGAGAACTGGAGAGAGATGTAAGGAGAGAGAACTGGAGAGAGATGTAAGGAGAGAGAACTGGAGAGAGATGTAAGGAGAGAGAACTGGAGAGAGAACTGGAGATAGATGCCACATGGACACAACACTTGATAATACTGATGATGATTGTTGTGATAATGAAGATGATGATGACGACGGTGCTGGTGATGATAATCATGTTGGTGATGATGGTTATGACAATGTTTATTGTATAACGTGTTTTTGACACATTTATACAAAACACAAACTTCACAAACGCTGTTCTATTCAAAAACTTTTTTCAGGCTATCTAAGGTCATTATTCCAGAGCAACAACTTCATCTTCCTTTAGAGCAACATCAATTTCTATGAACCTTGCTTCACGGGAAGAAAAAAATACTTTGCGTACAACCTAGAGCGCAAACAGCTATGTGAATGGTCCTTATAAAAAAAAGGGGCGTGCCCCATGAGATAAACTTCCGGTTGGAAGAGAGCCATGTGGCTCATGTTGTGAGTCAGATAAATATACAGATCATCAGACGGATGGCGTAACGGGGTGCGGCAAGGGGGAGAACAATTAGGAAAGACAACTCTGGGCGTGGGAAAATTTTCTTTCGTCTCTCTACATCAGGGGTTCCCAAACTTTTTCGAATGGCGACCCCCTTTTATAGTCTGTCTCTACATCAGGGGTTTCCAAACTTTTTCGAGTGGCGACCCCCTTTTATAGTCTGTCTCTACATCAAAGGTTCCCAAACGTTTTGGTGTGGCGACGTTTTTTTTCCGCCCCCCCCCCCCCCCCGAACGAAATGAAATGTAATTTATATAGAAAATATATACTTTTAACAGTGTCCGCCCCCCCCCCCCGAAGAAAGTCTACCGCCCCCCCCCCCCCCGAAAATTTCAACTCCCCCCCCCCCCCCTCCGGAGAAAAAAGTCTGGAAGAAACACTGATTGAAGAAGCGTTGAAAATTCTCTCTTGCAAAGATATGTACAGAAAAGGAACTAAAACTCAAAAGGCAATCAAAGTCACGTTTGGGTATGGATGGTGTATACTACACCAACATTGTGTGAGCAGTTTTTCATTAAATATTTTACGTGACGCGGAATCATCCTGCAAATCCAAGAATTCATCTTGTAATTCATCGGGAATGCTGGCAACATCAAGGGAAGCAGAGAATGGTTTACGTGTCAATGCAGATTCTTCTTCTTTCAGATCAGGGAAATAACACCGCAGTTCGTTTTTACAAGATTTTAAAACGTTTGTTTGTTTGTTTGTGAGTTTGTGGCAAATCTTGTAACTCAATTTTGACACATTTCCACTTCCATGAGAATATAAGTCTAAAAATTTTTAATTGAACTAGATGTTTAATTAGTCATTAAAAATCAACTGAACTGTTTCGAAACTAAGGGGAGATAACACAATTAAATCACTCCATATATTACTATATTCAATAACAGAAGGGGAGTTAAATAGCTAGACGCGATTGCCTTAACAGTCTGGTGAGCTGTGGTTCACGAGAATATTTACAATTGTAGAGACGGTCGATTTAGTGAAGGCTGTTAGGGGGAGATAATAAAGTTTTTAATAATCTGAAACTAGGGGAGGTAATAAGATCTACTTGATCTGGTTGCTGTCGTCTGTAAACTGTCGTCACAATGGCTGCTTTTCCGGGGGGGGGGGGGATAATTATCTTTCACGAGTTACTGATAGTGTTTTGAAGCAAATATTTTTAGTTGCAGCATGGGAGATATAGATTATTATAGATTATGAATTACTGAAAAGTAGAAAATCAATATAAAAAACCTTTCTAATAGGAAGCTTTTAAATGCACTGAAAATAAGAACATTAAAACTGATTTGCTTTCTTTTATGAGATCTTTCACGTATTTTAGCAACCAAAGCTTTTATGAAAAAAAGCAAATTTTCAGTGCATTTAAAAAAGCGTGCTAAATGTTTTTTATATTTGTTATATTAAGAGATTCAAGATGCCCAGAAGTCTTTTTATTTATCTCACAGATTCATCTACCACACTGCCGAGTTCCTCAGCAGAGGCGTAGCGACCCTTCCAGGCGCCCGGGGACAAACTTTCAATTTGGCGCCCCCCTCGGGAGCAAATTTGATTTGCACCCCCCCCCCCCCTCAAACTTTCGATATGCACCCCCCCCCCTCAAACTTTTGATTTGCACCCCCCTCAAACTGTTTATAATGCAAAAATGCAGCTAAAATTACATTTTAATTTGTTTATACAACCCATTTTGGCGCCCCCTAAGGTCGGCGCCCGGGGACATATGTACCCCCCTGCCCCCCCCTCCCCCCATCGCTACACCTCTGTTCCTCAGACATGGAAATTTCCAAGATTTATTTTTCTTTGCAGCTTTGATAAAAAAAAGAGATAATATTCGTTTGTTTTCCCTGAAGCTTCAGGTTAAGCCTATTTTGTGTTTGAATATATCTGCTAGGTAGGCTACACTGTTCAACCACTTCTTAAAGTATATCAAAAGGTCTTTGCTAGGTATGCTAGACTGTCCAACCACTTCTTAAAGTATATCAAAAGGTCTTTGCTAGGTATGCTATACTGTCCAACCACTTCTTAAAGTATATCAAAACGTCTTTGCTAGGTATGCTACACTGTCCAACCACTTCTTAAAGTATATCAAAACGTCTTTGCTAGGTATGCTACACTGTCCAACCACTTCTTAAAGTATATCAAAAGGTCTTTGCTAGGTATGCTAGACTGTCCAACCACTTCTTAAAGTATATCAAAAGGTCTTTGCTAGGTATGCTACACTGTCCAACCACTTCTTAAAGTATATCAAAACGTCTTTGCTAGGTATGCTACACTGTCCAACCACTTCTTAAAGTATATCAAAACGTCTTTGCTAGGTATGCTACACTGTCCAACCACTTCTTAAAGTATATCAAAAGGTCTTGTTTCCATTGCACTCCAAAGAACTTGTTTACATCTTTCAGTTCAAAAACACGATTCACATTTCCTTTTGACAGCCATATGATGCTTGGACTAATGCCGTGTTTCCTTAGTGAAAACTTCCTGTTCGATCAAGTCTCTGATGTGTGCAACTAGCTTCATGCCGACGAAAGAACTCCATATCTTTTTTGGTGTGTTTCGAATGACTCGTCTCAAAATGAATTTTTTTTTTGGTTTAGTCTACCAAAGTCCAAGTCGCTTCAAGTCAAGATTTATGCTCTAAGTCAAGATTTGAACTCCAAGTCAAGATTTGATGTCCAAGTCAAGATTTGATGTCCAAGTCAAGATTTGAAGTCCAAGTCAAGATTTGAAGTCCAAGTCAAGATTTGAAGTCCAAGTCAAGATTTGACCTGCAGTCCATCATGTGTACATAAACCTCATGTTGTCAGCATGCCCAAGCTTCATCTGATCTATGGCATGCCCCCCCCCATCCCCCGGGTTAATTCCCCCCACCCCCCCCCCCCCCACGGGACGAGATAAGTGCGAGTAATATCAACAAACCTTGACGATGTTGAGCACTGATTGTGTCACGTATGAGTGTGTTGATAATCAGATGTTCCACGAACACGTGACCCAATTAGCGGGAGGTATTAATCAAAAGGAAGCGTATCTAACGCCAAACAAACATTTTCACCATCCAATTTAATTAAGATTCATTAAGCTTGATTTTGCTAATTTTTCTTAACATCAGACGTTTCAACCCTACCTTAACTTGACCTAAATAACTTTAAAGAAAATGTTATTTTATTTTTAGTTTTCGAAGAAGGGCGATAACTTAGAGCATAAACTTTTGACGAAAAATTGTATTTAGAATACCCGCATGGTAAAAAGTATATATGCTGCTAATTCACAAAATAAATCTTAAACCCATCCGTATTTAAACTTTATCACTCGACGTGTAAATTACTCTTACAATTAGGCCTATATAAAACTCCGTCAATTCTCTTTCATTCTAAATCACGACACTTGAATGTATTTTTCTCGAATCGCAAATGTTGATTGTTAAGTTGGGTTATGGTTACACTTAATCTATCTGTATGTAATGTTTGGTATTCGCAAATTCGGTATGGGTTTTAAGTTTAAGTTTGTCTGCAGGTTACTGTTAAAGATTCGCATTACGTTAAAATTATGGATTAGGAAAGGAAACATTCATATATATATATATATATATATATATATATATATATATATATATATATATATATATATATATATATATATATATATATATATATATATATATATACGAAACAACGAGAGAAAAAACCGACATTATGACATTATGATTTCATAATTACCGGATGCTGTTTATTTTAACCGTGAGGGTATTTTTAGAAACCTTCTCGTACAAAAGGGCATTTATAAAGCGAGTGATGTTTACACAGTGCCTCGTTGGTGTGTAACACACTGACGTGTAGAACAGAATATGGTAGAACAAAGCATTGCGCACTAAGTGAACAGCAAACACTATGTTTATAATAGTGCGGAATATTAGTACTTTATAAATTCATATGCGTTTTTTGAGAAATTGGGAATAGCGAAAAGTACTTCTTCCGGTAAATGGAAAATACTCAAAATTTGACAGAAGATGTTTTACTTATATATGTGAAATTTAGTCTGAGACAGTACTCAAGTTATAGGCTTTTGGAAAGTAAAATAAGTTCCACTTTCGGTGACTGGAAATTGCTAAAAAGTTAATACAGAACTATAAATTTGATGTTATACTTATATATGAAATATCACACACACACACACACGCACGCCAATCCCTGTTTACCTAAATAGAGAATTGTATCGATAATAGTTTCAAGTATAATTCAGGTATTTTCTATTTCCCTAATTTCTGCTGTTAAAATGCCACATGTTATGGCTCTGTCTT
Source organism: Physella acuta (assembly GCF_028476545.2). Lineage (NCBI taxonomy): Eukaryota > Metazoa > Mollusca > Gastropoda > Physidae > Physella > Physella acuta. The sequence continues at coordinate 678,154 of NW_026731876.1, forward strand.
AAAAAATCGAAATTTCGTAAGAATTTTTTTTTCTTTTCAATTTTTTTGATTTCCAGAGTTTTCTCTCAATTTTGTCGGGAAATTTTGCAAAACTCCTAATACTGTAGGACTTCCAGCCACTAACCCTCCACTAACCAGCCACTAACCCTCCACTAACCAGCCACTAACCAGCCACTAACCCTCCACTAACCAGCTATTAACCCTCCACTAACCCTCCACTAACCCTCCACTAACCCTCCACTAACCTTCCACTAACCAGCCACTAACCCTCAAATAACCAGCCACTCAACCAGCCACTAACCAGCTACTAACTCTCCACTAACCAGCCACTAACCAGCCACTAACTCTCCACTAACCAGCCACTTACCCTCCACTAACCAGCCACTAACCCAAAAATGTAACCCCGCTAACCTCCCCCCCCCCCCACCAGTCCAGTGTGAGCAACCCACACCCGCCCCACTTACAGGCTGGCCTAGTGTAGCCTAGATCTCAGGCCAGCGGCGTGCAGCGAGCACTTGACGCTTACCTTCCGCCTAGAGCGGGTCGTCACTGGATGGCACTCACGGACAGTAACCTCGTCTAGTCAGACGTTGGAGTGAGTACCTCTCGGACATGGTTAAAGGCAGCTTATCGCTGGTTGAGGACGGCACGAAAAGCACGTGCATGGGTGGATCCTGCGCACTGAAGGTCCTGGCCATCGTGCTCGGGGTGGTCGTTATCGCCCTCGTCATCGCCCTCGTCGTTGTCGGGGTCCGCCTCGGTGGGCAGACGTCAGATGGCGTCGCCAGGAGTAAGGACGGGCGGCAGGTAAGGTCATTGGTTGATAGACCTGTGAGTAAGGTCATTAGTTGATAGACCTATGTTAGGTCATTGGTTGATACACCTGTGTAAGGTCATTGGTTGATACACCTGTGTAAGGTCATTGGTTGATAGACCTGTAGATTAGGTCATTGGTTGATAGACCTGTGTTAGGTCATTGGTTGATAGACCTATGTTAGGTCATTGGTTGATAGACCTGTTTTAGGTCATTGGTTGATAGACCTGTAGATTAGGTCATTGGTTGATAGACCTATGTTAGGTCATTGGTTGATAGACCTATGTTAGGTCATTGGTTGATAGACCTGTAGATTAGGTCATTGTTTGATAGACCTATGTTAGGTCATTGGTTGATACACCTGTGAGTTAGGTCATTGGTTGATAGACCTATGTTAGGTCATTGGTTGATACACCTGTGAGTTAGGTCATTGGTTGATAGACCTATGTTAGGTCATTGGTTGATAGACCTGTAGATTAGGTCATTGGTTGATAGACCTATGTTAGGTCATTGGTTGATAGACCTGTAGATTAGGTCATTGGTTGATAGACCTATAGATTAGGTCATTGGTTGATAGACCTGTCTTAGGTCATTAGTTGATAGACCTGTGTTATGTCATTGGTTGATAGACCTGTAGATTAGGTCATTAGTTGATAGACTGGTAAATTAGGTCATTAGATGATAGACCTGTAGATAAGGTCATAAGTTGATAGACCTGTAGATTAGGTCATTAGTTGATAGACCTGTGTTAGGTCATAAGTTGATAGACCTGTAGATTAGGTCATTAGTTGATAGACCTGTAGATTAGGTCATAAGTTGATAGACCTGTAGATTAGGTCATTAGTTGATAGACCTGTAGATTAGGTCATTAGTTGATAGACTTGTAGATTAGGTCATAAGTTGATAGACCTGTGGATTAGGTCATAAGTTGATAGACCTATAGATTAGGTCATAAGTTAATAGACCTGTGGATTAGGTCATAAGTTGATAGACCTATAGATTAGGTCATTAGTTGATAGACCTGTAGATTAGGTCATTAGTTGATAGACCTGTAGATTAGGTCATTAGTTGATAGACCTGTAGATTAGGTCATTAGTTGATAGACCTGTAGATTAGGTCATAAGTTGATAGACCTGTAGATTAGGTCATAAGTTGATAGACCTGTAGATTAGGTCATAAGTTGATAGACCTGTAGATTAGGTCATTAGTTGATAGACCTGTAGATTAGGTCATAAGTTGATAGACCTGTGGATTAGGTCATAAGTTGATAGACCTATAGATTAGGTCATTAGTTGATAGACCTGTAGATTAGGTCATTAGTTGATAGACCTGTAGATTAGGTCATAAGTTGATAGACCTGTAGATTAGGTCATAAGTTGATAGACCTGTAGATTAGGTCATAAGTTGATAGACCTGTAGATTAGGTCATTAGTTGATAGACCTGTAGATTAGGTCATTAGTTGATAGACCTGTAGATTAGGTCGCAGGTAATTGGTTGTTTCAGTTGGTGGGTAGGCCATAACTAGCAGGGCTTGGGGTTGCAATTTTTTCCACTTGTCTGTGTGTATGTCTGTATGTATGTCTGTGTATGTGTCTGTGTGTATGTGTTTGTATGTGTCTGTGTGTATGTCTGTATGTATGTCTGTGTATGTGTCTGTGTGTATGTGTTTGTGAACATAATAACTTGATCACCGCTTCAGTGGGTATTTACAACATTTCCTATACAAGTGTTATATAGAATTCGTAATTTCCTGTCAATTTTGAGAGATTTCCGTTAACCGGAAGTCGTAGTTACTCTGCTTCCGGTTTCTCAAAAGTCAATAAGTGGAGCACCTATTTAGGTGAATGAAATTTCACAAATCGGTAACACAATGGTTACTATCAACTTTTGAGAGATTTCCGGTAAACGGAAGTGGTTCTTCACTCTATTTTTGTGTGAACACGAAAACTTGAGTACTGTTTAAGATCGAAAGTATTACTTTACGCTATTTCCGATTTCTCAAAAAACGCATGTGAATTTCTAAAGTACTATTAATATTCTGCTCTATTATCTACATATTGTTTGGCGATCACTTGGTGCGCAATTCTTTTTTCTACGAGATTCTATTATATTTTAAAAGTTCAAGTAATTAAAAATGGATTAAAAATCATGTCCATATCCCGAGTTGCCATCCCCGTAGTGTTATATAAGAATATTCGAGAATATTTAGAGGAGATCACTCCCGGTTTTTTGTGTGTATATCATGAAGGTATACATATATTGTGGTCTGTGTGACGTCACCCGTGGTATTGCAGGGTGCAGCTATAATTAAACATTGCCCAAACCCATTTCTCTCCGCCCTCCAAATACCAAATTACAAACGGCGTCAACATTCTCCACAAGTTATCCACCCCTTCCCTCCCCTACCACCCACCCACATCCACCCACCCCCCCCTATCGTAGAACTCCGGCCATTCAGCGAATACGTTATTATTATGTAGGTCAATTCACAAGCCCAGTAATTGGGACGACCTTCTCTGTAGCGCCACTCCCTACCCTTCGCTTTTATCAACATCACAAGAAGTATATATATATATATATATATGTATATATATATATATATATATATATATATATATATATATATATATATATATATATATATATATATATATATATATATATACACCATTTATCCATATTTAACCTTAGTCGTAGCCCCTAGCCCTTAGCCCTTGACCCCTAACCCCTAACCATAACCACTAACACTTAACCACTAAACTCAAACCCTAACCCTAATAACCCCTAACTCTAACCCTTAACCATAACTAAGATATAAAGCGTTTGAACTTATAGCATTAATTCCATGGGCACTATAAGCTAAACAAACAAAACTATTTCTAATCGTTCCTGAACCCAAAACCTACTTGTAAGCTGCTATACTCTCGATTCTGCTAGCCAGCGCTTGGAACAATCTTTTAAAAAAGCAACATACTAGGCGACCAAGTCTTCAGTTGGAAAATGGTATGTCAACTGCACTGCACAGCACAAATCTAGTTCCCACCACGCCCACCCCTTCTTTATAATATCAAATTGAGAAAAGGGGGAGGGGGTTAAACGGAAGCCGAGTTTTGTGTATGTTTCAAGGGTGTGGATGGGCGAGGTTATCTTCTTGGTAACTTTGTCACATAAAGTATAACAATTGCATACTACTTGAACTGTTTTATTCAGCTTTTACTTACATTTTAAATGACAGTTATCTGACAGCTCGCAGATGTGAAAACAAAACTCACCTCACTCACACGACTGATGAGTGATTTTTTTAATACTGAATGGTGTAATCTATACAATATTTTTTATTGCGAATAAAACATCTAATTTGATTGAAACAATTAGCTATTATTGCGCTGTCTTGGCAGAGAAATTTTTATTTTAAAATATCAAAATTCCTGAATCGGAAGTGGATCGAATTTCAATTATAATATTTGACAGAAAATCCACTCAAACACAAACAGACAAACAGACAAACAGTCATACAGTCACATGAACAGGATGGCAAATAGAGAAAGACAAACAGACGAACAGACGAACAGACAAACTTAAACACAGAAAAATATACCAATAAACAGGCAAACAAAGACTGACAGACGGACACAGAGACAAATGGGTGGATGGACAGAAGAAAAGATAGATGGAGAGACAGACGGACGGACAGGCAGAGAGACACACACTCTGACGTCGGTAAAGGCTAACAATAACAGTCTTAATTAGTTAAATATCAGAAACGTCAATTAAAATAAATATCACGGTGTTTTTTTAAGACATTTTTTTTAATTGAATGCTAATTAATTTTTCAAATAATACTGAACCTAATTAACTTTATTTACTCGGATTCTAAATGCAAATCTATAGAAAGCTAAAAATAAATAAATAAATAATTCTTTTCTTCTGATATGACTGACAACGATATTCCTATTATAAACTAGTGATAACAGCCGACGCGGATTTAAATTGTGGTCCCCCCCCCCCCCCCCAGTACACTCTCATATGTTGATACGCGAGCTCTTCTATTGTTAACGTCATCCAAATAAGCTCCCGCCTTAACAGATGTGGGTCAGCACTACAGCTAGAACAATAGCAACTCACGTGTGGGGGGGGGGGGGGGAGTGCTCCATAGTCAGGCATTAAGGCAACGTGTTTGATTGGGGCGACAATTTGTAGCAAAAGTTTGTAGCAACATTTGTAGCAGCATTTGTAGCAAAATTTGTAGCAACATTTTGTAGCAACATTTTGTAGGGACATTCTGTAGAACAATTTGCTGCAACAATTTGTTGCAACATTTGTAGCGACTTTTTGTAGCGACATTTTGTAGAGGCATTCTGTACAACAATTTGTTGCAACATTTTGTAGCAACATTTGTAGCAACAGTTGTAGCAACATTTGTAGCAGCATTTGTAGCGACCTATTGTAGCAACATTTTGTAGCAACATTTTGTAGCAACATTTTGTAGCAACATTTTGTAGCAACATTTGTAGCAACATTTTGTAGTAACATTTGTAGCAGCATTTGTAGCGACCTATTGTAGCAACATTTTGTAGGGACTTTTGTAGCAACATTTTGTAGCAACATTTGTATCATGCGATGCATATCTCACGGTAAATAGCCAATTTCTGACGTAAAAAATGACAGCTGCGTGTAGGTGCAACTGTCTAAACATGAGGTAATTGGAGGAAATTATCCCATGTAAGTGTACATTAAAACATCTAATTAAATAAAACACGACTTCATTAAAACATTCAGTCACTGGTAAAACAAATGTAAAAATAAAAAAACAAAATTTCGAAAAAACAAGGCCATTCCAGAGCAAAATTGGGACCCCATTAAAATCATTAAAATCGGAAGCACTGTGTCTAAAGAGCTACCTGTTCATTTTTTTCCGCGGCAGTTATCCGGATCAGTTTATAAACACAAGCGGCAACATAAACAGGTTTCTCTAGGTTGTATTTAGGAGGTTTAGTTTGAGGTTTTTAGCTGGCTATAGATGAAACCGTTAGTGTATCGGAAGAAAATTGTTATTTGAAGTAGAGTCGCTGAAAGTAAACAACGTTCAAGCAAGAAGTGATGACAGAGGATATTCACACTAGAGAGTAGCTGCTTTAAAAATCATTTCACGGGGAAGAACTCATATTTGGGCGATTTTTGTTTGGTAGGTTGAGTACAGTTTGGTAGGTTGAGTAAAGTTTGGTAGGTTGAGTGTGGCAGGTAGAGTAGAGTTCACGTGTTTCAGCGATCTCGAAATTTGAAGGGATAGCGTGGTCAACACTATGCCCAGCCGCCTTTCCGTTCCCCAGACAGCTGGATGCACTCTGGGAGGTTCTGTTGACAATAAGCCGGGATTCGAACTCGAATCGTATGCTTTACCTTAAGGCCACGGCGTCCTAAATGAAAAAAAAAGAAAGCTTGTGATTGAAACATTCAGGTTGACATTTTAGTTGTACGATTAAAAGTCATCTTAAAATTATCTTTTGTAAAACAAAATTTAGAGGCCCTTAAATTCGTGTTGCGAAGATTTGGCTTAATAAAACTACCTTGCACGAAAGGCACCGAAACAGTCGTATTGCTATGTCACATATCCGTGTCACGTATGTTGCTGTGTTTGAAGAATTCTCTAGCCCATAAACCTCACCGTTCCACTGACTTCTACCCCCCAGATCTGTATGACCCCCACATGTGTGGGGACCAGCGCCTACATCCTGGACAAGATGAACCAGAGCGTCGACCCCTGCCAGGACATGTATCTGTACGCCTGTGGGGGGTGGCTCCAAAAGTCACGGCGACCCCTAGACAAGAACAAGTGGGACACGGCCGACGAACTGGCTGCTAAAAATAACCAGATCTTCCAGGAGGTGACAAGAACTTTGTTGACTAGAACATTGTTGACTAGAACATTGTTGACTAGAACATTGTTGACTTGACTAGAACATTGTTGACTAGAACATTGTTGACTAGAATATTGTTGACTTGACTAGAACATTGTTGACTAGAACATTGTTGACTAGAACATTGTTGACTAGAACATTGTTGACTAGAACATTGTTGACTAGAACATTGTTGACTTGACTAGAACATTGTTGACTAGAACATTGTCGACTAGAATATTGTTGACTTGACTAGAACATTGTTGACTAGAACATTGTTGACTAGAATATTGTTGACTAGAACATTGTTGACTAGAATATTGTTGACTAGAATATTGTTCACTAGAACTTTGTTGACTAGAATATTGTTGACTAGAACATTGTTGACTAGAACTTTGTTGACTAGAACATTGTTGACTAGAATATTGTTGACTAGAACATTGTTGACTAGAATATTGTTGACTAGAATATTGTTCACTAGAACTTTGTTGACTAGAACATTGTTGACTAGAACATTGTTGACTAGAACTTTGTTGACTAGAACATTGTTGACTAGAACATTGACTATAACATTGTTGACTAGAACATTGTTGACTAGAACATTGTTGACTAGAACATTGTTGACTTGACTAGAACATTGTTGACTAGAACATTGTTGACTAGAACATTGTTGACTAGAACATTGTTTGCTAGAACATTGTTGACTAGAACATTGTTGACTAGAACATTGTTGACGAGAACATTGTTCACTAGAACATTGTTGACTAGAACATTGTTGACTAGAACATCGTCTTTCTTCTGCTGAAGGTTATTCGCCAAACAATGGATGAAAACATTCAAAGTTAATTTTAAGATAAACTTCACAAAATAGATTTTATCACAAAAATATTTTCAAAGGCCAACAGTATTTAGCTGTTAGGTCGGAACGTGGTAATCAAACAACAATCATCGTGCCATTCTGTGCTTGTAAGCTTGTGGATATCGACTGAATACGACCATAAACGATGAAAATATGTTTCTTTTAAGATTTTAGAGTCTCCTGGGGTGGACCTTCAGGGTCGAAGTTCAAGCGCCATTGCTAAGGTCAAGGCCTTGTACAGATCGTGTATGAATGAGTCGAACATAAAATCTCAAGGAGTCACTCGACTCTTGCAGGTGAGTCAAAGTATAACACTTGCTGGTCTTGCGTAGTTTTATATATATAATCGTAGACTATATTGTACAAATGTACTGCGTTGAACTGACCTGGTTCCTGTATCCCCCCCCCCCCCCAGATGATAGATCAGATGGGCTCCTGGACGGTGAGCACTACAGGGCTGACCAAGTGGGTCAACACGACCTGGAGCCTGGAGAACTCCCTGGTATACCTGCACCAGTACGACATCAACCCCCTCTTCAAGCTCAACGTCAAGAAAGATTTCGAGAACAGCACAAAACACGTCCTCTTTGTAGGTGGCGCATCTGTGTGTGGGGGGGGGGGGGGGTCTGATAGAAAGATTTACCCCACCCCTAACGATGCATCTGTTTGTAGTTAGAGCACCTGTTTGTGTGTGTGTGTGGGGGTCTGATAGAAAGATTTACCCCACCCCTAACGACGCCTCTGTTTGTAGTTAGAGCACCTGTTTGTGTGTGGCGGTCTGATAGAAACATTGGCCCCTGGTTCAGCTTCCCCACCCCCACCCCACAACTACGCCGTTGTTTGTAGGTAGAGCATCTGTTGGTGTTTGATGAAACATTACTCACTAGACGAAAGATTTTCTGTTTTCATGTCAACTTGATCGGATGAGGAAATCTGATTTTATATTGAAGATCGCACAGTTGTAATCGAATCTGATTTCCCCAGAAGATCCCACAGTTGTAATCGATTGTGATTTCCCTTAAAGACCCACAGTTGTAATCGAATGTGATGTATTTGATCCGACAGTTGTAATCGAATCTGATGTATTTGACAGCTGAGCCAGTCAGGCGTTTTGCTGACGTTCGCCATGTACAACAACTCTGCCTACTTCACGGCCCTACTGGACACCTATGTCCAGCTCGGCCAGCTGTTGGGTGGGACCCAGGCGCATGTCAGACGGAAGATGACGGAGGTGGCCGAGTTTGAGAAACGTCTAGCAGGAGTAAGTACTGTCAAGGACGATAGCACGCGGTATACACATCCGGTCTTATTCAAAGGGATAAGTTTTGCTATCATCCAATCATTTCACCATCTAATCGTATAACAATATAGTCATCTAATTGTGTCACCATCTAATTATGTCACCATCTAATCGTATAACAATATAGTCACGATACTATCTAATTATGTCACCATCTAATCATGTCACCATCTCTCTCCTTTTTACGACAAAAAAAAAAGAATTCTGTGTAATGTTTCGTAAAAACAAAATGAATACAAACATTGATTTAAACATTAAGGAGTATATAGATGTAAGAGAATATTTAAAAATTTTCGAATCCTTTATTAGTTCTACCAATTCAAGTGGCGTCGCTACATCCTACCACTACCACCTTCTATCCTCCACAACCTCCCCCCCCCTCTCCCCAGATTTTTGAAAAACCAGAAGACCTTATCAACCCTGCCAGTATGAACAACAAATTTTCAGTCAAAGAATTCCAGAATAAAATCGGCCAATGGGTAAGTTCTAGACGTTTTGGTTCGACATAATTTTTGTGGTACGTTATACCAGTGATGTTTCAGTTTGTTCTGGTACGTTCTATCTAAAGATGAATGTAAAACAAATTGTTCTGTCTACAGATGAACGTAAAAAACTACCTCAACAAAAGATTCGAACTCAGGACGTTCAAGGACGAAGACGAGCTGGTAGTGGCGACTAAATTTTATTTTGAAAAATTAAAATCTATAATTGATAGCACTGATAAAGAGTGAGTATAAAAGCGATATATATGTATATATATATATATATATATATATATATATATATATATATATATATATATATATATATATATATATATATATATATATATATATATATATATATATATATATATATATATATATATATATCCATATAAGCTAGTCAGAAGATTTTGTACTTTGTTAGATTTAGATTTTATTTTGGTACGCTGGAAATAAAATATAATGACAAAAAACATTTGATTTAGTGGTATTATTAAAAATATCTTAGTAGTTTATTTATGTCGAGTCTCATATAGACAAACTTAGCCCACTATTAAATGAGCTGTTAAAGCACTCTCCCCCACTGTTAAAGCACTCTCCCCCGCTGTTAAAGCACTCTCCCCCACTGTTAAAGCACTCTCCCCCACTGTGTACACGTATGTATGTGCTGTCCACGACAGAGTGCTAGCCAACTATATGGTGCTACAACTGGTCATCCACTCGGCCGACTACCTGCCCGACACTTTCTCCGAGGCCAGTCTGGGGCTGCAGCGTGCCATCTCGGGCGTGGGGGTACTCAGCCCCAGGCACGAGCGGTGCCTCCTCAAAACCCGAACCCACATGGGGTTCGCCCTCTCCTCGCTCTACGTCCAAGGTCACTTCCGTGCAGACAGCAAGGCCAAGGTCAGTGTAACCAATAAGCAGATCATTAATACATAACTTACACTCAAACACCTACATCGGCTTAATTAGTGCTAATTATAATTAACCTTATTAAAGTTGTATAGAAGAAGGTCATTAATTAAGTGAAGATTGTCGATGATCTAGGTCGTCTCGACCTTGGATGAGATCCAGAAACAGTTTGTGGCAAACCTTGATGACGTCACGTGGCTCGATGACGTCACGAGACAGCGGTTGGTTGAGAAAGGAAACGCCATCACGCAGAACGTAGGCTACCCAGACTGGATCCTAGACCCGGTGACCTTGGACGGGTACTACCAGGCTATTGAGGTCAAGGACGGGGAGTTTCTCTACAACTTTTTTAACGTGTCTTTCAGCGAGGTGGCGAAGGAGATGGAAAAATACGGCAAGCCTTACGACAGATCGGAGTAGGTCATTTCACGTTTGTTGATCGTGTGAAGGTCATTTCACGTCTGTTGATCGTGTGTAGGTCATTTTACGTTTGTTGATCGTGTGTAGGTCATTTCACGTTTGTTGATCGTGTGTAGGTCATTTTACGTTTGTTGATCGTGTGTAGGTCATTTCACATCTGTTTCTCACACCAAATGGTATGGTGTGGTTTTGCCACCACCAAATGGTGTGGTTGTATCACCACCAAATGATGTGGTTTTGCCACCACCAAATGGTGTGGTTGTATCACCACCAAATGATGTGGTTTTGCCACCACCAAATGGTGTGGTTGTATCACCACCACCAAATGGTGTGGTTTTGCCACCACCAAAAGGTGTGGTTTTGCCACCATCAAATGATGTGGTATTGCCACCATCAAATGATGTGGTATTGCCACCACCAAATGGTGTGGTTGTATCACCACAAAACGGTGTGGTTGTATCACCACCAAATGATGTGGTATTGCCACCACCAAATGGTGTGGTTGTATCACCACAAAACGGTGTGGTTGTATCACCACCAAATGATGTGGTTTTGCCACCACCAAATGGTGTGGTTGTATCACCACCAAATGATGTGGTTTTGCCACCATCAAATGATGTGGTATTGCCACCATCAAATGATGTGGTATTGCCACCACCAAATGGTGTGGTTGTATCACCACAAAACGGTGTGGTTGTATCACCACCAAATGATGTGGTTTTGCCACCACTCTACCCATGTGGTTATCCTGCAGGTGGCACAAGAGCCCGGATGAAGTCAACGCCTACTACGACATGTACAACAACCACATTGTGGTTCTGGCCGCCATCTTGCAGCCGCCATATTTCACGCTCAGCTACCCTCAGTGAGTGTCCTACATCCTGTTGTAGTGAGACCAGCTGTAGTGAGACCAACTTTAGTGAGACCACGACACAACTTTAGTGAGATCACGACACAACTTTAGTGAGACCAACATTAGTGAGACCAACATTAATGAGACCATGACACAACTTTAGTGAGACCATGACTTAACACAACTTTAGTGAGACCATGACACAACTTTAGTGAGACCATAACTTAACACAACTTTAGTGAGACCATGACACAACTTTAGTGAGACCAACTGTAGTGAGACCAACATTAGTGAGACCATGACACAACTTTAGTGAGACCTTGACACAACTTTAGTGAGACCATGATAGAAATGTAGTTAGACCATACATTTAGGTTGTAACAAATTGATTGTGAACTCGAACAGGTCTTTCATCTACGGCACCATCGGGATGGTGCTGGGTCATGAAATCACACACGGGTTCGACAGCACGGGTCGAAACTTTGACAAAGACGGTAACCTTGGCAACATTTGGACCGAGGCTTCTGCTCAAGGCTTTGGTCAAAACGCCAACTGCATGGTCGATCAGTACAGCAGCTACACTGTACAAGGCCAAAATGTGAGTAGGTGGACATCAGGGTAGGGTAAACTGACCAACTACAGTTGGCGTCATTTACTTACAGCTAATGACGTCATTTACTTAAAGCTAATGACGTCATTTACTTACAGCTAATGACGTCATTTACTTACAGCTAATGACGTCATTTACTTACAGCTAATGACGTCATTTACTTACAGCTAATGGCGTCATTTACTTACAGCTAATGGCGTCATTTACTTACAGCTAATGACGTCATTTACATACAGCTAATGACGTCATTTACAAACAGCTACTGACGTCATTTACATACAGCTAATGACGTCATTTACTTACAGCTAATGACGTCATTCCTTACAGCTAATGACGTCATTTACTTACAGCTAATGACGTCATTTACTTACAGCTAATGACGTCATTTACTTACAGCTAATGGCGTCATTTACTTACAGCTAATGACGTCATTTACTTACAGCTAATGGCGTCATTTACTTACAGCTAATGACGTCATTTACTTACAGCTAATGGCGTCATTTACTTACAGCTAATGGCGTCATTTACTTACAGCTGCGTGGTACCCTGAACCTCGGTGAGAACATCGCGGACAATGGCGGCCTTAAGTTCAGCTACATGGCCTACAAGACCGCGGTGACGTCACCTGAACAGGCCCTGCCAGGACTAGAACTGACAGATGACCAGCTGTTTTTTCTTGGCTTTAGTCAGGTGACTTTTTTTTAGTCAGGTGACTTTTTTAGTCAGGTGACTTTTTTTTAGTCAGGTGACTTTTTTTTAGTCAGGTGACTTTTTTTTTAGTCAGGTGACTTTTTTTTAGTCAGGTGACTTTTTTTTAGTCAGGTGACTTTTTTAGTCAGGTGACTTTTTTTTTAGTCAGGTGACTTTTTTAGTCAGGTGACTTTTTTTTAGTCAGGTGACTTTTTGTTTTAGTCAGGTGACTGTTTTTTAGTCAGGTGACTTTTTTTAGTCAGGTGACTTTTTATTTGGTCAGGTGACTTTTTTAGTCAGGTGACTTTTTTTTAGTCAGGTGACTTTTTTAGTCAGGTGACTTTTTTTTTGTTTAGTCGTTGCTGATGTTTCTCGCGTGGTAAACTGTATAGTAACCATAGAATGATTTGATCCTGTATTGTTGCCCTCTCCACCAGCTGTGGTGTGGTCACTACTCACCTGAATATGAGATCACTTCCATCCAGACCCAACGTCACACCCACAACCGTTACAGGTGAGTAATGACGTCACGTCCATCCAGACCCAACGTCACACCCACAACCGTTACAGGTGAGTAATGACGTCACGTCCATCAAGACCTTACGTCACACACACAACCGTTACAGGTGAGTAATGACGTCACGTCCATCCAGACCTTACGTCACACCCACAACCGTTACAGGTGAGTAGCGTCAGTCAGTGAAGGAACGCGTACAGACATTTCAAAAAAGTACAAAAACGTTTTAATATCAAGATTGTATGTAATAATGCACTAAAAGTATGTTTTCTTAAAATATGTAATACTACACTACTATTTAAATAACTAAAAAGATTGCATTGTCATTGGCTCTTAACCCACGTGCCAAGTTTGAAATGAATCGGTCAGTTAGAAGGTATCAAAATTTCGCTTGGCAGTTTCGATCTTTGACTACAGACAGAAAGACAGACAGACAGACGGACGGACAGACAGACAAACAGAGACCGACAGAGAGACGGACGGACGGACGGATAGACAGAGACAGACAGAGACAGACATAGACAGACAGACAGACAGACTCACACTCTCACACAAAAACCTGCCATTTCAGGGTGATTGGTACCGTGTCTAACAGCCAAGAGTTCTCCAGGGCCTTCAACTGCCCCAGCCACTCGCCCATGAACCCTGAGAAAAAATGCCAGGTGTGGTGACCCAGTTCCATCAGGAGCCAGGTGTGGTGACCCAGTTCCATCAGGACGTTGCCAGGTGTTTTTAGAGGAGTGTGGCCAGACTTTTTTTGTCGAGACCATCAACGATTCAACATTCCCTACTTAAAGGCTCTAACAAGTAAAACTATTCAACAAATCAAACTGTTAAATAACATCTTTCTTGATGCATAGAGAGTTGACTCTAACACACGCACAATAAACTGGACTCCCCTCTCCCCCACCCGAAGCAGCATAGATTGGTCAGGCCGTCTGTTCAGACAAGTGGCAGCGAACTCTGGCCACCTGGCCACAGAACAGCCAACTCTGGCCACAGAACAGCCAACTCTGGCCACCTGGCCACAGAACAGCCAACTCTGGCCACAGAACAGCCAACTCTGGCCACCTGGCCACAGAACAGCCAACTCTGGCCACAGAACAGCCAACTCTGGCCACAGAACAGCCAACTCTGGCCACAGAACAGCCAACTCTGGCCACAGAACAGCCAACTCTGGCCACCTGGCCACAGAACAGCCAACTCTGGCCACCTGGCCACAGAACAGCGACTTGTGGTACGGCTGGCCAATACATCATCAACGCTCGCTTCTCGTACGTCTGTAAATAGTTTGAATGTTTTATACGCACGTCGTTCAAATCCACCATTTGTTCTTGACCATCTAAAACGTGACCTACTCGTGTCACATTAGTGACACTCTATTTTTGTGGTTATTTCCCTTTAACCGATGCGATTTAATTTGTTATGTATTCATCATCTTAGTATTTACGATAATTGGCATTGTAAACAGATTAATTAATAGTAAAGCAATCTACTTCTGGAATAGTTGTCATACAAAGTGCGAATTTAAAATTTTGTAAACTTTCTTGACAAAATTGTATCATGGAAACTAGAAAGTTCAAAGATAAACAGATATTGAAAATAAATACAGTTCTAAATAAAAAGCTGTTTAAAATAATTTGGAGTTAGGACGAGACGTACGATTTAAGCCAAAAAAATATTAGTGACAAATTAGTGTCTCCATAAATTAAAAGTCGTTGTTGGAATATTTTCCTTTTGCTGAAACACAAATTTTGTTTAAACTTAAACACGACCCAACCTGTAGTGAAAAGGTAAATGTTTTCTTTCTTTATTTGTTAGATTTTATGCTGTCTTGTTCAGTTTCCAAAATATTCTTGTGATATTATCAAAACTGGATTATGTTAAAATAGTCTATTACTATGAGAAAATAATGTAGATTCTAAAAAAAAGCGGCTGCTCATGTTGCGGGTTAATTCCCTTTATATTGTCTACCCTGTAGGGTAGAGAAGATATAGTACGTTAATAAAATTAAACCATCATGCTTGTTGGCTATAATTTCTAGTGGGCATAGTGCTGACTACACCATCCCTTGTCGAGGTTCAAAAACATATGAAGTCTACTTCACCTGCCCAATGAATCACTAGGAATCTTGACTTCTGGAATAATCTAATTGGGCGAATGGATCTGTTGTGGATGTATGTTTGTGTGAATGGCTTATTATGACTTTTAAACGTAGATTGTGAAAGTCCGTATGTGTATATATGTATGTGTGTATATATATGTATGTGTGTGTGTAACTGACCAATATAATTAAACTTGATTGTGTGTTAGAAGGTGGATTCTAGTAACGTAACTCTCCTTTATATCCACTCTATCCCATATATCATCTATATACACAATGTCACTATATCCATGCTATCCACTATGTCCAATGTATCCATTCTACCCAAATACTCTGAGAAACTGGTGTCATAAATTAAATGTTTTGCACTAGTTGAATGTTATGTGTGGTTCTTATATCAGTTAAATCATTTGAAAAGTATTTGCTTGTATATTTGAACACCTATTTTATTACTTTGTATTTAATAAAATATACAAATGTTGGTGTATAAGATAAAGTTGAGGGTAGATAAGGACGTACTTTTTGACATCTTGCACTTGACATCTTGCATATAAAAATGATGTGTGTATCGGTGATGTAATAAAACACTCAGCTATTTCAAAGACCTCGTTGTTGTTTTTCATGTCATGTTTATCATTCAGATAATCACAAAATATCTGGCAATTTTCTGTGTGCCAAATAAGATGACTTTTTTTTAAATACCATAATACACAACCAAAAACACAAAATAAATTATCATTAATCGAAACTTGTAAAGGCCAGCACAAAAACTTGAAACCAGATGAAACTAAATCAAGTTGCTGTATGTACACACACACACCCCCACCCCTCTCGGTCACCAACCACTGAATACATCCAAATGTCAAGAAAAGACAACCATTGGTATTTGGTGTGCAATGGTGTGCAAGTGACATATTAGCACCAGAACACGTTACAAAAACACACGCCACTTCCAGGTGAGATAAACATAACTTCTAAGCTAGAGACGTTTGTTTTGGTTAGACTTTGATATCAAGCAGCGAGCTGTTTGTTTTGGTTAGACTTTGATATCAAGCGGCGAGCTGTTTGTTTTGGTTAGACTTTGATATCAAGCGGCGAGCCGTTTGTTACTATGAAGCTGTCTCTGCTAGCACTCACACTAACGGTACTGGGTACACAGTTTTCAGGATGTGAGTATTCTGCTCTAGATCTAGGTGGAATAGTGTCAGATAAAGAGGCTAGATCTGGTGGAATAGTATCAGATAGAGCGGCTAGATCTAGGTGGAATAGTATCAGATAGAGATGCTAGATCTAGATTATTATAGATCAAGGTATGTGGGGAATAGCTCTAGATTTTAGAATTCATGAGATTAATGTATAAAGGAATATTGAAAAGGAATAAAGATACAAATTGATCTCCAATCATTATTTGACAAGGTTATAAAATGTGTTCTGTGTCAATCAGAGGCGTAGCGACAAACTTTTCGATTTGCACCCCCCCCCCCCTCGAGATTTTGATTTTCCCCCAACCCCCTTAAACTTTCGATTTGCACCCCCCCCCCTCGAGATTTTGATTTGCACCCCCCCCCCTCAAATTTTCAATTTGCACCCCCCCTCAACCTTTCAATTTATTTTTCCAACCCATTTTGGCGCCCCCTAAGCTCGGCGCCCGGGGACATATGTCCCCCCCCCCCCCACTCGCTACGCTACTGGTGTCAATTTTTGCCTTCATAATTGCCTTTAAGTAAACTTAACCTGACAATTTAAGAGATTTAAGATGCCCAGAATCCTCTTTCAAATTTTTTTTATCTCATAATCAGATTCATCTACCACACTACAGAGTTTCTCAAACATGGCAATTATTTCAATATTTATTATTCTTCGCCAAATTTGCAGCATTGATAAAACGCCAAGAGATTATTATGAAAAGAGATAATATTCGTTCATTTTCAGTTTAAGCTTATGTTGCTGTTCGAATGTATCTGCTAGGTAAGATACTCTCTCCAACCACTCTTAGTCGTTAAAGTACATCAAAAGGGTTTTGCTTCTCTTGCACTTCCAAGAACAACTTGATTTCATCTTTCAATTCAGAAACATGATTCACATTTACTATTGACAGCCGGCGTACTGCAATGTAGAACCTCGTGATCTTTATTCACGTCTTTGCACTGTTCTTTAAACAGACAGGTGTTAAGATATCCAGATTTAATATAATTTACCACTTTTATTAGCAATAGAGTCGGGTGAGTCTTGCTGGCGAGGGCATACCGGTGAATCATGCAGTGGATTCCCCTTGGTTAGGGAGCTGATTTTTTTTACTTTTTTTCTGAAAGCCAGATTTTGACCCAAATATGACGCACATCCGTACAAATCCTACAGATGTTTTCCCATTTTAATCATCCAGGTTTTTTTTTTAAAAAAAACGTATTCATTTCCTACTTGATATCTTCACAAAATATCAACTCTTCTTTGCTATCATCTGAATGAATATATTATAAAGAGATATTTGTTGCATCTTTACTACACTGGAATCCCAAGAATTAGTTTTACCATCCGGAAAATACGGAGCACGTACTCAAGGAATGTACTTTGTATAGCCAGGCACGAGTCAGACACTGGCCCCTGCCCACCCCACTCAGGGAAAAATTATATGGGGCACCTGCCAAACTGGAGACCACAGTCCGGTTTGTCCACGAAGTTGGACTTGTTGTCTGAGTCCTCCACCATGTTCACAATTAAGAACGAAGAAGAAGAAGAAGTTTTACCATCTACAACATACAAGGTTTGATGAGATTTTCTCCTATTGTGCGTTTGTCGTGCTTGGCAATTTCTAATGCGACTTCATATAGTGCTGTGTTTTCTTGGTGAAAAATTCTTGTTCGATCAAGTCTCTGACGTTTGCAACTAGCTTCAAGCCGACGAGAGAACTCCATATCTATTTTGGTGTGTTCTGATTGACTAGTCTTGAATGACGTTATAGTTTTGAAAGTTGTATAGACTCGTGAATGATAACAACTTTGCATAGTACACAGTGTTTATTCTCTATTCCATTTCCAGTGATGTTAGTAAAGCCGAATTTTCTATATATTTCTAAATATATTTTTTTTCATTGCTAAGGTTTAGTCTAGAGGTGGCGACACCCCCCCCCCCTCACCCAGAAAGCCCTGCGCGACCCCCTTGGGGGCCGCAACCCCCAGTTTGGGAACCCATGGACTAGACGAATACTGCATCACACTTCTGGTACACTGATGCATATTTTCCTCTAACCTTGACTCTACTTCCTCTAGCCTTGACTCTACATAGAGGAATACTGCATCACACTTCTGGTACACTGATGCATGTTTTCCTCTAGCTTTGACTCTACTTCCTCTAGCTTTGACTCTACATACACTAGACGAATACTGCGCCAGAAAGCTGCCTGATAACGAGCGAGTCATCCCGAAATTAAGTGTTTACCAGGTTATCAAGTTCTGCAGGTAAATCCTGTTTCCACATCCAGGCAGGTAAAACCTGCTCCCAAATCAGTTTACAGTCAGTTTACACAATTTTTGTCTACCATCACACGTTACTGATTTTAAATTGTAAGTTAAAAGTTCTTCTCACCTCAAACAATTCCACCCAAACCTACTACACCCCCACCCCCCCCCCCCCACCCCCTTAAATCCAACCCAACGCCCACCCCCCCCCCCATGATTATTTATCTGCCTACTTTTAGTTTTGAATAACTACCACTAACCCCCTCCCCACCCTTTTGACTAAAACCCTACACCATCTGCCCCACCCCTCCTAACCCCCAGTGACCCCACCGGCTACACTGAATGTCTACTGGCGAGACGAAGCCAAACCCAACAGGACGAGACGTCAGCCGTTAAACTCTTCGAAAAACAATTTCCTAACCCGTATGACCTGGAGAGTGCGGCCTACCTCTTCTGTACACAGGGGACATTTCCGTGTAAGTAAACTTTGGACGTTTGGATGTAAGTAAACTTTGGACGTTTGGGTGTAAGTAAACTTTGGACGTTTGGGTGTAAGTAAAGGTAAGTAAACTTTGGACCTTTGTGTGTAAGTAAAGGTAAGTAAACTTTGGACCTTTGGGTGTAAGTAAAGGTAAGTAAAGTTTGGACGTTTGGGTGTAAGTAAACTTTGGACCTTTTGGTGTAAGTAAACTTTGGACCTTTTGGTGTAAGTAAACTTTGGACGTTTGGATGTAAGTAAACTTTGGACGTTTGGGTGTTACCAGATCTGATCTTAAAACTGGCCAGTGGTTTTGATGTCATGTAACCAGATTTGATAGATGTCATTTTACCAGATTTGATAGATGTCATGTTACCAGATTTGATAGATGTCATGTTACCAGATTTGATAGATGTCATCTTATCAGATTTGATAGATGTCATGTTACCAGATTTGATAGATGTCATGTTACCAGATTTTATAGATGTCATGTTACCAGACTTGATAGATGTCATGTTACCATATTTGATAGATGTCATGTTACCAGATTTGATAGATGTCATGTGACCAGATTTGATAGATGTCATGTTACCAGATTTGATAGATGTCATGTTACCAGATTCGATAGATGTCATGTTACCAGATTTGATAGATGTCATGTTACCAGATTTGATGGATGTCATGTTACCAGATTTCATGGATGTCATGTTACCAGATTTGATAGATGTCATGTTACTAGATTTAATGGATGTCATGTTACCAGATTTGATAGATGTCATGTTACCAGAGTCGATAGATGTCATGTTACCAGATTTAATAGATGTCATGTTTCCAGACTCGATAGATGTCATGTTACCAGATTTGATAGATGTCATGTTACCAGATTTGATAGATGTCATGTTACCAGATTTGATAGATGTCATGTTACCAGATTTGATAGATGTCATGTTACCAGATTTGATAGATGTCATGTTACCAGATTTGATAGATGTCATGTTACCAGATTTGATAGATGTCATGTTACCAGATTTGATAGATGTCATGTTACCAGATTTGATAGATGTCATGTTACCAGATTTGATAGATGTCATGTTACCAGATTTGATGGATGTCATGATACCAGATTTGATAGATGTCATGTTACCAGATTTGATAGATGTCATGTTACCAGATTTGATAGATGTCATGTTACCAGATTTGATAGATGTCATGTTACCAGATTTGATAGATGTCATGTTACCAGATTTGATAGATGTCATGTTACCAGATTTGATAGATGTCATGTTACCAGATTTGATAGATGTCATGTTACCAGATTTGATAGATGTCATGTTACCAGATTTGATAGATGTCATGTTACCAGATTTGATAGATGTCATGTGACTTCCCCCAGTGATCGAGTTTCTAAGAGAGGACTTCAAGCTCAGGTCTGACTGTGAAAAGGCCGCTGACACTCGGCAGTGTGAGATCGACGCCACCTCAGCCGACAGACTTAAAGACCTGGAAGCAGCTTTTGCTGCCAACAATCAGGCCGACATTGAGAAACATTCCTGCAAGTATGGCAAGAATTATCTCAACTTCATTTCCAACCACTTCATCAGGCAACATAAAATCCGATACAACGAAAAAAATTTAAAAGCAAATCACTGGAAAGTTTTTATTTGATTATTTGCAAGTCTGTTGTAATTCATGTCTTCATACCTGTCGTCTGTTGTAATGCCTGTCTTCATACCTGTCGTCATACCTGACGTCATACTGTCGTCATACCTGTGGTTAATTCCCAGTGTCAGTATCTGTTCCCCAGACTGTCATATGTTCCCTGTCTCTGTTCCCCAGACCGTCATATGTTCCCGGTCTCTGTTCCCCAGACCGTCATATGTTCCCTGTCTCTGTTCCCCATACTGTCATGTTCCCTGTCTCAGTTCCCCAGACCGTCATATGTTCCCTGTCTCTGTTCCCCAGACTGTCATATGTTCCCTATCTCTGTTCCTTAGACCGTCATATGTTCCCTGTCTGTTCCCCAGACCGTCATATGTTCCCTGTCTCTGTTCCCCAGACCGTCGTATGTTCCATATCTCTGTTCCCCAGACAGTCGTATGTTCCCTGTCTCTGTTCCCCAAGCCGTTATATGTTCCCTGTCTGTTCCCCATAACGTCATATGTTCCCTGTCTATGTTCCCCAGGCTGTCACTAGACTACATGAAGTGCATCCATGCCCAGTACACCAAATGTAACCCAAAATACGACACGTTTTTCCTCTACAAGTTGGCTCGTCTTGGGCCGTAAGTTGTGTTTGTGTATTCAATAGGTTAAAAATGTACAAAATATGTCGAGTTTAGATTTTTCGATAGCCCTGTTTTGTCCATTGTTTACATGAGAGTGTGTGTTAAGATAAAAAGTTGTGTCCCCTAGTTCAATGCTGCTAGATCTCTGATGTTGATGTCGACACAACTGAGACCTTCCATCACGCAGAGAGCTGGTGGCGACAATAGTCAATAAATAACCTCAGCCTTAGTTGTTGTTTTTAGCGCAATTTCCATTCTGGAGAATTGCGTTTATTAACCCGTCATTTCTGGATGAATGGATGGATGGATGTATGGATGTGTGTCCGCAGCTTTAAGTCGTATCTCCTCCTCAACGAAGCAATATCGATGACTAGTTCCAAAAGCGATTATGTTAAGCAAGTTACGAGAATGAGCATAGGCCATAAAAATTACGGGTTTCTTTCATGGATTTCCCGGAAAAGCCAAAAAACCTCGGGAAAATGCAGTTTTTGGCCCATATCTCAGCAACCAGACCACTTAGCGACTTGAATCATGTACCAATCGATTCCGGCCATAATTTAGAACAATATTGCCGAAGAAAGTTTTCAAAAATATCATTTCGTTTGGTCACAAAAAAATTTTTGAATTAATTAAAATTTGGACCGAATTAGTAGGCATTTTATGCAACCACACCACATGCGTCATCACGTTCAATAGCTGCGCGATCACGTTCAATGGCTGCGACGTCACGTTCGGTAGCTGGGCGCGCAATGGTTTTTAGTCATGTTACTCTATTGTAAATAAAACATGTAAAATACTGAAATTTTTTTTAATAAAAAACGTTTTAATAACTAACCAATGGTTTTACTAGCCCTGCTCTTAATTTACGCTACGACAGAGCTATTTTTAGATAACACAAGGAAATTGCGCTAAAATTGTCACTAGACTTTTTTTAATTACTTGTTTTATAATTGTGGGCTGGGTTTCTATTCCACTCTATGACTGTTGTGTTGTTATTGTCATCTAACGATTGTTGTGTTGTTATTTTCATCTAATGATTGATATGCTGTTGTTGTACTACGTTGGATGGGAGACAATATGAAATATCAAACAAAGTCAATGATTTTGTCTAGGCCTGCCAGAGAATATGTTCCCCAGAACCTCACAACATGTTCCCCAGGGCTTGACAATGATATGTTCCCCAGGGCTTGACAATGATATGTTCCCAGTGCATGACAATGATATGTTCCCCAGGGCATGACAATGATATGTTCCCAGTGCATGACAATGATATGTTCCCCAGGGCTTGACAATGATATGTTCCCAGTGCATGACAATGATATGTTCCCCAGGGCATGACAATGATATGTTCCCAGTGCATGACAATGATATGTTCCCCAGGGCATGACAATGATATGTTCCCAGTGTATGACAATGATATGTTCCCCAGGGCATGACAATGATATGTTCCCAGTGTATGACAATGATATGTTCCCCAGGGCATGACAATGATATGTTCCCAGTGTATGACAATGATATGTTCCCCAGGGCATGACAATGATATGTTCCCAGTGTATGACAATGATATGTTCCCCAGGGCATGACAATGATATGTTCCCAGTGTATGACAATGATATGTTCCCCAGTGCATGACAATATTTTCCCCAGGGTCTGCCTATCTGAGCACAACTTCCTCAACAAGCTAGTGACCACAGACCAGTGCAAGAGTCAGTACTCAACCAGCGGAGGCGGATCCTTTAGAACAGGGGTGTGGTCTTTCAGGACATGGGCGTGGCTGGTGTTTGCAGCAGGCGTTCGGAGTGTTTACAAACATATCTTAACTTTGGCCACTTAATTTTCGGCTCAGATTGTATGAAATACGGCCACTTTATTTTTTAGCCTAATTGTTTGAAATCTCGATACAATTTTTTTCGGCTAACACTGTATCTATTTATTTCCCCTACTATTTACTTAAATCAAGCATTTTATTCTTGAAACGTTTGAAAAAAAAGTAGTCTTTAAAATTGCTAATATGAGCAACTCGACTATCATTAACCCTATCCTTAACCCTATCCCTCATCCAAACCCTTCCTGATCCTTATCCCTTTTTATAACCCTAGCCTATCCACATCCCTGTGGATTACATGTAACCTGGGATATTTCTTGGTTGTTCAATCCTAGAAGTAGAAGTTGTGGCTGATAATTGACTCAGCAAGATCAAATCATCCACGCTAACAAACCACCACTACTGATATTCTTTAGCTACATATTTAATATTCCAATTGTTGTTTTTATTCTTACAGAGGTGGAGAACAAAATATTTTTTTAAATCTCTTTGCTCCTGTTTGTTATTCTCTTATCTTTAATTAAAATATATTTCAACAGCCAGAAGTTTCTTTACGTCTTTTTTTTTTTGCTACGGCAAATGGCGTTCGTATAAAATAAATGTTGACAAAAAAATAAAAGTGTGTTCTGTTCATTATTTCCATAATTTACTAATTGAAGATTAATGAGTAGACTAAGGGAGTTATGTGGCATAGTGCGACCAAGCTGTAGACTTCAGTTCACATCTCAGATTGCTGGAAGGTATTGAGTGTACTCAGTCCTTGTGTGTACCTTTACAAAGTGCGTACTTTTTGTGTCAGAACTGAATGAATCAATATGAGGCTGCCTAGAGAGAACACGTGGTATACACATCCGGTCTTATTCAAAGAGATAAGTTTTGCTATCATCCAATCATGTCACCATCCAATCAATTCACCATCTAATCGTATTACAATATAGTCACGAAACTATCTAATCATGTCACCGTCTAATTATGTCATCATCTAATTATGTCACCATCTAATCATGTCACCATCTAATTATGTCACCAACTTATCATGTCACCATCTAATCATGTCACCATCTAATTATGTCACCATCTAATTAAGTCACCATATCTCTCCTTTTTTTCAGACAAAAAAAAATATTTCTGGGTAAAAAAATAAAATGAATACAAACATTGATTTAAACATTAAGCAGTATATAGATGTAAGATAATATTTAAAACTTTTCGAATCATTTATGAGTTCTACTTTACGGCATACCAATTCAAGTGGCGTCGCTTCATCCTACCACTACCACCTTCTATTAAATGTTTTGCACTAGTTGAATGTTATGTGTGGTTCTTATATCAGTTAAATCATTTGAAAAGTATTTGCTTCTATATTTGAACACCTATTTTATTACTTTGTATTTAATAAAATATACAAATGTTGGTGTATAAAATAAAGTTGAGGGTAGATAAGGACGTAATTTTTGACATTTTGCACTTGACATCTTGCATATAAAAATAATGTGTGTATCGGTGATGTAATAAAACACTTAGCTATTTCAAAGACCTCGTTGTTATTTTTCATTTCATGTTTATCATTCAGATAATCACAAAATATCTGGCAATTTTCTGTGTGCCAAATAAGTTGACTTTTTACTTTCTCGTATATACGAAGTATAGAGAAAGTATTGTAATCGTGCACAAAAATCACTTGAAATTTTAACGATTTTCACCGTTTTACACCTCAGTCCTTCATCACATCCGAAGAATAGAGTACTTATTTTAATCGGGCAAAAATTATCAATCCAGATTTAGCAAAATTAAGAGGTTTTATGCGTAATCCAGTCTGAAAAACTGGGCTTTGCAATTCTGTCCGTATGTCTGTGTGTCTGTCTGTCTGTGTGTGTGTCCGTGTGTAAACACGATAACTTGAGTACCGTTACAGCTAGGTTGATGAAATTTCATATATAAGTATTTTATCAAAATCGTAGATCCGTATCAACTTTTGAGCGATTTCCGATAACCGGAAGTGGTACTTTTCCTACTTTGAATTTTTCAAAAGCCTATAACTTAAGTACTATTTCAGATAGATAAATGAAATTTCACATGTAAGTAAAAGATCTAATTCTCTACCTTCTGTTAAATTTTGAGTAATTTCCGTTGACCGGAAGTAGTAATTTACGCTACTTCCGATTTCTCAAAAAACTAATGTAAATTTTTAAAGTACTAATAAAATTGCGCACTATTATGCACTTTTTATTTGGCGTTCACTTGGTGTGCAATTAATTTGTCTACGAGATTTTATTCTATTTTTAAAACTTTAAGTATTTAAAATGGATTAAAAATCATGTCTATAGCCCGAGTTCCCATCCCCTGTTGTTTTATATAAGAATATTCGAGAAAGTTTAGGGGAGATCACTCCCGGTTTATTTTAAATACCATAATACACAACCAAAAACACAAAATAAATTATCATTAATCGAAACTTGTAAAGGCCAGCACAAAAACTTGAAACCAGATGAAACTAAATCAAGTTGATGTCTGTACACACACACACCCCCACCCCTCTCGGTCACCAATCACTGAATACATCCAAATGTCAAGAAAAGACAACCATTGGTATTTGGTGTGCAATGGTGTGCAAGTGACATATTAGCACCAGAACACGTTACAAAAACACACGCCACTTCCAGGTGAGATAAAAATAACTTCTAAGCTAGAGACGTTTGTTTTGGTTAGACTTTGATATCAAGCAGCGAGCTGTTTGTTTTGGTTAGACTTTGATATCAAGCGGCGAGCTGTTTGTTTTGGTTAGACTTTGATATCAAGCGCCGAGCTGTTTGTTTTGGTTAGACTTTGATATCAAGCGGCGAGCTGTTTGTTTTGGTTAGACTTTGATATCAAGCGGCGAGCTGTTTGTTTTGGTTAGACTTTGATATCAAGCGGCGAGCTGTTTGTTTTGGTTAGACTTTGATATCAAGCGGCGAGCTGTTTGTTTTGGTTAGACTTTGATATCAAGCGGCGAGCCGGCTGTTACTATGAAGCTGTCTCTGCTAGCCCTCACACTAACGGTACTGGGTACATCGAAATGATGTCAAGAAAAGACAACCATCGTTATTTGGTGTGCAATGGTGTGCAAGTGACATATTAGCACCAGAACACGTTACAAAAACACACGCCACTTCCAGGTGAGATAAAAATAACTTCTAAGCTAGAGACGTTTGTTTTGGTTAGACTTTGATATCAAGCAGCGAGCTGTTTGTTTTGGTTAGACTTTGATATCAAGCGGCGAGCTGTTTGTTTTGGTTAGACTTTGATATCAAGCGGCGAGCCGGCTGTTACTATGAAGCTGTCTCTGCTAGCCCTCACACTAACGGTACTGGGTACACAGTTTTCAGGATGTGAGTATTCTGCTCTAGATCCAGGTGGAATAGTATCAGATAGAGATGCTAGATCTAGATTATTATAGATTAAGGTATGTGGGGAATAGCTCTAGATTTTAGAATTCATGAGATTAATGTATAAAGGAATATTGAAAAGGAATAAAGATACAAATTGATCTCCAATCATTATTTGACAAGGTTATAAAATGTGTTCTTTGTCAATTTTTGCCTTCATAATTGCCTTTAAGTAAACTTAGCCTGAAAATTTAAGAGATTTAAGATGCCCAGAATCCTCTTTCAAATTTTTCTTTATCTCATAATCAGATTCATCTGCCACACTACAGAGTTTCTCAAACATGGCAATTATTTCAATATTTATTATTCTTCGCCAAATTTGCAGCATTGATAAAACGCCAAGAGATTGTTAAGAAAAGAGATAATATTCGTTCATTTTCAGTTTAAGCTTATGTTGCTGTTCGAATGTATCTGCTAGGTATGATACTCTCTCCAACCACTCTTAGTCGTTAAAGTACATCAAAAGGGTTTTGCTTCTCTTGCACTTCCAAGAACAACTTGATTTCATCTTTCAATTCAAAAACATGATTCACAGCCAGCGTACTGCAATGTAGAACCTCGTGATCTTTATTTACGTCTTTGCACTGTTCTTTAAACAGACAGGTGTTAAGAGATCCAGATTTAATATAATTTACCACTTTTATTAGCAATAGAGTTGGGTGAGTCTTGCTGGCGAGGGCATACCGGTGAATCATGCAGTGGATTCCCCTTGGTTAGGGAGCTGATTTTTTTTACTTTTTTCTGAAAGCCAGATTTTGACCCAAATATGACGCACATCCGTACAAATCCTACAGAAGTTTTCCCATTTTAATCATCCAGGTTTTTTTTAAAAAAAACGTATTCATTTCCTACATGATATCTTCACAAAATATCAACTCTTCTTTGCTATAACCTGAATGAATATATTTCACAAAGACAAGCAAACAAGCAACTGCTAACACGAACTCACGTCAGATGATTCAGCAACTTGAAAATCAAACATTGGTGAAAGTTTGATTTCATTCAAAATTTGTAAGCCTTGACTCTACTTCCTCTAGCTTTGACTCTACATACACTAGACGAATACTGCGACATACTGTTGGTACACTGATGCATGTTTTCCTCTAGCCTTGACTCTACTTCCTCTAGCTTTGACTCTACATACACTAGACGAATACTGCGACATACTGTTGGTACACTGATGCATGTTTTCCTCTAGCCTTGACTCTACTTCCTCTAACCTTGACTCTACATAGATGAATACTGCATCACACTTCTGGTACACTGATGCATGTTTTCCTCTAGCTTTGACTCTACTTCCTCTAGCTTTGACTCTACATACACTAGACGAATACTGCATCACACTTCTGGTACACTGATGCATGTTTTCCTCTAGCCTTGACTCTACATACACTAGACGAATACTGCGCCAGAAAGCTGCCTGATAACGAGCGAGTCATCCCGAAATTAAGTGTTTACCAGGTTATCAAGTTCTGCAGGTAAATCCTGTTTCCACATCCAGGCAGGTAAAACCTGCTCCCAAATCAGTTTACAGTCAGTTTACACAATTTTTGTCTACCATCACACGTTACTGATTTTAAATTGTAAGTTAAAAGTTCTTCTCACCTCCAACAATTCCACCCAACCCTACTACACCCCCACCCCCCCCCCACCCCCTTAAATCCACACCGCCCCCCTGATTATTTATCTGCCTACTTTTAGTTTTGAATAACTTCCACTAAGCCCCTTCCCACCTTTTTGACTAAAACCCTACACCATCTGCCCCACCCCCCCCCTAACCCAAGTGACCCCAACGGCTACACTGAATGTCTACTGGCGAGACGAAGCCAAACCCAACAGGACGAGACGTCAGCCGTTAAGCTCTTCGAAAAACAATTTCCTAACCCGTATGACCTGGAGAGTGCGGCCTACCTCTTTTGTACACAGGGGACGTTTCCGTGTAAGTAAACTTTAGACGTTTGGGTGTAAGTAAACTTTGGACGTTTGGGTGTAAGTAAACTTTAGACGTTTGGGTGTTAGTAAACTTTGGACGTTTGTGTGTAAGTAAACTTTGGACGTTTGGATGTAAGTAAACTTTGGACGTTTGGGTGTAAGTAAAGTTTGGACGTTTGGGTGTAAGTAAACTTTGGACGTTTGGGTGTAAGTAAACTTTGGACTTTTGGGTGTAGTAAACTTTGGACGTTTGGGTGTAAGTAAACTTTGGACGTTTGGGTGTAAGTAAACTTTGGACGTTTGGGTGTAAGTAAACTTTGGACGTTTGGGTGTAAGTAAAGTTTGGACGTTTGGGTGTAAGTAAACTTTGGACGTCTGTATGTAAGTAAACTTTGGACGTTTGGGTGTAAGTAAACTTTGGACGTCTGGGTGAAGTAATCTTTGGACGTTTGGATGTAAGTAAACTTTTGACGTTTGGGTGTAAGTAAACTTTTGACGTTTGGGTGTAAGTAAACTTTGGACGTTTGGGTGTAAGTAAACTTTGGACGTTTGGGTGTAAGTAAACTTTGGACGTTTGGGTGTAAGTAAACTTTGGACGTTTGGGTGTAAGTAAACTTTGGACGTTTGGGTGTAAGTAAACTTTGGACGTCTGTGTGTAAGTAAACTTTGGACGTTTGCTTGTAAGTAAACTTTGGACGTTTGGGTGTAAGTAAACTTTGGACGTTTGGGTGTAAGTAAACTTTGTACGTTTGTGTGTAAGTAAACTTTGGACGTTTGGGTGTAAGTAAACTTTGGACGTTTGGGTGTAAGTAAACTTTGGACGTGGGTGTAAGTAAACTTTGGACGTGGGTGTAAGTAAAGGTAAGTAAACTTTGGATGTTTGGGTGTAAGTAAACTTTGGACGTTTAATTGTAAGTACACTTTTGACGTTTGGATGTAAGTAAACTTTGGACGTTTGATTGTAAGCAAACTTTGGACGTTTGGGTGTAAGTAAACTTTGGACGTCTGTATGTAAGTAAACTTTGGACGTTTGGATGTAAGTAAACTTTGGAAGTCTGGATGTAAGTAAACTTTGGACGTTTGATTGTAAGTAAACTTTGGACGTTTGGGTGTAAGTAAACTTTGGACGTTTGGGTGTAAGTAAACTTTGGACGTTTGGGTGTAAGTAAACTATGGACGTTTGGGTGTAAGTAAACTTTGGACGTTTGGGTGTTACCAGATCTGATCTTAAAACTGGCCAGTGATTTTTATGTCATGTCACCAGATTTGATAGATGTCATGTTACCAGATTTGATAGATGTCATGTTACCAGATTTGATGGATGTCATGTTACCAGATTTGATAGATGTCATGTTACCAGATTTGATAGATGTCATGTTACCAGATTTGATAGATGTCATGTTACCAGATTTGATAGACGTCATGTTACCAGATTTGATAGATGTCATGTTACCAGATTTGATAGATGTCATGTTACCAGATTTGATGGATGTCATGTTACCAAATTTGTTGGATGTCATGTTACCAGATTTGATAGATGCCATGTTACCAGATTTGATAGATGTCATGTTACCAGATTTGATAGATGTCATGTTACCAGATTTGATGGATGTCATGTTACCAGATTTGATGGATGTCATGTTACCAGATTTGATAGATGTCATGTTACCAGATTTGATAGATGTCATGTTACCAGATTTGATGGATGTCATGTTACCAGATTTGATGGATGTCATG
The DNA here is from genome assembly GCF_028476545.2 of Physella acuta. Classification (NCBI taxonomy): domain Eukaryota; kingdom Metazoa; phylum Mollusca; class Gastropoda; family Physidae; genus Physella; species Physella acuta. Next base: position 708,755 of record NW_026731876.1, read on the forward strand.
TTACCAGATTTGATAGATGTCATGTTACCAGATTTGATAGATGGCATGTTACCAGATTTGATAGATGTCATGTTACCAGATTTGATAGATGTCATGTTACCAGATTTGATAGATGTCATGTTACCAGATTTGATAGATGTCATGTTACCAGATTTGATAGATGTCATGTTACCAGATTTGATAGATGTCATGTTACCAGATTTGATAGATGTCATGTTACCAGATTTGATAGATGTCATGTTACCAGATTTGATAGATGTCATGTTACCAGATTTGATGGATGTCATGTTACCAGATTTGATAGATGTCATGTTACCAGATTTGATAGATGTCATGTTACCAGATTTGATGGATGTCATGTTACCAGATTTGATGGATGTCATGTTACCAGATTTGATAGATGTCATGTTACCAGATTTGATAGATGGCATGTTATCAGATTTGATAGATGTCATGTTACCAGATTTGATAGATGTCATGTTACCAGATTTGATAGATGTCATGTTACCAGATTTGATAGATGTCATGTTACCAGATTTGATAGATGTCATGTTACCAGATTTGATAGATGTCATGTTACCAGATTTGATAGATGTCATGTTACCAGATTTGATAGATGTCATGTTACCAGATTTGATAGATGGCATGTTACCAGATTTGATAGACGTCATGTTACCAGATTTGATAGATATCATGTTACCAGATTTGATAGATGTCATGTTACCAGATTTGATAGATGTCATGTTACCAGATTTGATAGATGTCATGTTACCAGATTTGATAGATGGCATGTTACCAGATTTGATAGATGTCATGTTACCAGATTTGATAGATGGCATGTTACCAGATTTGATAGATGTCATGTTACCAGATTTGATAGATGTCATGTTACCAGATTTGATAGATGTCATGTTACCAGATTTGATAGATGTCATGTGACTTCCCCCAGTGATCGAGTTCCTAAGAGAGGACTTCAAGCTCAGGTCTGACTGTGAAAAGGCCGCTGACACTCGGCAGTGTGAGATCGACGCCACCTCAGCCGACAGACTTAAAGACCTGGAAGCAGCTTTTGCTGCCAACAATCAGGCCGACATTGAGAAACATTCCTGCAAGTATGGCAAGAATTATCTCAACTTCATTTCCAACCACTTCATCAGGCATCATAAAATCCGATACAACGAAAAAAATGTAAAAACAAATCACTGGAAAGTTTTTATTTGATTATTCGTAAATCAACTTGTCTGTGTAATTAATACCTGACGTCATACCTGTCGTCATACCTGGTAAAAAATAAATATGGTTTAGAAAAATTAGAATGGTAAGCTTTTAATATTTTTTTTTACTTTCTTTTATATACGAACTATAGAGAAAGTCTTGTAATCGTGCAAAAAAAATCAAGATTTTTACAAATCTCGACGTTTTACACCTCACTGATACGGAAAAAACATAATTTTGCAATCTTGTCCGTATGTCTGTGTGTCTATGTGTGTGTGTGTGTAAACACGATAACTTGAGTACCGTTAGAGCTAGGTTGATGAAATTTCACATATAAGTATTTTATCAAAATCGTAGATCCTTATCAAATTTTAAGCGATTTCCGACAACCGGAAGTGGTACTTTTTCTACTTTGAATTTTTCAAAAGCCTATAACCTGGGTACTATTTCAGATAGATAAATGAAATTTTACATGTAAGTAAAGGATCTAATTCTCTACCTTCTGTCAAATTTATAAAGTACTAATAATATTGCGCTCTATTATGCACATCTTTATTTGGCGTTCACTTGGTGCGCAATTCTTTTTTCTACGAGATTCTATTCTATTTTTAAAAGTTTAAGTAATTAAAAATCATGTCTATATTCCGAGTTGCCATCCCACGTAGTGTTATATTAGAATATTCGAGAAAGTTTAGGGGAGATTACTCCCGGTTTAATCCACTTCTAAAATAAACAAAAAATTTAACATAACTTTAAAATATTAACCCTTGTGGTCAATTCCCAGTGTCGGTCTCTGTTCCCCAGACCGTCATATGTTCCCTGTCTCAGTTCCCCAGACCGGCATGTTCCCTGTCTCTGTTCCCCAGACCGTCATATGTTCCCTGTCTCTGCTCCCCATACTGTCATATGTTCCCTGTCTCTGTTCCCCAGACCGTCATATGTTCCCTGTCTCTGTTCCCTAGACCGTCATATGTTACCTGTCTCTGTTCCCCATACCGTCATATGTTCCTTGTCTCTGTTCCCCATACCGTCATATGTTCCCTGTATGTTCCCCACACCGTCATATGTTCCCTGTCTCTGTTCCACAGACCGTCATATGCTCACTGTCTCTGTTCCCTAGGCCGTCATATGTTCCCTGTCTCTGTTCCCTAGGCCGTCATATGTTCCCTGTCGCTATTAACCAGACTGTCATATGTTCCCTGTCTCTGTTCCCCAGACCGTCATATGTTCCCTGTCTCTGTTCCCCATACCGTCATATGTTCCCTGTCTCTGTTCCCCATAACGTCATATGTTCCCTGTCTATGTTCCCCAGGCTGTCACTAGACTACATGAAGTGCATCCAGGCCCAGTACACCAAATGTAACCCAAAATACGACACGTTTTTCCTCTACAAGTTGGCTCGTCTTGGGCCGTAAGTTGTGTTTGTTTATTCAATAGGTTAAAAATGTACAAAATATGTCGAGTTTAGATTTTTCGATAGCCCTGTTTTGTCCATTGTTTACATGAGAGTGTGTGTTAAGATAAAAAGTTGTGTCCCCTAGTTCAATGCTGCTAGATCTCTGATGTTGATGTCGACACAACTGAGACCTTCCATCACGCAGGGAGCTGGTGTCGACAATAGTCAATAAATAACCTCAGCCTTAGTTGTTGTTTTTTTTATAATTGTAGGCTGGGGTTCTATTCCACTCTATGATTGTTGTGTTGTTATTGTCATCTAATGACTATTGTGTTGTTATTTTCATCCTATTGTTGTGTTGTTATTTTCATCTAATGATTTTTGTGTTGTTATTTTCATCTAATGATTGTTGTGTTGTTATTTTCATCTAATGATTGTTGTGTTGTTATTTTCATCTAATGATTGTTGTGTTGTTATTTTCATCTAATGATTGTTGTGTTGTTATTTTCATCTAATGATTGTTGTGTTGTTATTTTCATCTAATGATTGTTGTGTTGTTATTTTCATCTAATGATTGATATGCTATTGTTGTACTACGTTGGATGGGAGACAATTTGAAATATCAAACAAAGTCAATGATTTTGTCTAGGCCTGCCTGAGAATGTGTTCCCCAGAACCTAACAAAATGTTCCCCAGGGCATGACAATGACATGTTCCCCAGGGCATGACAATATGTTCCCCAGGGCATGACTATGTTCCCCAGGGCATGACAATATGTTCCCCATGGGCATGACAATATGTTCCCCATGGGCATGACAATATGTTCCCCAGGGCATGACAATATGTTTCCCAGGGCATGACAATATGTTTCCCAGGGCATGACAATATGTTCCCCAGGGCATGACTATGTTCCCCAGAACCTGACAGTTGTATGTTCCCAGGGCCTGTCTATCGGAGCACAATTTCCTCAACAAGCTAGTGACCACAGACCAGTGCAAGAGGCAGTACTCAACCAACGGGGGCGGATCCTTTAGAACAGGGGTGTGGTCTTTCAGGACATGGGCGTGGCTGGTGTTTGCAGCAGGCGTTCGGAGTGTTTACAAACATATCTAAACTTTGGCCACTTAATTTTCGGCTAGCATTGTATGAAATCTGGCCACTTTATTTTTCGGCCAGAAGCTTCTTCATGTCTTTTTTTTTTTTGCTACGACAAATGGCGTTCATATAAAATAATTGTTGACAAAAAAATAAAAGTGTGTTCTGTTCATTATTTCCATAATTTACTAATTGAAGAGTAGACTAAGGGAGTTATGTGGCATTGTGCGACCAAGCTGTAGACTTCAGTTCGCATCTCAGATTGCTGGAAGGTATTGAGTCTACTCAGTCCTTGTGTGTACCTTTACAAAATATGTACTTTTTGTGTCAGAACTGAGAACTGTTCATTGAATGAATCAATGTGAGACTGCCTAGAGAGAGAGAGAGACCCGTTCATTGGATGTACCTTTACAAAATGTGTACCTTTTGTGTCAGAACTGAGACCTGTTCATTGATGAACCAAGAATATATCTCGTCAGTGACAGGAAGCAGAAGGCAGTGTGAATGTCACCTACATGTGAATGTCTCCTACATCAGGGACCTACAGGACTCTCCAGATGCTGATGATCGTGCAGTGACAGCAAGCTTTACAACTGAGTTAAATAAGTAATAGTTACCCCAAGCTATACAACTGAGTTAAATGAGTAATGTCTAGCCCAAACACATGCGGTATTAGAAGTCAGGATATCTAAATCTTTTAGAACATGGTTTACATTCGGCTGCTGACTTCCTAATAACCAACGCCCCCTTATGTTAGACCGTTTAATGGCCCATACCACCTAATGTTAGACCGTTTAATGACCAATACCACCTAATGTTAGACCGCTTAATGGCCCATACCACCTAATGTTAGACCGTTTAATAACCAATGCTCCCTAATGTTAGACCGTTTAACAACCAACGCCCCCCCCCCCTAATGTTAGACCGTTTAACAACCAACGCCCCCCTAATGTTAAACCGTTTAATAAAATGACTCGCCCATCATCTGCGTTATCCTGTACCCCGTTCTTTGAATTATTTTTGTGTAGCAGTAGCCCATAAAGGGACGCCCTTGGTCAAACTTCATGTGTGTTTTTTTTTCTAAAATGGTGTATCATGTTCTGTATGTGTTAAGGTTTAGGACAAAAATGTTTCCAAATAATATTAATTTGTTACTGGGTTTGTGTTCTAGATATGAAGGGATATAGTACAGTATACTGCATTATACATCATTTTTAGTAAGCTTAAGGCCTACACTATAACTACACGACCCCATTCGAATGTAAAAGCAGTGAATGGTGTGTTCATTTTTATGCCTTCACTGCTGACATCGTGTACTTCTGGTAAATACTAATGTGACGTTTTAAACTGGTCATTTAAGGAATTCCCGATTTCTATTATTAGGTACATACTGATAATAAGTTAGCCTTATACTAAATTGTAGAATGCAATTGCATCAGTTATTTATCAGATAAGGCAAAGCAAAGGATGCAAAATTAATATAGATCTAGAAAGTTTTAACTAGACTTTAAAAAATAATTTACTGTTGTGTTGTAAGTGAAATAGAATTAGTAAGGTTATTATTCTCTTGTGACTTAGTGCGCATGAATACAATATCAGAACGTGAATATCCGATTATTCATGACCTACTTTCGGTGTTCAAAAACGGACATTCCGATCAAGGACTACATTCTTAAACAGACGTCTAACCATTTCTATTTTCGCTTGCACTTGCTTTTGTATTTCGCTTGCGATCACGGACGTCAGAACGAGGTCACTGTGGGCTGCAGGCTTAACCTAGTGGCTACATACCAAGGGTTCACAATTCACACCAAAAGTTTACAATTCTAGTTGATAGACCAGTTTATCATATTAAAATGAAACATTTTGTCAAGAGCCAACATGTGAGGGATGGTGCTTTTGGTGCGATTATAACTCCCTCATCCCCCCCCCCATTCCTTTCGTCACATTATGTCACAAAGTCACCCCTTACCTAAACTAACGTCACACCACAATCTACTTAACCCCCCCCCCTTTACCCCCCCCCCCCCCCCCGCCCCCCCGCCCCCCCCCCCCCCCGCCACACACACACATATCCACACACACACACACACCAACGATGTTTGAATTATTTTTTAAATAGATTTATTTTTTAAATATTTACCGAGCTCGGGTAATGTTGAGTAAAGTCCATTAATCCATTTATATTGCAGTTTGCTAAAATAAACGAGGAAAAGGCAGCCAAAATTCGGATTGGTACATTACTTTTTTATATGTAAAAGTCTGTCTTCAAACTTCCTGAATCACCGCTACATCAATCTCGGCTCAACCAACTTGATATATCCTCAGCTAGAGCAGGCTAATATGTAGATCTACATCGGCTCAACCAGCTTGATATATCACCAGCTACAGCAGGCTAATATGTTGAACGTGAATCGGGGAATAACAAGCTAAAAGGGAGTTTTACTTAAATAATAATCTAAAAAGACAAATAACAGACTACATTGACACAAAGTCTGTCTTGCTTTCATTGATATAGCCAGAGTTTCTTCCATGCATCTCTTCGCCCCCCCCCCACTAAGAAAGTCTACCGCCCCCCCCCCCCCCCCCGAAGAAAGTCAACCCCCAATTGCATTATATACTTTGGAAAAATTAAAACAATATAAAAGGGGGAGGGGGGCGTCGAACTTAAAAAAGGGGTTACCTCCTATTTCCTAATTCTGAAAAAAAAATGGAAACTTGAGGTCTACAGTATTTTTTTAAGACGGTAAGAGAACGATTGGGGAAAGAAAAACATGCGGTGAAACAGGCAACCAAAGACACATCCCAATCTAGGCCATGATTTATAAATTATATAGGATTTATCACACACAGAGTTAACGACCGACATCAAGGATGTTTAGTCTTGTTAGGCTAACCTAACTCAGGGCCTACTTTTCAAACTGCACTAAGGGAAATTTCCGAAACGTATATTATAATTAGGGAAAGATCCAACATTATCTTTTTAAAAAATTAGCCCAATTTACTTTCTAGAGTTGCATTTCGCATTGTGATTTGTAAAAAAATTCAACCGTCTTTTTCCTAATATTGTCAGTGGAACAAACGTAGGTGTTTTGTTTAGTTAAGGGTAAACACGTTTTGTCCCTTCTAAACAGATTTTATTCAGAACCTTCAATCAATCGTTGTGGTTAACCTACTGTTAAAAAATAGGTTGTAACTTTGTAACTAAAACTATGGCCTACATTGAGTAGGCCCAAGATCTAGGTCTATGATATTCTACTATTTGTCTGTAGCCGTCGCTAAAATTTATTGTATTCGTTTAACGAAATACTATATTTATTAATGTATGTTATTTATTTTAACTGTTTAGTTGTTTATGAATTTGCAAACGAATATTACTAAGGCCCTCTAGACTAGTAGAATTTAGGCACTATTTTCTTCCTAATTATGACTCAGTAGTGAGAAGGCTTTACCAAAATAACAAACAGGCAAGTTCCGTTACAGTATAGATCTAGATCTAATCTGAACTCTAAAGTACTCTAAACTATCTATCTAGATCTAGATTTACATTAATAATAATAGATCTAAACCCAGGCTAGGCTGAATCTAGAATCTATCTAGGGCTTAAATCTAGATCTAGGTTCTAGATCTAAGACGTCTGACTTAGGTAAGAGTGAATTTATTAAACTTTTATAACTTGTCTTCTTGTTTTACCCAACAATGTCAAGGTGGGTAGGCCTATATTAAACTATATTTATAACTATACTCTATTTAATTATTCTATAATTATAATACTCTATTATAATTAGGCCTATAGATTCTAGTCTATAGTTAAAAAAATGCAGTCTAGTACTAGATCTAGATCTAGAATCGAGGCCTGTGATCTGATTTCATTAGTGGATGTCTGGATTATTTTTTAACATTTTTCAATCAATGAAACTTTACAGAAGCATGGTAATCTAGATCTATAAAGTATATAAACTATAGATCTAAGTATAATCTATCGTTTTAGGTGCGTAAAATCGGCGGAGGCTTGTAATGTGCGAAAAAGTTGCCTAATTGTAGATCTATATATTGTGATATATTTGTGTCAAATATTAGGCCTATAGATAATTGAAAAATAAACCAATATCAATGGCTAAATTTATTAATTAATATAGGGCAGAAATTAACTAGATCTATAATAAACAGCAGTGTTTGCTAGCAAGATTTGCTATACAGACAGCGGCCATCTGTAAGTTAGAGTGGTTTCCAAATAATCTTTAACTATAAATTTACCTACAAAAACTTAAGATGGCTGCTAACTAAAGTAAATCCCTTTATCAGCTTGGCTGCATTTGATGAAAACATCGCTAGTCTTTATTTATTACTGAAGTTTTAATACAATTGTTTAAAAACAGATACATTAATGAAACTTTGAAACATTTTTGTAACTTTCAAAACATAAATCCTCCTAAAAATGTGAAATAATTACTAAAATTTAATGAGTCACCTTTTTTTCACATAACTAGTATCGGACGATTTTACGTACCTAAAACGATAGATTACCAGAAGCATATTAAAAAGCTAGACGGCGCTTCCCGTAAATGATTACAAACTTCAGCCGACAATTGCCCTCAAAGTTGCCATTACATTTTTTTTACAACATTGATTTTTTTTTAAAGTATTAACTGAGCCCATTCAACATTGAATGTATATTATTATTTTAAAAAATGGTTTTTTAAAACGCAAAATAACTGCTAAAATTCTGTTTTTAACATAACTTTTTTAGAATGCATAAGCATGATTTCACACACTCTGAGCCCCCTCATCACACATTGTCTCAAAATTACAAACCCTATTCTCTAGAATGTGACAACCCTATACCCATTATTTAGTTTGATCCAAAAGTTAATTTTCTAATTTTTAAATGTTTTAACACATAGTGAATTTTTAAAACATCTCTGTAGCCTGCATGATATGAATGTTTACAATAATACACAATCTTTTTCTTTCAGCCAGTAGACTTAAAACTAGTCTTTGGCACAATGTGTGATTCTCAAAGATTTGAAGTAATTGAAGAAATGGACTTTCTGCTGGAAGATGATATTGCCAGCTTTGTGGATATATCTACATCTAAAGTTCTGCCACCAGAAGACCAGCTGAATCCTTGTGGAACTCTCTTGAAAGGAATCATTGTCTCAGAAAGTGAACAGCTGATGGAAGTACATGGTGACCAAGTCATAGACTCTCTACCTTACGAATATGATGCATGGCAAAAAGATGGCTTGATGACTCCATTTCTGAAAACTGATAGCATTAAAAATAAACTTCACAGCGCGATTTTATCCAGGTGTAAAGCAGAGGGTAAGAAACTAACCCTTGACCAACGAAGAGCAAATAAAGTAGAAGAAAAGGTATTTTTTTATTATCACAGTTTTCCATTATTATTTTTACATTGTTTTATCACAAAGTTGATCATTAATTTTTTACAATTTATATATTTATAGTCACAAAGTTTTTTATTGGTTGTTGACATTTTTAACTTTTTTTTTTTTTGCTAACAGCTTAGACCTGACGAGGAAGAAAAAAAGCAAGCTAGAAAAGAACGCAATAAACTTTCTGCTAAAAAGAGTAGAGATATAAAGAAAGCTTTTTATGATGACATTAAGAAGGTAAGTGATACAAAGGTTACAAATAAAAACCATGGAGATAATTTTAAAACATAACTTGAGATTCTGCAACAGTGACCGTGGTTCTGTCAATGACAGATGTAGGAATGGTACGTGTAACTACTCTGTAGTGCAGAGTGATGAAAAATATGGAACTTAAAACATGTAGTGTATTGTAGAGTGAAAAAAAAAATTGCTACAAATTGTACTTGTGACCTGTAGTGAAGCAAATATTGTGCTTATGACGTGACTGTAATCTAACACCTAGAATGATGACAAAAAATTGTACAAAGATGTGTAGTGTAAAGAAATAATTGTACTTGTGACTTTTAAGGTATAGTGAAGAAAAAATTGTACCAGTGACAGGTCGTGAGAGTGAAGAAATATTTTTATTGCAGGCTCATAAGAGACTTCTGGATGAAAACAAGCGGATGAAAGAAACAAATAAATGGCTAAAAAGGCAATCATCAAAGCTAGAAAAAATAGTGATGGATCATGATTTAGTTTGTAAAGTTGCTGAAGGTAATTTGTTTTCCTACACTCACAGTAAATAAAAACCACCACATTTAGTCAGATACATTAGAAATATCTTGAATTATTCAAATTTGGAGGGTCTATCAACGTGTAGAAATAATTACATTTTTTAAATGTGGAGGGTCTATCAACGTGTAGAAATAATTTAATTTTTCAAATGTGGAGGGTCAGTCAATGTGTAGAAATAATTTAATTTTTTAAATGTGGAAGGTCTATCAACGTGTAGAAATAATTAAATTTTTTAAATGTGGAGGGTCTATCAATGTGTAGAAATAATTTAATTTTTTAAATGTGGAGGGTCAGTCAATGTTCAGAAATTACATGAAAAGTTGAGCTGCTGCATTTGTTTTGTTGAAATAAATTTGATATCTGACTTAAGATATGCTGTGTGATGAAAAATGTAATGTATCAATGTAAAACAGTTTAAAATTTTTATCATTTTTGGATGATCCTGTTATTAAATTTGAGAATTTTTTTTTTCAATTTTAGATGATCTGTACAAGCCAAAATATCAACCAGATTTTAGCAATGATTGCTTTAAGACTAAATACAGTGTTCAAGAAGGTTATGACAGCATGCGTGATGACAACTGTCTGACCCAAGGTTCAGATGACGAACTGCATGAAGTGGTTAACCAAAGTTTTGCCTTGTTTACTGACATTTATGGGAAAAAAGTTGTGTATGCTGACTTTGAACTTTCACAGACAGACACTGCACTGGATTGTGATTTAGAAACTAATTTAACTCTAAGAGACATATCAGAGATGGATCCACTAGTTGACCAAAATCATTCTGTGCTGTCAGAGGATGCTGGCATTCCTAGGGAAATCTCCACAAGCCTGTGTGCTGATTATATTGACTATCTGGATAACCCTGTGCCATTGGAGCCGGCAATGGATAACCCTGTGCCATTGGAGCCGGCAGTCTGTCCACATGACATCTCTATAAACTTGGATGGCCCAGACCTCTCAAACAAACACACAAGCAAACAAATACTGCCAGCCCTGCCTCACACAGAGCACACTGCCCAAATTTTTTCCTTATCACAAACTGATGCCGCCAGCTCCTTCAATTTGAAGTGGGACCCAGTTATTCTAGTTAGACCAAGAACTTTATCCAGTTTTGGCTCTAAATCACTTTCCACAACCAGTTCTAATGATGAGGTCCAATCATTCCCACCAACCAGTTTTGAGGCTGAAGTGAAATTACATTCCCAAAGTAGATATGACACTCTGACAAAACCACCCCCTGAGACCAGTCTTGGGGGCGCTGTGGATGATCCTGTAATTGTCTTTAGACGACGAGCACCAATCAAGTCAGACGCAGTGGTTGATCCTGTAATTGTCTTTAGACCACACACCCCAATCAAGTCAGCCACTGACATCAGTGCCTGGTCTGTAGGAGATAGAGAATCATCAGAAGATATTGAAGAGCTGACTTCAATATTTAGATCCTTGGACTATGGACCTCCACCAGAAAAGAAAAGTAAATTCTAGCTTTATTTTCTAATCACACATCTCAGTCAGAAGTCATGCAACATGTGGCACAGGACTGTTGTAAAATTGCTACAAACAAGAATGTACTGGTTGGCTATACTTGGAGCTCCCAATCCACTGAGTATTTTGTTGAAAACCATCAGTCTACTGTACTGGTTGTTTGTTATTTTATTCCAGCCACCATTTGTATCCCCCCCCCCCTTCCCCCATCATTTCACATGTTTACATTTAATGATGTAAGTAGCATATAACACTTCCTTGTTATATAATGTTATATCAACCGCATTACAAATATCTTTTTTTAATGAAGCTTGTAAATGTTTTCTTGGACTGATCAGTTCAATGCTAGGTACCTATCTGTAGTTGAAGATTTGCTAGAAGTTGATCAGTTCAATGCTAGGTACCTATCTGTAAGTAGTTAAAGATTTGCTAGAAGTTGATCAGTTCAATGCTAGGTACCTATCTGTAGTTGAAGGTTTGCTAGAAGTTGATCATTTCAATGCTAGGTACCTATCTGTAAGTAGTTAAAGATTTGCTAGATCTAGTCATGCTGTTGTAAAATAAAATGTGTACATGTCAAAATTATATTATTTGAGACAAATTGTAAATATTGAATTTTTCCTGTACATATAGATAGACAATGAAATATGTGTAGTCCTATGTTTTGTATGCATTTGTTTTGTTATTTTGTACTTGTATCCAGAACTAATGAATTGAAAATAAAGATTTTTTTTATTGAACTTTAGTTTGTCTTCTTACTTTTTTGTGAGTGAATCAAAAAGATAAGTGGCACTTTTTGATGAGTGGATCAAAAGGATAAGTGGCACTTTTTGATGAGTGAATCAAAAGGGTAAGTGGCACTTCTATCATTCTACTTTCTGTTACTTAATAGAGGAGGAAATGGACGAGATATTTTAATACAATTGTACAAGTTATCTGCACAAAGTTAAAGGCATTGGTTTTTATTTGAGTATAACTGGACCAAGATTTTTCAGTGTCAAAGCTATTGAAGTGGATCTGTCAAAAAGCTGATAGAAATAAATAAACCTACATGGTCTAGATGTGTTTATTAATGGGATACCTTTAGTTCGAGACTATTTTGTCATAAAGCGGGAGTGATCTCCCCTAAACTTTCTTGTATATTCTTATGTAATATTTCGTGCAACTGGGCTTAAGAAATGCTTTTATTAAGGGGTTAGGCTCTGGAGAAAAAAAAATCTTCATTTAAGTTTTTGCATGCATCACTGTATCTTCCGGAAGTATGGTTGCCATGGCATTCTATTCAATGCCACATAGGTCAGATATTTCGTGCACTGTATGCCCATATTAGGGCATATCTTTCTAATGTTGAGTTTATCACTTCTTCAGCAACATTTGGCGGGGGGGGGGGGGGGGGGGGGAAGGGGGGTTGAACCTGTGATCATGAGTGTGGGTATTGGTAGAAGATATTGTCTTACATCTGAGCTGTCATACATAGCATTATTTAAAATTCTGTTGCAGACGCCAATTAAATTTTAGAAACTTCAGTACCTAGTGTTTCTTGTCACCCCTCCCCCTTTTCTATATCCCATTTGACTGGAGTATAAAGATGTCTGACAGGGCAGACAAAACATTTTGGGGTTTATGTTGATCCAACTTGACAACATTTTGGGGTTTATGTTGATCCAACTTGACAACATTTTGGGGTTTATGTTGATCCAACTTGACAACATTTTGGGGTTTATGTTGATCCAACTTGACTGGAAACATTTGGGCTGGGTCTTGGACGTATTTTCACGAAAACACACACAGAGGCCGCTTTCATTAACCAAACAAAAGATACAAAGAGACGCAGGCACTTGCACCTGCAAAAAATCTCTCACACCTATCAATGATTGATACACGTCTTACACCAATCAATGATTGATACACGTCTTACACCAATCAATGATTGATACACGCCTTACACCAATCAATGATTGATACACGTATATACACCAATCAATGATTGATACACGTATATACACCAATCAATGATCGATACACGTCTTACACCAATCAATGATCGATACACGTCTTACACAAATCAATGATCGATACACGTCTTACATCAATCAATGATCGATACACGTCTTACACCAATCAATGATCGATACACCTCTTACACCAATCAATGATCGATACACGTCTTACACAAATCAATGATCGATACACGTCTTACACCAATCAATGATCGATACACGTCTTACACCAATCAATGATCGATACACGTCTTACACCAATCAATGATTGATACACGTCTTACACAAATCAATGATCGATACACGTCTTACACCAATCAATAATCGATACACGTCTTACACCAATCAATGATCGATACACGTCTTACATCAATCAATGATCGATACACGTCTTACACCAATCAATGATCGATACACGTCTTACATCAATCAATGATCGATACACGTCTTACACCAATCATTGATCGATACACGTCTTACATCAATGAATGATCGATACATGTCTTACACCAATAAATGATCGATACACTTCTTACACCAATCAATGATCGATACACGTCTTACACCAATCAATGATCGAGGGGGTTTTCACTTGGGGGTTTATGTCGGGAGGAGATGTATGCCCAGGGGGTTTATGTCGGGAGGAGGTGTATGCCCAGGGGGTTTATGTCGGGAGGAGGTGTATGCCCAGGGGGGTTATGTCCAGGTGTTTGTTGAGCGGGAACCAAATGAAAGACAGTGTAAGACCTAGCTAGATCTATACACTCCAAACAGTATACACTACAGTCTACAGCCTTTTATTTTCTAAATTCACGTTGTGTTGGTGACTCGTGAAATTACTAAAACACATTTGAGTGACATATGCTTTAACTTTAGATCTAGATAACATAAGAAAAATGTTTTCATTATAAATTGTCTTATTTTTAGAGCATTTAGATCTAGATCAAGATTCTAAATCTACAGGCTTGTTGTAACATACAAAGATTTTGTAAACATGATCATTTTATGCAAGGCCTTTTTTTTGTTTATTGTTGTGGCCAATCAAATACTGCCGTGTGATAGGTTATTTTTAGCCAAGAAAGCTCTAGAACGTGTAGGAATATGTGTGGACTACTTGCAATTTTCGAGGGGGGGGGTTTCCCTTGTTTTATCGGTCTTTTTTTTCTTGATCTATATAATACTGCATTAATAATAAACATACAAATTACTTCTACCATTAGAAAAAAATTCACCTTCTGGATTATATGTATCCGCTTTAAAACGATATTGTTATTATTGTAGTATTGAAATTTCTCGGAGTTCTATTTTCCAGGTCGCATTATTTTAAGGTTCTGTAGTCTACACTACAGTTTTAAGTTTTAATTGTATTACGAACAGGCTTGCCATATTGACAAATTTGATAGGCAATTTGATGGCCGTAAAACGGTAGATTTGTGATTGTGAGTCTACTTTTTTTTTTTTTATTTAAAGAAATTATGAATGAAATGATATTTTGCATTTTAAAGGATTTTTTTGCAAATTGTATGTGAGAGATGTGTATTAATATACTCAATCTCGGCAAAGATTATTTTCCATTTATTTTCCCGAGTTCGTCCGCACTCTCCCCAGTCGAAATAGAAAAAAATACTTTAAATAGAAAATATGGGGTCATCCATAAATGACGTCACGCTTTTATGACGATTTTTACCTCTCCCCTCCGTCACACATCGTCACAAAAAGCCATACCCCCCCCCCCCCCCCCATAAAATGACGTCACACCTCAGCCTACAACCTCCCTCAAAATTTCTGTTGAATTTTTCTAAAAACATCGATATATTTCCAAAATCTTGTCAGAACTCTGTCAACATATAGTATTTTGATCAATTCCTATTACAATTTATTAAAACCGTTTTCTAAAACGCAAAATAACTGCTAAAACTCGTTTTCCAACATTGCTTTTTTTTTATAATGCAAAAGTGTGACGTCACACCATCTAACCCCCCCCCCTCCCCCTCATCACACACCGTCACAAAATTACAGAGGCCCCCCCTCCCCCCTACGAGTGTGACGTCATTTATGGACGACCCCTATGTATTTTACCAGCATATTATTCATTTGTTTAAATTATTCAAACGTATAGATCTAGGCCCACATGGTGTTGTATTTTTTATTCATCATAATTTCAAGTTGCGCGTTGTTCTAAATGTGAACCGTCCTCCACACGATGACTGGTGTAATTACGGATGATTCTTATAACTGTTTAGCTGCCTAACACTAGTAACACGTTTGAATCTCTGGGCAGTGCCTGAAATGGCAGAGGACATTCCTAGAATTGATTTTTTTAAACGTAACACTTTTTTCAAGACTAATCTTTACCGCAATTTATATTAGGGGTCATCCATAAATGACGTCACACTCGTAGGGGGGAGGGGGTCCGTAATTTTGTGACGATGTGTGATGAGGGGGAGGGGGTTCAGATGTTGCGACGTCACACTTTTGCATTATAAAAAAAGCAATGTTAGAAAACGAATTTTAAACGTTATTTCGCATTTTAGATAACTGTTTTAATAAATTGTAATAGTTTAGACAAGATTTTAGAAAAAATATCAATGTTTTAAAAAAATTCAACTGCAGTTTTGAGGAGGGTTGTAGGTTGAGGTGTGACGTCATTTTGGGGGGAGGTCTGGCTTTTTGTGACGACGTGTGACGGAGGGGAGGGGGAGGTAACAATCGTCAAAAAAGCGTGCCGTCATTTATGGATGACTTCTTATCTAAATACTAAAAGAGGCTTAGTTTATTTATTTTTTAAAGTTAGGACGCAAGTTTAAAAATATTTAGATAATTTTATCTGGTAATATAGTTTCGGTAAATAGGGAATTCCCCAATTTAGGTGCTTTTAATTTAACGTAATATCGGGAAGATCCTAAAAAATTGTAAACATTCATGTGCTGAATCAGTTGCCGATAAATATAAATCGTAGTTTTAACGTTCATGGCACCATTTGTTGAATCTACCAGCACGTAGCAACACTTATAATATGGATTTTAATAACTACGAAAATTTTAATATACACGATATTGATTACATGAATAATAATCACAGAACGGAAAATTACTTAAATCTAAATGATGGAAATGTTGAAAACGAAGACGAAGTATTGTTTTTCGACGAAGCCTGCATTGACGAGAGTCATCTAACTGAAACTTGCGTAAATAATGCGATTCACGATGTGAGAAGCTCACCATTCTCACATCGTCCGACCTCTGTGGATTTTTGGCCCAATAGCAATATTTCTGTATTACCATCTGAAGACGAAAACGAAAGCTTCATTGAATATACCAGACAAGATGAAGATGCAACGAATCTGAAAAGAGTTTGCTTAGAAGCCCAGGACCAACGTGAGCTAGCCAACAAAAGTAGTGGGCCACACGTCTTAAGTAACAAGGTTGATCAACTACATGATAGTGCTCAACTAGTTGGATACGGAATATATTCCAACGATAATTTACAGATTAAAAATGTAAGTAGATCTAGATTTTCTATATCTAAGTCAAATACTAATATTATACTAATATATACTAAATACTACGCTGAAAATTCTATCACTCGTCTACTCGTCTAGATTCTATATATACTATAGGCCTATTAGGCCTATATAATATTTTTAATATTTTATTATTTTTAAATTCATATAATATTTTCATTGGTTTTTTTAATTGCCTAGATTCTAGATTTTTTTAATGATTTCATTAATAAGTTGACAAACCAAAAGCCTAGATCTATTTCAGTTTTTAACTCAATGAAGCTTTAAAAAGTGCTTCAGTTACATCACAAACCTGCCTGTGGTGTGGACTGCACTGGGTGACACACGTCCTAGTGAGGCTAAGAAAATGCTTTGCAATTATTTTCAATAAAGACGTAACAAGCAATTTTTTACTGTAATAAAATGATGAGATTCTCATAATTTTATTGAAAAAAACCCACAATTTTGTTTATTCACTACAGATGTAATTGGATCTTGGTTTGTGGGGGGGGGGGGGAGAATTTTTTTAAAATTATTATATTATTAAACTGGCCTATGTATGTGGTATTAAGTTATATTATTATATTGGTCTATGTTGCATAAGTTATATTTTTATATTAAACTTCTGATTCATATTTTAGAAGGTGGGAGGGTGGGTTAAAAAATGGGTTATTAATTGTGCACAATCCCCACATAACTCTATACAACACCATACATTATTTTGTACTAGATCTATGTGCATTTTCAAATATAGAAACAAACTAACAGTATATAACTCTATATAATACTATACATTATTTTCTACTCTGTGTGTTATCAAAGACAGGAACAAACTCAGTGTATATAGACTATAGGCTTAAACACCTACACTGTAACAGTGGGTGGGGTACTGTTAGTCCTAAACAAAAAAAAATTGACTTTTTGTTTTCACAAATATTTATTTTGAATTTTAACTAATCTAGATCTATAAAAATCAATCTTCATCATGATAATTGGGTCCTAATAATACTATTTTTTTAATTTACCAAAAATTGTATATATGCTTTATTTTAATTAAGTATCCATTAAATAGGCATACATGGAGAGATATATGTAAATAGTCCTAAATGTTTCATTCAGGCCACAGAAAATGCTAGAAAAATTGAGGTACAAGAACGGAATAGGCGTGCAGCCCAAAAAAGCAGAGAAAAGAAAAAGAAAGAAACTCAGACCAATCAAGAGGTTGGTAAAAAAAAAGTTATCAAACTGTAGGCCTACATACATTGCTTATCTCACTCAATATATTTTTTACTGCTTGATTAAGTACTGTAAAACAGCAACAAATATTTGATAGAATGTGAATATTTTAAAAGTTATTTCATCTAAAATGGTAATTATAATTGAATGTAAAGAATCAATGTTGTTCAGCTGTTAAAATAAATTTACTGTTTTCAGATTAATCAAAAACTGGTTAAAAAAAATGAAGGATTGAGAAAAAGTGTTGGAGCTTGGCTTATGGAATGTGCTTATTGGGAGAAAGCTTGTGTAGATCTAGGTATTGACATCCGTGGTAAGGTTTTAATTTTTACTGTTCACTAGCTACATTTTATTACCTGAGACAATATTTTGTTAATGCTCTGGTTTTGATTAGCTTATTAGTTTGATTATCACTACGTTCTCACAATTTAAAGCAGATGTAGAAAAGGCTCAGGACATTGACAGCTTTGTTTCAGGTAGATCAACACTAAACCAGAGAATCTACACTCTAAAGACTCTCAGTATATAACTCTTATTAAGATCTAGAACTATGATCTATATTGCGAATTTAAAATTATAAAATTATCTTGTCTATTTTCAGGTTATGTCAGTAACTGTTCGACCAGAAATGTTGACTCAACATTAGGCATGCCAGAGGAATTAGTATCTTTTGTATTAGGAGACACTTTGTCAAGTACACAGGAGATTAGAGATAAGCTTAATCTACCAGATGCATCAAGTACACGGGAGATTAGAGATAATCTCCATATACCAGATGCATCAAGTACACAGGAGATTAGAGATAAGCTTAATCTACCAGATGCATCAAGTACACGGGAGATTAGAGATAATCTCCATATACCAGATGCATCAAGTACACAGGAGATTAGAGATAAGCTTAATCTACCAGATGAGTTTAGTTACAATAATTCATATGCCAGATTTTCGCATGACATAAATATTAAAAAATTGCAAGAACCCCATGTTTTATGCTATGAAAACGATAAGAATGTCTTTTCAGTACACAAAATAAACAGAAATACAAAAAGTGAAACCTATTTACCAACTGAATCCAAAAAACGTAGGCTATGTTAGTTACTTTGACAGCAAATATTTTGGAATTTTAAAAGTAACCAAAAATATGAATAAAATGTACTTTGTGACGCAAAAACAAATGTAAATAACATGTAAATAGAAAATATATATTTAAATATTATAAGTATTTACAGGGCTTTGTTTGACTACTTTAACTATGTATGTTTGTATTAATAATGTACAGGTAGTACTTTGTGTAACACAATTACAAAATGTTGAACAGAAAATGTAGACTTTAATTAATCCTATTCGTCATAATTTTTTTATCAATTTCATATTGTAATCAAATAAAAGGTGAAGGCAATAAGAATATTCATTGTTGACTGTATAAGTAGTTAAACTTTCTAAAGAATTGTAGCATCTAGAGAGCATATCTTGAGTTAAGAAATAAAATGAACAGAGAAAAACAAACAAACAAAACAACAGCTGGATGATCAATTTTTATTGAATATCAAAGCAAATGCACTGTTGACAGTAATAAAAGCTGGAAGTTCTAACTGAGCTAGAAGTAACATGAACAAAACTAATCCGTGGAACACTTGGCCACATCGGCCCTGAAAGACTACATCATTTAACAAGAGGTGTACAAGAGCTATTCAACTACAGCATTTCTTCACTACATTACAGCAAGGGTGTATAACCCACTAGAGACACCAATGGTACATCAATGACAACTACTAGAGTTCAAGTTAAAATATCTTCTACTTATAATTACTAAACATTTTTACAATCACACCATGATAATGGTAACAGCTGGATGTAGAAAAAGGTATGTTAAATCTCATGGTAATATCAAAATACATTTAGATAAACATCTTAAAACAAAGTTCACTAACAAGTTACTTGCTTTACATGTTGAAATAAATTATACATAAAGTAGGAGAAAAATAAAAGAATACAACTTCCTGATTACATAAGTAATTGAAATGCTTCGAGCTCACTGATATAAAAATATGTCATGGCCAATTACTGATACACATTATGCCACCAAACATGGCCAATTACTGATACACATTATGCCACCAAACATGGCCAATTACTGATACACATTATGCCACAAACATGGCCAATTACTGATACACATTATGCCACAAACATGGCCAATTACTGATACACATTATGCCACAAACATGGCCAATTACTGATACACATTATGCCACAGCCAATTACTGATACACATTATGCCACAGCCAATTACTGATACACATTATGCCACCAAACTAACAGCTTGTCATGGCTTAATGAGTTATCACAAAATTCAAGTTTCCTTCAAGAAAACATTTAGTCGTAAATAAAAGGAAATAATACTACTAATAAACACGCTTTGGTACCTGCCTTCATGCAGAAGATTTACAAGACAACACTCACAATTATTTGGTTTACATCAATGGCTTCTCAATGTTGGCCTTAAAAAATTGTTGTCTAATCTAACTGTTAACAAAAACCCTAAAACTGGGCTGGTATATTCTGATTGTTAACAATAGCCTTATAACTACAGGGCTGAAATATTCTGACTGTTAACAAAAATTCTAAAACTGGGCTGGTATATTCTGATTGTTAACAAAATAAACAAGAAGCTTTGATGCTAGCACCGAACAGAAAGTTTATAAACATAAACCTGAGGCTGGCACTGGTACAACAGAAAATTGTTTGGTCTGGGATTGAGTGAGATGCATTTTATTCATTTGATAATTATATGCAGTTAAAAATACTTTTTAATTTATGTATAATAAAAAAACTTTGTATCCATGGAATGACCCAAGCATTTGATAACAAAAGAACTTGTTCAGATGAGTTAAGTACTGAAACAATGCTTCTGGAATATTTAGTATATCATGTATCAATGGAAATAAAACTCAAGAAATAAGGTTTAGGATTGGAACATGGTGACATTCTATCATAGCTACACAGCTTAAACATCTTACAGAAGGTGATATTCATTCTATTTCAAATGGAACACAACCAGAACAACACAGCAAGAAGTCTCAGAGTGACAGAAAATTGTTTCCCCTGCTTTAGAACAGAGGGTGTGCAGGGAGACAACTACAGAAAAAGTTCTCTGGTAAACCAGTACATGAAATTCATGAAAATACATGGAGAATGTTGCAACCACAGATCTAAAGATGCTTACATTGCTACACATTTTTATATGTTGCTGATGTGTATATGAGGTACTGGTCTCTGATGTGTATAGGAGGTACTGGTTGATGTGTATATGAGGTACTGGTCTCTGATGTGTATATGAGGTACAGGTTGATGTGTGTATGACAGTACTGGTTGATGAGGTGTGTATGACAGTACTGGTTGATGATGTGTATATGAGGTACTGGTTGATGATGTGTGTATGAGGGTACTGGTTGATGATCTGTGTATGACAGTACTGGTTGATGATGTGTGTATGACAGTACTGGTTGATGATGTGTGTATGACAGTACTGGTTGATGATGTGTGTATGACAGTACTGGTTGATGATGTGTGTATGACAGTACTGGTTGCTGATGTGTGTATGACAGTACTGGTTGCTGATGTGTATATGAGGTACTGGTTGATGATGTGTATATGAGGGTACTGGTTGATGATGTGTGTATGACAGTACTGGTTGATGATGTGTGTATGACAGTACTGGTTGATGATGTGTGTATGACAGTACTGGTTGCTGATGTGTATATGAGGTACTGGTTGATGATGTGTATATGAGGTACTGGTTGATGATGTGTATATGAGGGTACTGGTTGATGATGTGTGTATGGGGTACTGGTTGATGATGTGTGTATGACAGTACTGGTTGCTGATCTGTGTATGACAGTACTGGTTGATGATGTGTGTGTGAGGTACTGGTTGATGATGTGTGTATAAGGTACTGGTTGATGATGTGTATATGAGGTACTGGTTGATGAGGTGTATATCAAGTACAGGTTACACAAGTATAGCACAAGGAGGTATTCTGTACAGCAAAATGAGATCAGTTGTTGAGTTCAGTAAATGAGAACAAAATGTTGAACTATATACTAGTCTAAAAATGATAAACAGCTCAACCATTTATCAGAATGAAAAATCAACTACATGATTATTATACAGTCAAACAACAATGGTAACCCAATGCAAGTGACCCAAAGACCTACAGGTGACCCTAACACCAACAGGTGACCCTAACACCAACAGGTGACCCAAACACCAACAGATGACCCTAACACCAACAGATGACCCTAACACCAACAGATGACCCTAACACCAACAGGAGACCCAAACACCAACAGATGACTCTAACACCAACAGGACAACAACAGGTGACCCTAACACCAACAGGTGACCCAAACACCAACAGGTGACCCAAACACCAACAGATGACTCTAACACCAACAGGACAACAACAGATAACCCTAACACCAACAGATGATCCTAACACCAACAGGTGACCCAAACACCAACAGATGACTCTAACACCAACAGATGACAGATGACTCTAACACCAACAGATGACCCTAACACCAACAGGATACCAAATGATAACCCTAACACCAACAGATGACCCTAACACAAACAGTTGACCCTAACACCAACAGATGACCCTAACACCAACAGGACACCAACAGGTGACCCTAACACCAACAGATGACCCTAACACAAACAGTTGACCCTAACACCAACAGATGACCCTAACACCAACAGGTGACCCTAACACCAACAGATGACCCTAACACCAACAGGTGACCCTAACACCAACAGATGACCCTAACACCAACAGGACACCAACAGGTGACCCTAACACCAACAGATGACCCTAACACCAACAGATGACCCTAACACCAACAGGTGACCCTAACACCAACAGATGACCCTAACACCAACAGGACACCAACAGGTGACCCTAACACCAACAGATGACCCTAACACCAACAGATGACCCTAACACCAACAGGTGACCCTAACACCAACAGATGACCCTAACACCAACAGGACACCAACAGGTGACCCTAACACCAACAGATGACCCTAACACCAACAGATGACCCTAACACCAAGAGATGACCCTAACACCAACAGATGACCCTAACACCAACAGATGACCCTAAGACCAACAGGACACCAACAGGTGACCCTAACACCAACAGGACACCAAATGATAACCCTAACACCAACAGATGACCCTAACAAACACCAACAGTTGACCCTAACACCAACAGATGACCCCTAACACCAACAGATGACCCTAACACCAACAGATGACCCTAAGACCAACAGATGACCCTAACACCAACAGATGACCCTAACACCAACAGATGACCCTAACACCAACAGATGACCCTAACACCAACAGATGACCCTAAGACCAACAGATGGCCCTAACACCAACAGGTGACCCAAACACCAACAGATGACTCTAACACCAACATGACAACAACAGGTGACCCTAACACCAACAGGTGACCCAAACACCAACAGGTGACCCAAACACCAACAGATGACTCTAACACCAACAGGACAACAACAGATAACCCTAACACCAACAGATGATCCTAACACCAACAGGTGACCCAAACACCAACAGATGACTCTAACACCAACAGATGACAGATGACTCTAACACCAACAGATGACCCTAACACCAACAGGATACCAAATGATAACCCTAACACCAACAGATGACCCTAACACAAACAGTTGACCCTAACACCAACAGATGACCCTAACACCAACAGGACACCAACAGGTGACCCTAACACCAACAGATGACCCTAACACCAACAGGACACCAACAGGTGACCCTAACACCAACAGATGACCCTAACACCAACAGATGACCCTAACACCAACAGATGACCCTAACACCAACAGATGACCCTAACACCAACAGATGACCCTAACACCAACAGATGACCCTAAGACCAACAGGACACCAACAGGTGACCCTAACACCAACAGGACACCAAATGATAACCCTAACACCAACAGATGACCCTAACAAACACCAACAGTTGACCCTAACACCAACAGATGACCCCTAACACCAACAGATGACCCTAACACCAACAGATGACCCTAAGACCAACAGATGACCCTAACACCAACAGATGACCCTAACACCAACAGATGACCCTAACACCAACAGATGACCCTAACACCAACAGATGACCCTAAGACCAACAGATGGCCCTAACACCAACAGGTGACCCAAACACCAACAGATGACTCTAACACCAACAGGACAACAACAGGTGACCCTAACACCAACAGGTGACCCAAACACCAACAGGTGACCCAAACACCAACAGATGACTCTAACACCAACAGGACAACAACAGATAACCCTAACACCAACAGATGATCCTAACACCAACAGGTGACCCAAACACCAACAGATGACTCTAACACCAACAGATGACAGATGACTCTAACACCAACAGATGACCCTAACACCAACAGGATACCAAATGATAACCCTAACACCAACAGATGACCCTAACACAAACAGTTGACCCTAACACCAACAGATGACCCTAACACCAACAGGACACCAACAGGTGACCCTAACACCAACAGATGACCCTAACACCAACAGGACACCAACAGGTGACCCTAACACCAACAGATGACCCTAACACCAACAGATGACCCTAACACCAACAGATGACCCTAACACCAACAGATGACCCTAACACCAACAGATGACCCTAACACCAACAGATGACCCTAAGACCAACAGATGACCCTAACACCAACAGATGACCCTAACACCAACAGATGACTCTAACACCAACAGGACACCAACAGGTGACCCTAACACCAACAGATGACCCTAACACCAACAGATGACCCTAACACCAACAGATGACCCTAACACCAACAGGACACCAAATGATAACCCTAACACCAACAGATGACCCTAACACCAACAGGACACCAACAGGTGACCCTAACACCAACAGATGACCCTAACACCAACAGATGACCCTAACACCAACAGATGACCCTAAGACCAACAGGACACCAACAGGTGACCCTAACACCAACAGGACACCAAATGATAACCCTAACACCAACAGATGACCCTAACACCAACAGATGACCCTAACACCAACAGATGACCCTAACACCAACAGATGGCCCTAACACCAACAGATGACCCTAACACCAACAGATGACCCTAACACCAACAGATGACCCTAACACCAACAGATGACCCTAACACCAACAGATGACCCTAACACCAACAGATGACCCTAACACCAACAGGACACCAACAGGTGACCCTAACACCAACAGTTGACCCTAACACCAACAGATGACCCTAACACCAACAGATGACCCTAACACCAACAGTTGACCCTAACACCAACAGATGACCCTAACACCAACAGATGACCCTAACACCAACAGATGACCCTAACACCAACAGGTGACTCTAACACCAACAGATGACCCTAACACCAACAGATGACCCTAAGACCAACAAGTGAGTATTGAAACAAAATGTGCCCACCATAAAAACATTGTACTCAAGCAAATATTTTCAACAAACTTTCCTCTTAGATTTGTTGTGCCCAAAGTTACTAGCTGTATTTCTTTTCTTGATCTGCAAATCTGACCATGGAAAGAAGACCTCTTTAATATTAGACCAAATCCCTTTGTCATAAAATGAGCCAGCTGAGGCAAGCTCCTGATTTTTAGTGAGAGTATTATTAAAATTGTGATCTGCTGTCAGACTGGCGGCTGTTTTGTTGACTTGGTGTGTGCGGGGCTGTTGAGATGTGTTACTTTGTAGTGAGGCCATTTTATAGCGTTCATTGGTGGTCTGATTGTTGAGCAGGAGGTAGAGGTGGTAGAGTGTGAACATGCCCAGCAGCACCATCAGCATCAGCAGCGATGTGATCAGGAAGATACAGCGCGGGTGCTGCATGAACAGATGCTAAGGGGGGAGGGAAGAAAACAGGACATTACTTCTATCACTTGCTGGAACCTTTTTGTTTGGTAGTGTTTTCAAAGTTGTTAAATTTCAAACATTAGGTTGTGTTATATTTATTGTTATACTTCAAATATTTGGTAATGTTACCTGTTTTGTTATAACTCCAACTAACTAGGTTACATTTATTATTCTATTTAAACCATTCATTTGTGTTAACTTGTGTTTACCTGTATGAGAATGGGCAGAGTGACCGGGTGCATTTGTCCAGTGAAAGAGTCCACGTAGCCAGTCTCCATCAACTTAAAATGTTGGACCAGCAGCACCATAGCACGCGTGCTCATCACCGCTCCGTTGACCAGCATCATCAGCAGGCTCAGCAGGAAGGAGATGAAGTAGCGCAGGTTGCCCGCACCTACACAATTGTTGGTCCATATGCAGTGGTGGTCAAACCGATGAACACACCTGTTGCAGACACCTGGGGAAACAATATTTATGTTACCTCCAAATTGATTTGGGGAAACAATATTTATGTTACCTCCAAATTGATTTGGGGAAACAATATTTATGTTACCTCCAAATTGATTTGGGGAAACATTATTTATGTTACCTCCAAATTGATTTGGGGAAACAATATTTATGTTACCCAAAATTGATTTGGGGAAACAATACTTATGTTAGCTCCAACTTGATTAATCTTAGTATATACTCAGCCTACCGCTGGGATTGAAGGAGCAACAGACAAGCATCAAACAGACATGAATTTTTTTTTTATGGTCAAGTAAATGCTGGTGTACGCGTAATGTAGCAAATCTGAGTAGACAAACTTACGACAATGTTTAGACCTGGCACATGACAAACTTACGACAATGTTTAGACCTGGCTGGTTTGACTAGACAAACTTACGACAATGTTTAGACCTGGCTGGTTTGACTAGACAAACTTACGACAATGTTTAGACCTGGCTGGTTTGACTAGACAAACTTACGACAATGTTTAGACCTGGCTGGTTTGACTAGACAAACTTATGACAATGTTTAGACCTGGCTGGTTTGACAAGACAAACTTACGACAATGTTTAGACCTGGCTGGTTTGACAAGACAAACTTACGACAATGTTTAGACCTGGCTGGTTTGACTAGACAAACTTACGACAATGTTTAGACCTGGCTGGTTTGACTAGACAAACTTACGACAATGTTTAGACCTGGCTGGTTTGACTAGACAAACTTACGACAATGTTTAGACCTGGCTGGTTTGACTAGACAAACTTATGACAATGTTTAGACCTGGCTGGTTTGACAAGACAAACTTACGACAATGTTTAGACCTGGCTGGTTTGACAAGACAAACTTACGACAATGTTTAGACCTGGCTGGTTTGACAAGACAAACTTACGACAATATTTAGACCTGGCTGGTTTGACTAGACAAACTTACGACAATGTTTAGACCTGGCTGGTTTGACAAGACAAACTTACGACAATGTTTAGACCTGGCTGGTTTGACAAGACAAACTTACGACAATGTTTAGACCTGGCTGGTTTGACAAGACAAACTTATGACAATGTTTAGACCTGGCTGGTTTGACAAGACAAACTTACGACAATGTTTAGACCTGGCTGGTTTGACAAGACAAACTTACGACAATGTTTAGACCTGGCTGGTTTGACAAGACAAACTTACGACAATATTTAGACCTGGCTGGTTTGACTAGACAAACTTACGACAATGTTTAGAGACCTGTCGCATAACAAACTTACGACAATGTTTAGATCTGGCTGGTTTGACTAGACAAACTTACGACAATGTTTAGAGACCTGTCGCATAACAAACTTACGACAATGTTTAGAGACCTGTCGCATAACAAACTTACGACAATGTTTAGATCTGGCTGGTTTGACTAGACAAACTTACGACAATGTTTAGATCTGGCTGGTTTGACCAGTCTACAGGTCTGGCACTCCACTCCAGTGGTGTACATGGTACCATCAGCCTTGTAAAGGGAGGCATATATAGCAGCATTACTTGGTGTTATGTGGCCTGGGTTAGCCGTGCAGCTCAAGTGGAAGGCTGCAGCATTGGTGAAGAGGAGGACCAGAGGCAGCAGGATGTGATTGGTCTCAGGCTCAAAAATGTACAGTAAAGGGAGAACATCCAATATCAGGATGAAGTTACCTCCCAGTACCAATAAGCCAAACACCAGCTGCATCACATGATTTCTGGGGAGCAGAAAATTTATTACAATTTCCCTTTATACAGTGTGTATTCATTTACATGTGTTTTTATATATATATATATATATATATATATATATATATATATATATATATATATATATATATATATATATATATATATTAGTCATGTAGGAGCTTGGGGTGCCCTGGATCACATGACAGCCACTGGTGCAGTCTGACCATTGAATCAAGTAGTATCCATGCCCCCCCCCCCCCCACCCCCCGTTCAGTTTGCCCAATCAGCAGATTAAATTACAAGTAAAAAGTTGTGTTTTAAAAAGAAGACATGTAGACAGAAGACTTTACCTTGTGTTGAACACATAGTCCACAGAGTAAGATACAAGCCTAATAATAAACCCAGGAACCACGGCATAGATCACCTGTGTACAGATTATAAAACTGGTGCCATTAACAATAGATTTACTGTTTAATTATCTGTTTTAAATCAACTGCTACCTTCTTCTTGGTTGGTGTCATTAATACAATTAAAAACTTTACAAAATTTAAAATCTAATGAAAATGCTAAACGCTGGGTAAGTAAACATAAACTGTTGCCTTAGTCAACATCATATATATTTATATTTTACTACATAGAAGTACAATGCTGTAAAAAGCCACTTACTTTTAAGAAAAAACATTTGAATTTCTCTGAGAGCTGTGACAGATAGGAAGAAGAGCTTGAGATGATAGCTAATACTGCCACGACCACAAACAAACCAACATAACCCAGTAGAAATATAAGGAAATCCATTGTTCTATGAGGGAAAAAATAGAGATTATATGTTAAGTTCAAACAGGATGATGTAGTAGCTCTGTCAAAACACAAGCTTACTTCTACTGACCTTTTAGCTTTAATGCTTCATCTTTCTGTAGCTGGAAACTGATACAGGTCTAGCACTGGAAGATTTTTCATAGAGAATGGGCTGTTCTGTTTCAGCTGGTATGTGACAGTGTCAGCTGATCTGTGACAGTGTCCGATGGTATGTGACAGTGTCAGTGATAGATGGTATGTGTCAGTGTCAGTGATAGATGGTATGTGTCAGTGTCAACTGATCTGTGACAGTGTCAGATGGTATGTGACAGTGTCAGTGTTAGATGGTATGTGACAGTGTCAATTGATCTGTGTCAGCTGATCCATCACAACAAGCATTATCTAAAAAACAATTTGTAAGGCTTTAATCATTGTATTTTGTTTTAATTTGTTTTCTTAATTGAAATAGGGCTTGCCATAACTGATGCCAAACTCCTAGGTGAGAGAGTAAAATTGAGAATTTAGTGATGTGTGACTAGGGAGGGGTTTAAAAATGTGACATTTTTATTTATTTTAGAACAAAATTATCATTAATTACCAATTGTTAATATTTTTTTTTACATTAGATGGGTGATTCAAATTTTGTAATTTTAACTTGATGGGTCTGGCTTTACTATATATATCCTATCCAAAATATTACCTTTAACTTTAACATTACACAATGAGGTAGGAGGTGGTTAAAGCAGAAGCATGACATTAGTCCCCTTCTGTTATGTATCACCCCCCCCCCCTAGACATTTCACCATCACTACCCTTCATCAATTAACCTGTCAATTATGCAACCTCCCAGGACCTACCCCCAAGCCAAAAAATTGGACTCAGACATTACCTACCACCTGAGAATTAGCCATCAGTAATGGTAACATTAACATTAATTGTAATATTTTGTAATATATAGAAAATATTTTGGGGTAGGGTGAAGGATAAGCATATTCTTTTGGTTAGGAATTGGCTATGGGGAAAGGGTTAGGTATAGTCCTAGACCAGGGTAAATCATGACCCATTTTGGTTGAAATAAGGTTTAATTAAAGTTTAGTTTTTAGGAATAGACTATTTGAAGTGACTTCTTAATATATTCTAAGGGCATTGAATGTTAGTGCAGCTGCAGTGAATGATTCTCAGTTCACTAATTTTAGTAATTTATTTATTATTTATTATTTAGGCCTAGATCTATAGCCTAAATAAATTTAATAATTCTGATGGAATTTAATCAGACTCACTGACTGAGCTGAGATTTCTGAATCTCAGTAAATCATCTCTATCATCTATTCTAATTCTAATTTCTATCAATCACTCTCAATACTGCTCTGAGTCTGATGCTTGAACTCGTTTTAGTTTTATTAGTTTAGTAAGCTTGTTTGTTTACTTTACACCAGTTGTGAGTTTGGGTTCCTATGAGTTGGACTCATCTGACTCCGTCTTCAGTGCCAGACTGTCAGTGACTCAGTCACTTGACTCATAGTCTCAATCAATCTCATTCTCATCGTTCATCAGAATCATCAGCACAGTGATTTGAGTGATAATAATAATTTTACTCAGGCTAACCATTAACCAAATTCTAGAACTACAGTACTACACTTAACTACACTACTACACTACTACAGTCAACTACAGTGTCTACAGTCTACTAGCATATAAGAATAATAAAAATACCAACTATAACACTGATTTTACTTAGACTGCTAGATCTAGAGGTAGAATCTAGATATAAAACTATCTAGAATAGATAGATCTATTCTATATTAATCTATAGCTATAGGCCTATGCCTAATAAATATATTGATTTATTAAATTTAGTTAGCCTTAGAGTTAGTAACGAAACAACAAATCTGACTTTTTAATGACCCAAGTCTTTTGATATGCACTGTTCCTGGTTAGCCAGATAAATCGTTTAACCCTTTCAGGACCACAAGGATTACAGGCATAATTTCAAATATCTGTGCACACATTTAGCAGTAAAATGACACGTAGATTTAAAAAATGTTAATGGTTTTCCGATATCTTAAATTGTTTTTGAGATACAGCATGGGACATATGTGTCCCTACGGTCCTCAAAGGAAAATTATCGAAAATAGGTTATGTTATGAGTTATGTCAATATGTTTATTCTAAATGTGATCTAACGTGTGTTAGTTGTTCTAGTACTAGTAGTACATTAGAAATTGAAAATATCAGTATTGAGAACACATTTATGTCCTTTATGAGTGTATTGTCATCTTTGAATGGAGCTTATGGAAGCAGTTACGTGATGTTATATAACATACACGAACATGGTAGATATAATACATATTGTCCGCTCTGTTCTCAATCTTTTCTGTTGCATATTGTGCATAACTCCTGCGTTTTTCTTCCTTTGATTTATCAACCTTTGGTGGCCTTGAAGTGAAATTCTTGCCTCTACGAACAGGTCTTGAGGCGATATCTCTTTGATGTAATCCCAAAATGTGAGCTCTTGCTATCATTTGCCTATATTCAAGCTTGGTTTTGCATTGTAGCAAGAGTTGAATTGTTGTCCAATATAGGTATAAATGGCTTTTTGACTCCAAATCATTATCTTGGCAACAAATTATCAATGTATGAAACATGGATTTGATTGCCTAAAATCATTAGAATGTTCATTTCAATCAACATCTATTGTCAATTTCCTATAACTATGGTCAATAACGTTTCTTGGAAACTGTGTTTTCAGAAGCCTCTAGTTGAAAATAATATCTTGCTCCATTCTCCATTTTCAATTATCACAAAAACGTTAAGTTGTTCATGTTTTGGGCAAGTCTAGTTCTATTGATGATAATGATATGTGTCAGCTTCGGGTCTAGGACATTACCACCCCGTCAAATTCCACTCCCCCCCCCCCCCCCCCCACCGATGCTGAAGACTCCTGATCTTAACCCCAAACTCCAAGCCTATAGCTAACCCTAACAAAACCCCTAACTCCAACTGTAAATCTACATTTAACCCTAAAACAAGCCCTAACCCTAACCTAACCCTAGTCCTAACTTATCCATAACTGGACGAGGGGTAATTGCTCG
This sequence comes from Physella acuta, assembly GCF_028476545.2. NCBI lineage: Eukaryota > Metazoa > Mollusca > Gastropoda > Physidae > Physella > Physella acuta. Next base: position 740,936 of record NW_026731876.1, read on the forward strand.
GAGGTGGTAATATCGGGCGGGGGGATGTCGGAGGGGTAATTGTAACTATTAACGCTCCGTCTGAGGGGAAAACTCTAGTGTACATCGTATATTTTTGTGCGCGGTGTTCTAAAAATCTCATACAAGGTAACATTTATTTTACGAAATGACAGCGCGGCATGTTCACAAATACTGCGCGGACCATGCAGATTTGAGGGAATATTAGTCACTATAGCATGTGGCATTGACGATGTATGCAATGTATGCAAAACAGAATGACTAGAATAAGGTGTAGGCCTTATCGTAGTAGTGACAATCTGCTCTGGGACTTGAACAAGTCATTCGATTATAGCTTCTACACTTACTTTGTCGGCATATTTCTACAGAAAATTCACATCTTTTTCATAAAGAAACAAGTTGTTTTCACCGTCATTATTGTAAATAATCAGTATTTGCACAGCATTTTGTTCAGTTATAGTAAATAAAAGCTTTGCAAGTATTTGTATTCTAATGCCAAAACTCATGCTTAGTAACATTGTAAAAAAAGTTAGCTCCCTTCCGGACCGTAGGGACATATATGTCCCAAGCAAAAAAAATTACTTTTAAAAAAAAACAAGCAAAGCTATTAGGAAAAACAAATGTAAATATAATACCTAAATAGTAAACCTTTGAAAAACCGCAAGTAATTTCTTTCTGTTACAGATAGTATTTTTTATATAAAAATGTAAACTGTAGCTTTGCGAGTGGTCTAAAAATGCAAAGTTCCCATAATTATGACAACAAAACTATCTCATATATACTGAAAACAACTTTATTTATATTAAGTCTATCATGTAATAAATTTTTTAAAGCAAATTCAACAACTCTATGTTATTCCAATTTCATTTGGTGATAATTTGAAAATTTGGGACACCAGTGTCACTTGGTCCTGAAAGGGTTAAAACAAGAAGTAAAGAAATTTTAAAATAAATAAAGAAATTCATTTGGTTTTGCTTCACATAACAATCACATTGTAAATATTGTAATATAATTGTATTTGCACCCTATGCCCTATAAATGCCTAAAAATGCACTCAGTTAGTAATTAGGCCTATATCAAATTTTGAAAAGATAAATAGAATGGGGAAAATGAAAATAGCTTAGAATGTTACAAGCGTTCATGTTCCCCGACCCCACCAGCCCATCATTGTCAACCTTGTGCCAACCAGCCCATCAGTGCCAACCTTGTGACAACCAACCCATCAGTGCCAACCTTGTGACAACCAACCCACTCAGCCCATCAGTGCCAACCTTGTGACAGCCAGCCCATCAGTGCCAACCTTGTGACAACCAACACACTCAACCCATCAGTGCCAACCTTGTGACAACCAACCCATCATCAGTGCCAACCTTGTGACAACCAACACACTCAGCCCATCAGTGCCAACCTTGTGACAACCAACCCATCATCAGTGCCAACCTTGTGACAACCAACACACTCAGCCCATCAGTGCCAACCTTGTGACAACCAGCCCATCAGTGCCAACCTTGTGACAACCAGCTCATCAGTGCTAACCTTGTGACAACCAGCTCATCAGTGCCAACCTTGTGACAACCAACACACTCAGCCTATCAGTGTCAACCTTGTGACTTCCTTAATATATATAATTGTGCTTCCTATAGCTTTAAAGCACTAAACATAACGTAAAGAAAGCAAGCTAATCAGAAAGTATTGACTTTTTCTACGGTCTAAGACCTGCTATCTATAATGCAGGTTCATTGATCGTGATTTCGCTCTCAGAGCAAAGAGTATCGGTGTAGATTTCATTCAACCTGGAGCTTCCCTTCTCTCGAAGTGGGAGGAAATTTTAGTGCTACATTTCTGAGTTTGCAGTGGTGTATTAGGGAATTTAGAAAACGCATTCAGCGTATATATTATGTAGTCTGTGTGTGTATATGTATTTATTTATTTTTGGTTATATAGATATATGTGCGTTTTTATATAGACCATACTTGTAATCTCAAATGCATAATTCTAAAAGTGATATTAATATAGCTTTTAGTGGGACGGTGTGGTCGAGTTGTAAGTCGCCCAAAGGTCTCGAGTTCGGATCTTGCCCGACGTTCTTAATCTTAACTTCTTATAATCTCTTACATTCTTAACTACCTGACTCACGATGGGGAAAGTAATGGCGGCTTATGCTGGCCATACTATCCCTTCATATGCCGAAGTCACCAAAGCAGGTGAACTCTACTTCACATGCCCCATGAATCGACGGGCCAAAAGAATACTTTTTAAAACAATTTTTTATAGATCTATATTTAAAGATTTGTAAGCACTGTTTATTGTTGTTGTTGATAAATATATATCTTATTTGATATACCAGATGCTTCTTTTAGAAATCAATGTAGACTTCTAGATCTAGATGCAATTAAAAAAATATATTATTGTAATTATTGATATTACCTTCTGTCTTCTTTCCAGTGGCGTAGAGAAGTCGGGTGTCACCCGGTGCGGCACCAAATAGTGTCACCCTCCCCCCCCCCCCCCCCCAGAGGCGTAGCGACTCTTACCGGGAACAAATTTTCGATTTGCACCCCCCACCCTCAAATTTTTCCCTACATATTTTACAATTTTTTGCCTTGGTGTCACCCCCCTAAATGGTGTCACACCCGCCCCCCTCGCTACGCCTCAGAGGCGTAGCTACCCCTCCCGGCGCCCGGGGCGAACTTTCAGTTTGGCGCCCACCCCACATAAGCCCTACATATATATGTGTATGTGCGGCAGTCTGGAAAAAAATTAATAATTACGCTGTATGATTTTCGTTCCCTAAAACTGTACTCGACGCCAATTAAATTCCCCTTAAGATACATTATTTTTATCCTTTACAAATGATGATTAGTAAAGTCAGAAAAAAAATTGTAGCGAAGCTAATTTGTTTAGGACAGTCTTTTTACTTTCTCGTATATACGTAGTATAGAGAAAGTATTGTAATCGTGCAAAAAAAAAATCGAGATTTTTATAAATCTCGACGTTTTACACCTCACTGATACGGAAAAACATAATTTTGCAATCTTGTCCGTATGTCTGTGTGTGTGTGTGTCTGTCTGTGTGTGTGTCTGTCTGTGTGTAAACACGATAACTTGAGTACCGTTACAGCTAGGTTGATGAAATTTCATATATAAGTATTTTATCAAAATCGTAGATCAGTATCAACTTTGAGCGATTTCCGATAACCGGAAGTGGTACTTTTCCTACTTTGAATTTTTTAAAAGCCTATAACTTGAGTACTATTTCAGATAGATAAATGAAATTTCACATGTAAGTAAAAGATCTAATTCTCTACCTTCTGTTAAATTTTGAGTAATTTCCGTTGACAGGAAGTAGTAATTTACGCTACTTCCGATTTCTCAAAAAACTAATGTAAATTTAAAAGTACTAATAATATTGCGCACTATTATGCGCTTTTTTATTTCGCGTTCACTTGGTGTGCAATTAATTTGTCTACGAGATTTTATTCTATTTTTAAAACTTTAAGTATTTAAAATGGATTAAAAATCATGTCTATAGCCCGAGTTCCCATCCCCTGTTATTTTATATAAAAATATTCGAGAAAGTTTAGGGGAGATCACTACCGGTTTATTATGTTTTATCTTTGGAACAGTCTCTGTTATGATATAGTACATATTTGGATTATAAGTTTGTTAGATTAAGGTCACACAATTAACATACAATAGAAAAAGTATTGTTCACATTGGAATACGATTTGGGTATTTCATTGACTGGTTGATTGTATAATGAAACAAGCAAGAGGAAACAAACTGGAATCCAACGGACACAACAGCTCGAAGTCTTGGATTTATCAGATGCGCGCTGCCTTCTCACACACAGCCAACAACAAATTCTGAACTAATTGTACTGGATGAAGCAGCAATAATAACCGGTTTAATGATAATAGCTAAGTCGATGTTGAATTCAAATGCATTGTCAAAAATTTTTAATAAGGATCTATAGCTGAATATGATGTATCTTTTACTGTATGGCTCGGAGCTAGGTTAAAGACAGCGGAGAATGAAAAGGTGGTGGTTAGGACACAATATTAGGAAGACAAAAAATAACAGCACTATGCAGGTGCTTGTGTGAAGTCCATGGGGAAAGTGGAAGAGAAAAAGAGGTTCGGTAATTCAGTCTCAGGGCTTCCGCGTAGGTCAAGACACACAGCCTACTCATTTAATTCACGACCGGATTTTGTCAACTTTTTTTTTATGTAACATAATCGTAAAATACGCTTTAGTTCAATGTGTTTCTTTTCTGAGTAATATCGGTTATTTATTCCCTAATCCTGAGTGAATTTTTCCGATTTTAGTCTTCGAAAAAACGCCCCAACCCCTATCTAGGAAAGCTGGAAAGCGGTTTTTCCGGTCACTGTTTCTTAAGGATATGTTTTACAGTTACACAATCAATGTGAAAAACAGTTAAATCAGTATGCAAAGGCTCTCAGCCATTAAATTTCTTTACTTTGACTGCTTATTATTAAAAACTGCAGCTTAAAATGAGCTTTTAATTTTTTTTTCTACCCCTTTTGGCGCCCCCCTAGGGTCGGCGCCCGGGGCGGCCGCCCTCCCCGCCCTCCCCTAGCTACGCCTCTGCTACGCCTCTGCTTCTTTCTAATATTGCGTTTAATTTATTTACTTTTAAAAAGTGTTGCTAACAGACACTGTTAGTGCTTTAACTCAAATGTAGCCTATAAAATAATGAAAATTGGTTTCGCATTGTTTAATCATATTCATATCAGTATTTTCAGTTAGAAACGTATATTGGTGGGGTGGGGGGGGGGGGGATACAATTTTGTTGAAATTTTTCTTTCCTTTACATTCTCAGATAATTATTTAGATGCCAGCTGAAAGTGAATCATTTTTCAGATTAATTAATGAGCTCGTTAATGACCTTACTGGCACATTTAAAGCTAAGATTGAGCAAATCCATCATCAGTAAAGTGAAGATGCCGCTAAACTTGTTTAAAAAATGGCCACAGACCTACGGCTTCGACATCTATGGAAAGGGCCCGAGCTACGTGGTCTCGGTGGAGAGGGGTAGTCTAGCCTACAAATCTGGCCTCATGCCCGGGGATCAAATCCTAGAGGTGGGGGGTCAGGATGTCACCCAGATGTCGGCAGACGAGATCAAGCTGCTGAGCAAGTCCATCTCTGGCCAGCCGCCGGAGCTAGAGGTCGTCTCGTGTTTACAGACCACGATCGTCTCCCCTGATCACAACAAGGGCTATGGGTTCACTGTAGGCAGGGACAGGCCGGTCGTCGTACAGTCAGTGGAGTTTGGGAGTCCTGCGTTTTTAGCTGGGCTAAGGACAGGTGTGTATAGCTGGGCTAAGGACAGGTGTGTATAGCTGGGCTAAGGACAGGTGTGTATAGCTTAGGACAGGTGTGTATAGCTGGGCTAAGGACAGGTGTGTATAGCTAAGGACAGGTGTGTATAGCTGGGCTAAGGGCAGGTGTGTATAGCTGGGCTAAGGACAGGTGTGTATAGCTTAGGACAGGTGTGTATAGCTGGGCTAAGGACAGGTGTGTATAGCTAAGGACAGGTGTGTATAGCTGGGCTAAGGACAGGTGTGTATAGCTGGGCTAAGGACAGGTGTGTATAGCTGGGCTAAGGACAGGTGTGTATAGCTGGGCTAAGGACAGGTGTGTATAGCTGGGTTAAGGACAGGTGTGTATAGCTGGGCTAAGGACAGGTGTGTATAGCTGGGCTAAGGACAGGTGTGTATAGCTGGGCTAAGGACAGGTGTGTATAGCTGGGCTAAGGACAGGTGTGTATAGCTGGGCTAAGGACAGGTGTGTATAGCTGGGCTAAGGACAGGTGTGTATAGCTGGGCTAAGGACAGGTGTGTATAGCTGGGCTAAGGACAGGTGTGTATAGCTGGGCTAAGGACAGGTGTGTATAGCTAAGGACAGGTGTGTATAGCTGGGCTAAGGACAGGTGTGTATAGCTGGGCTAAGGACAGGTGTGTATAGCTTAGGACAGGTGTGTATAGCTAAGGACAGGTGTGTATAGCTGGTCTAAGGACAGGTGTGTATAGCTGGGCTAAGGACAGGTGTGTATAGCTGGGCTAAGGACAGGTGTGTATAGCTGGGCTAAGGACAGGTGTGTATAGCTGGGCTAAGGACAGGTGTGTATAGCTAAGGACAGGTGTGTATAGCTGGGCTAAGGACAGGTGTGTATAGCTGGGCTAAGGACAGGTGTGTATAGCTAAGGACAGGTGTGTATAGCTGGGCTAAGGACAGGTGTGTATAGCTGGGCTAAGGACAGGTGTGTATAGCTGGTCTAGGGACAGGTGTGTATAGCTGGGCTAAGGACAGGTGTGTATAGCTTAGGACAGGTGTGTATAGCTGGGCTAAGGACAGGAGTGTATAGCTGGGCTAAGGGCAGGTGTGTATAGCTGGGCTAAGGACAGATGTGTATAGCTGGGCTAAGGATAGGTGTGTATAGCTTAGGACAGGTGTGTATAGCTGGGCTAAGGACAGGTGTGTATAGCTGGGCTAAGGACAGGTGTGTATAGCTTAGGACAGGTGTGTATAGCTGGGCTAAGGACAGGTGTGTATAGCTGGGCTAAGGACAGGTGTGTATAGCTGGGCTAAGGACAGGTGTGTATAGCTGGGCTAAGGACAGGTGTGTATAGCTGGGCTAAGGACAGGTGTGTATAGCTGGGCTAATGACAGGTGTGTATAGCTGGGCTAAGGACAGGTGTGTATAGCTGGGCTAAGGACAGGTGTGTATAGCTGGGCTAAGGACAGGTGTGTATAGCTGGGCTAAGGACAGGTGTGTATAGCTAAGGACAGGTGTGTATAGCTGGGCTAATGACAGGTGTGTATAGCTGGGCTAAGGACAGGTGTGTATAGCTGGGCTAAGGACAGGTGTGTATAGCTGGGCTAAGGACAGGTGTGTATAGCTAAGGACAGGTGTGTATAGCTGGGCTAATGACAGGTGTGTATAGCTGGGCTAAGGACAGGTGTGTATAGCTGGGCTAAGGACAGGTGTGTATAGCTGGGCTAATGACAGGTGTGTATAGCTGGTCTAAGGTCAGGTGTGTATAGCTGGGCTAAGGACAGGTGTGTATAGCTGGGCTAAGGACAGGTGTGTATAGCTAAGGACAGGTGTGTATAGCTGGGCTAAGGACAGGTGTGTATAGCTTAGGACAGGTGTGTATAGCTAAGGACAGGTGTGTATAGCTGGGCTAAGGACAGGTGTGTATAGCTGGGCTAAGGACAGGTGTGTATAGCTGGGCTAAGGACAGGTGTGTATAGCTAAGGACAGGTGTGTATAGCTGGGCTAAGGACAGGTGTGTATAGCTGGGCTAATGACAGGTGTGTATAGCTGGGCTAAGGACAGGTGTGTATAGCTTAGGACAGGTGTGTATAGCTAAGGACAGGTGTGTATAGCTGGGCTAAGGACAGGTGTGTATAGCTGGGCTAAGGACAGGTGTGTATAGCTGGGCTAAGGACAGGTGTGTATAGCTAAGGACAGGTGTGTATAGCTGGGCTAAGGACAGGTGTGTATAGCTGGGCTAATGACAGGTGTGTATAGCTGGGCTAAGGACAGGTGTGTATAGCTGGGCTAAGGACAGGTGTGTATAGCTGGGCTAATGACAGGTGTGTATAGCTGGGCTAAGGACAGGTGTGTATAGCTGGGCTAAGGACAGGTGTGTATAGCTGGGCTAAGGACAGGTGTGTATAGCTGGGCTAAGGACAGGTGTGTATAGCTTAGGACAGGTGTGCATAGCTGGGCTAAGGACAGGAGTGTATAGCTTAGGACAGGTGTGTATAGCTGGGCTAAGGGCAGGTGTGTATAGCTTAGGACAGGTGTGCATAGCTGGGCTAAGGACAGGAGTGTATAGCTTAGGACAGGTGTGTATAGCTGGGCTAAGGACAGGTGTGTATAGCTTAGGACAGGTGTGCATAGCTGGGCTAAGGACAGGAGTGTATAGCTTAGGACAGGTGTGTATAGCTGGGCTAAGAGCAGGTGTGTATAGCTTAGGACAGGTGTGTATAGCTGGGCTAAGGACAGGTGTGTATAACTGGACTTATGAATGATGTAGCCTACAACAGATGTACGATTATGTATTGAATAGCTTGCAATCTTTGTATATTTTTAGTTGGTCTTATGAAGTATATATATATTAAGCTAATTATTAGATCTAGATAGTATTTGTATATGGCACCATTGTAGTAGTGTAAATGAGATGAGCCTACTCCTGTGGTTCATCTGAAGACGACACTACTCCTGTGGATAAAACATCATCTACGTGTTACAAAATAATTTTGGTATTATCTTTTGTTTAAAAGCTGTTTAACCCCAGGGATCATCCATAAATGACGTCACACTCGTAGGGGGGAGGGGGGGGGTCCGTAATTTTGTGACGATGTGTGATGAGGGGGAGGGGGGGGGGGTTCAGATGTTGCGAGGTCACACTTTTGCATTATAAAAAAGCAATGTCAGAAAACGAATTTTAGACGTTATTTCGCGTTTTAGATAACTGTTTTAATAAATTTTAATAGTTTAGACAAGATTTTAGAAAAATATCGATGTTTTAAAAATAATTCAACTGCAATTTTGAGGGGGGGGGGGGATTGTAGGTTTAGGTGTGACGTCATTTTGGGGGGGGGGGGTCTGGCTTTTTGTGACGACGTGTGACGAAGGTGAGGGGGGGGATGTAAAAATCGTCAAAAAAAGCGTGACGTCATTTATGGATGACCCCCCCTGTATTTACCTGTCAATCAACAGGGGACATCATACTGGAGGTGAATAGCCGGTCACCTGTTTCCATGGAGACCATCCAAACGTTTCTAGCCCTACGTCCAGAAAAGCTGACTCTCCTAGTTATTCCTGTGTCTCAAATGAGCAATCTGGTGCACGTGGATAAAAATATTTCTCACCTCAATGAGCCAGACATTAGACTCTACCAGGCTAAAGATTTACACAATAAGGTAAGCCATGCATCACTGAGCTAAACATTGAGCTAAATATATTTGAGCTTAACATCATTGAGCAAAACATTATTGAGCTTAACATCATTCAGCTTAACATCATTGAGCTAAACATCATTGTCATTGAGCTAAACAAATCCACTATTGTATGAATTTCTCTAGATCTGCAATAAATATTAGATTCTAGTTTTGTGCATATAAATTATATTGTCTTATGCCAATAGTTGCATATTTTACAAATGTATAGGCCCTATCTTTTGCTGTGTTTCTGATAGAATTAAAGAAATGAATAAAATAAAATATTTTAGAATTACAAATATTATTTCAGTAAACATTGTAAAAGTGCTCCAAGTTTTTCATTCACCAGATGGAGCATCTACTGGGAGATGACTATGAGAGTAAAATGTCCATAGTAGCTGCTCTGAAACACTATGCAGAGGATCGTGACCTTTCAACTCTCTGTCAGCTTCTGAACCATGTTCTGCGGTCTAGTGAAGAGAGAAATATACTCAAACAAATCAGGTCACCAATACACAAAATTTTTATTCTTAATGTGCCTGTAGTTGGATCAAACGCACACTCTTAGAATTTTATGAGTGTATATAAATATATATATATATATATATATATATATATATATATATATATATATATATATATATATATATATATATATATATATATATATATATATTTAGCCAGTCTGCATATAAAGCTTAAACCAAAACAATACAGTTATTTTTAATAGAATTAAGAACAGGTTTTTGTAGACCAGCATGACACTGAGCAAACAGGGCATCACCTGCAAGTGGCACTTGGTGCCAATACAATTTTCAAATTTCTTTTTCAGGCATTTAATACCTCCCAACCAACGGCCTGAGTTTGATGCGTTGATGTATCCAGCCAACGACATAACAACGACGTTTGACAGCCATTTCTCTATCGAGGCCATCCCGTCTATTGACACGCAACTACTGGGGCAAAAAAAGTAATCTCTTAATTAATCTCTTAATTAATCTCTTAATTAATCTCTTAATTAATCTCTTAATCTCTTAATTGTTGTGCAAGTGGGAGAGTTTTAGCTGGAAGGAATCAACAGATTATCAATGGCTTCATTGGCCTTACTCTCTTCCATTCTGTCAACTCACTCTATAAAACAAATGTGGTTAACATATAGTTAATTTAATTTCCCAGGAAATATACATTTTATAGTTTCATGGGTAACTTAAGATTTATATATATTTACTTGTGATTATCATATTTAGTATATAGATCTTTTTCAAACTTTGTGCTGTACAGAACTATTCAGATTGTTCGAGAAGATGAAAGTTTTGGATTCGTAATCAAGTCCAGCAACCCTGCATACATTGAGTCCATTGACACTGGCGGAGCAGCAGAACAAGCTGGACTGAAAAATGGAGACATTCTTCTCAAACTGAATAACATAGACATCAGGTCACAACATTTTTAGTTGAAAAAAAAAAACTTCTCTGGAGTATTTATACTTAAGATAGTCGACTGAATGTTTGTTTGAAGTTTAAAAATTACAATGTAAAAAGAAAATCTTAATTAACAGGAAATTTGACCACGATAAAATAGTTCAGTTGTTGCGTGACAGTGGGTCAGCTCCTACGCTGGAGATTCTTCGATGTTCAAAGTGTAAGTTTAGTTAAGGCCATACAAATGTTAGATAAGGCCACAGACACAATTTTGAATTTGTAAAAATATATAGTAAAAATATTTGAAAAGGATACAAAAAATAATAGGGTTAGTTTAATTTTTTCTATTCAGCTTGAAATCTGTGTTTATATAAGTGTTTGTTGTAGGATTTCAATATTTATTATATTTAGGTTTTGAATTTCTTAAGTTAATTATTTGTTTGGTTTTTTTCATTGTGCACATTGAATATTTCTACTGTTTTAAAAATTGTCATTCTGGTACTTTTTGTTATTGTTTGTTTTGCTTGTTTTGATATCCGTATATTTGATTGTTTCATTCCAGATATATTTGTTATTTGCATTGACTGAAAAAAAAGCATTTGTTTTTCTTTCAGATGGTAGCATGAGATCTCTGTCCTCATCATCTTCCTCGTCTAGTCATGACTCGCTGGACAGTGTCCTGTTTAACCCTCTGGTCACAGATGATGAAGGACAAAGTTTCTCCCAGCAGGTTAATACTGCATCATCCAAAAGTCCAGGCTATTTTATTTTCTTGTACATAGATTCTATACCCTGTGTGTTTTTATTGTTTAGACAATTTTCTTGCTTCATAAGAATATAAGCGATGTTTATAGTCTTTACATTCCAAACATAAACTTTTTTTGCTAGATTTTTTTGCTGTATTAGAAAATGTGATGTTGAACCATATGTGCTTTATTTCAGATCTATTTTCTGCTGACAACAAAAGAAAGAAAAGTTTTGATAAGAGCATTAAAAAACTACAATATTAATAGGTACCAAACATAGCTACATCTTATACTGTACATGATATAGGCCTATTAACTAGAATAATTTGTTGATTAAATATTTTTCAAAGTTTCTACAATATAATTTCAGCCATTTATAATATTTACTAAAATAATTCTCAATGTCACCTGATATTTTTTTTAAAATTCTGTTTAACTAGAAATACTATCTAGTATTTTAATGGAACTACAGTTGTAGTTGAATGGAGATTTATAAAACTTTTTGTATTTTCTGTTGGTTTAAGGGAAGTTGTGGAGCTTCATGAGACTTTGTCAAACCTGCTGGACACCCCATCCAAAAAGATTCTCTGGCACTTTTTGTTCCTGCAGTTACCTCCCAGTCACAGAGACTATGTTTCCCATAGAGTTTCTCTCCAGCCTTTTCGAATGGGTACAAAATCATTCTACATTTTATGGACTAACGATTATTTATCTAACTTTTTCAGTTCTTCTCTCTACATTTTTGTTGAGATTTTAATTGTTATGTTGAAGTTTTCATGATTTCATATTTTACAAAAATAAAAATAAAAACTACAACAAAAGCTTTCCACCATTCAATGAATGGCTTCTAATACAATCAATACTATGGTTTTTTAAATATTTCCCTGAGATAAAATAAAATATTACCCTGAGATAAAATGTCTTCATTAGGGGAGGTGGCTCAGCAACTGGAAGAAAAAATCCCAGATTTCCCATCATCCTTTCAACAGCAAGTAGATTTTCTACTGACGTCTGCTGAGCGAGATCTATTTAGAAAGTGCCTAAAGGAATATTTTCAAAATCAGTAAGTGAGGTTATCTACCTGTTACATTCATGTTCCCTATACTTGATAAAATTCTGCCATTAAGATTTTCCTACACTTTATTAAAAAATTATTTTAAGCAAGAGATTTTTATACTTGATAAAATTTCATGAACAAAATGTATATGTAAATGTTTGATCATTTTTTTAGTGATGTTCAGTATCTGATTAGAACTATGAATAGTTTTATGGATACACCATCCAAAAGGATTCTATGGAAAGCTGTGTTGTCAGCTGTTTCTCAAAATGACAAGACAGCAATAATTGAACAAATTAATATACCTGGCAGCAAACAAGGTTAGCATTTTTTATTTTCTATTGTTCTTTTTGGGTAGTTTCCCTTTAGTCATTCTAATAAAATTGTAAAAAACTAATTGAAAAAAAAAATTATGATTTTTAATTTAACTAAAATTACTAAAAATCCCAAAATATTAAAACCTTTACATTAAGATAATCTAAGTAAATATTTAAGAAGGAACAGTACAATTTTAGATTCTTAAAAAGTCTTTTGTATTACACAATTTTTGTGCAACTTTACTTTGCTTCTTTATATTATTGATATTGTGTGGCAAAGATGACAATATTGATAGTTTAAAAATAATTATTTTGTTACTTTACTTTTGTGGACACATAACAACCTGTTTCTTGTTCAAGGACTATTGAGCTACATCTGTCAGTTTTTGTTAACACTGCTTAAGATTCTCTGCTGGTGCATTAAGTACTACCTATTGATTTATCGAGTGATATAACTGTTATTGTGGACAATTGAATACACCATCCCTGCCAATAGTAAAAAGATTTTTAAAGGATTTTTTTTTAAATGAAGTGTTACCTATTGGTTAATCTAATGGCAACTGTATCTCTGTATTAATGCTAAAAACATTTACAATTAGGCCTACAGTATTTTTTAAATTTAGTTTTACCTTTTGACTAGATATAGATTTCACAGAGGAAATTTCAGATGAAATAAAGACAAGTGGAAAGTTTTATATCAGTTCATCTGATGAGTCAAAGGATGGGGACAGCATCCAGGTGGATACTGCAACTAATACAGAGGAAGACATTCTTTATGGTTTGTTACTTCAATCATTTTCAGGGGAATGTGTGATTTGATAAGTAGTTCATTATTATTATGTTGAGGTCTTTAAATTAATAGTGCAACATTTTCAACATAAATAATAATCTGCATTTAAGTTCTATTTGATTTTGTATTCATATGGTGTTTTTCTTCTTATTTAGGCCATGGTAAAATCTACAATACAAAGAATTATCATGTATGTAGCCTATAATTTATATCCAAGTCTTCTATTCACAGCTTTTTAAAATTGTTAAATGCTCAAGTTTAACTGAAATTGTACAACACTGGATTACATTTTATAAACTCTTAAGGGTTTTTCTCATGATGAACAAGCAAGGAGTTCCAAAAGTTCAGAGAGCTGGGACAATGGGGAGTCATCTGGTGAAAGCAAAAGTTATGAGGATCACCTGATGAAAGAACTGGGAGAAACAAAAAAGGCAGTTCAAGAGATTCGAGATGCATTGATGGTTAAAAAAAAAAGTAAAAGCAACAAATTTACTTTTTTAAGGTTTTCAATATAAAACACAAATTTAATCCAGCATTTTTAACAACTGCATTTCCTCACTTTAGGTATAGTGTGGCAAATAACTGTTCTTTAAAATTTGAGTTGTTAACAGTATGTGTTATCTATACATACATGAAATTCTAGTACACATTTTCAGTTGTGTTCTGGCTAAAACCGTTTACAATGGAAAGTGATATCATTAAAATTTTCTATTTAGTAGTGTAATGAATTAAAAATAATTTTTTTGTTTTTATTTCTGAGACATGCCTTCAAAATTTGTCCAACACATAGGCTGAGTTCACAGAATATTTTTTATAATTTTCCAGTACAGACTGTGACAATAGCAAAAACAACATGGCAAGTCTAATATGATAATATAGAAGATCCCAGATTTGATCCATCTGACATCCGAGAATTGACTCATGAGATATCCCAGCATTGTTCCATGTGATATCCCTGAATTTACCTATGTGGTCCATAAACTTTGTTTCAGGGGAAAGTGTCGACCAAGCTGGCTATGTCAGACTAACAGAATCTAACGATGTCAAGAGTTACGTCACAATCATTCCAGTTGGTCAAGATGAAGACACTTCAGAAAAAAAGCATCTTAAATTTTTTCCCAAGGATCCAGTTGAGCAAGCTCCCAATTATGTAAAAGATGTGGTTCTGCAGGACAGCAGAATAAACAACTCATATGATGAATCTAGTGAAGAGGAGGAGTAAGCTATTTTCATTTACTGTTCTTTTTAAACTAAATTTATTTGCTTTGGGATATTTTTGGAACACAAATATTTAATTATTTTTAACGGGTATAAATATTGAAATCAAAATGATGAGTTATACTTTTTCAACTTAAAAAAATTAAAAGAGATTAATATGCTTCTGAAATTTATTAGTAATAGTAGTCTACCTATTGTGTTTAGTTGTTGATAAGAATATATTATTTTAAAAGTTTGCTATCCATCTAATTAAATTCTCATTTTAATATAAACTTTGAATGCTATTATATTTTAATATGATGAATACAAGATTGTATCAATGTTTAATTAAACATTGCCTCCACTTACAGTGTTGAATCAACAATCAGCCAATCATCTCAGGTGCCACCACCCCAGGTCTCCCAATCCTGGAATTCCTGGGTTCCAACATCCCAGACACAAAAAACTTTTCCAATTCAGACACATCAAAAACTCACCCCACCTCCCAGAACATCAGACACCACCCCACCTCCCAGAACATCAGACACCACCCCACCTCCCAGAACATCAGACACCACCCCACCCTTAGGGTCACAAACTGCACCTACCCAGATGCCAGCTGGTCTAACAACGACAAACACCTCTCCATCAGCAGGACCTGACACACCTCCATCTCAATCTTCACCAAACAGAGTTACATTTGGCCTCAAAACTGTTAGAATTGGAAACCAAAGTTGGAAAAATACGGAAAAAAATCAGAATGACCAAAAGTTAAAGAGAGAGGGAGCTAATCAAGCAACAGAGCCCCTGGTTGAAAAACTCCCTCCCCCACCACCACCGCCACCCTTAAAGCCAAATTTTTTTGAAGGTTGGTGTATGTTCTGATAATTATTTTATTTAGGAAAAGAAGTAGTGTTGTAAAAGGCAATCAAGAAGGGAATGAACTCTGCTTGATTTCCTCTACAGAAAACACCAACCGAATGAGTGTAAAGAGAATCAACTGGGAGAAGCTGGACAACAAAAGTGTACACAATACTATATGGGAGAAGGTTACAATGAACACCTATCTAAGTCACAGGCTTGTCATTAGATCACTTTTCACTTGTGTGTTCCGAAAGTCACAACATTTTGCTGAGATTTGTGCCAAAAAAATAAATTAGTTTAAAATTATTCCTTGGTAAGAGAGCAAAGATGATTTTATTCTCTTAATTTCATTATTTTTTTATTTATTTTAAACTGACCTTTGTATTTTTAAAATAGTTTAGTATTTATTTTTCACATTTTTGTCTTTCTAATATGTTATAGGCAGGTCTATATCACTCTATATATAACACAAATTCTCAGTATTTTTATGAATTAAGACTTTTTATAAATTAGTAAGACAAATATTATTATGTCAGTAAAGAAAATTTAACATGTCTGTTACAGTTGAATGAGAATGACCTGAGCGAAGTTATTCGCTATTTGGAACTGGAGACTCAGTTTAGTATAAAACCTTCACAACAACGTAAGTAAAAAGTTCAGTATAAAACTTTCACAACAAAGTTAGCAAATATTTAATAATAAATACATATTTGAAAAAAATAAAAAATATGATATTGTTAAAATTATTCTTTCTAATAATTCAACTTTTAGGAGATATTGAAAAGAGGAAAGAAATTTTGATTATGGACCAAAAGAAAGCTTATAACATTTGTAAGTTAATGTTTATATTTTTGTCAGAAAAGGAGAAAAAGTATTGTATTTTCTTCTTTTTTACAGAAGATTTAGTATGATGGATTCAAATGTATATATAATATTTAAAAATATCTGTCTAAGGCCTAAGGTCTCAGCCTTTCCACATGACAGTTCTTTAACCTGTTTATGGTCAAATCATAAGGTTTTCTAGGGCTGACAACTAATAGGTACCCTCTAGGGATGGATTAGTTCAGCAGTTAACATAAACGAACTTAAACTAAATACCAGCAGTTTAACTTAAATTAAATACCAGCAGTTTAACCAATACTAAATACCACTGTTTAACTTAAACTAAATACCAGCAGTTTAACTTAAACTAAATACCAGCAGTTTAACTTAAACTAAATACCAGCTGTTTAACTAAATAGCTTTGTTTAGGTTTCATTACAGCACACTATCTGGTAATCTTCCTTTATATGGGATTCAATGAAGAGTTCCAGTCAAACATTGAGCACATTATGCATTGTTTCTCAAAATATGCCTTGCATCTCAGCAGAAATGTACCTTGTATCTTAGTTAGAACCATCAAATTATAATATATCGCCAATGCTCAAGATAAAAAATGATTAACCTAAATTAAAGCTAAATAATTACAAATTTCAACATTTCAACTTGCTATATTGTTTGGTAACTTGCCATATTTTCTATCAAAGCTATTCTCCTGGGCCACCTTAAGATGTCTGTTGCAGACATCAAGAAGGCGTTGTACAGGATAGATGAGAATGTTCTGACCCCTGAACTCTTGAGACAACTTTTGGCCTTTGCTCCCAATGAATATGAAGTGAGTAAGCTCTACCTCCATAAGCCATGTCAGAAAGTAATCATCACAGATAATCATGGCCATTTTAAACTCAAATCAATCATCAAATTAATTAGGCCTTCACCTTGTTTAGTTAAATTATTTTTTAACTTTGATTATTATTTTTTCAGAACTGCTTATTTATTTACATTCCTTTTGTTTATATGCTGTTTATCCTAGATTGGCCAGTACAAGCAGTTTAGTGGAGATTTATCTCGTCTTACTAAACCAGATCAGTTTGCATACCAGGTGGGTTTGTACCATAACATCCTGTATGAAAAATAAAAGTGACACTTAGTCATACTTTTTAGTTAAATTGCTCTTCAGAGGCAATGCACTTTATAAACCTTTTGTTTTTGTTAAATCTCTCAGTGTAACTTCTCTTTATGACTTTACAACAGTTAAAAATATAATATCAACAAATGTTTGTAATCAGATGAGCTTGGTTGGCAACTATGAAGAGAGACTAAAATCTTTGTTATTTAAAGCTAATTTTAAAGAAAAATGTCAGGAACTACAAGAGGTGGGTTGAGATTTAAAATATAATAAATTTCATTTAAAGAACATTGTAGGCTACATTATAATTTTTGACTGCAAATGTATATACTTTTATCAAACATTTCATTTATTTTTTGTCTTTGGATTTTTGAAAAAAAAAATTACATAGCACCTACAAGATATACTAAAAGCTTCATCTGAACTGAAAAACAGCAAAAAGCTTGCTCGCCTTCTTGAGGTAAAGTAAATATTTGTTTTTTTAAATTGGTCAATTTATCCAAGATAGCATCAACAATAAATCCAAACTCTATTCAATTATCTCATGCAACTGATCCAGATGACAAATGATTTAACCGCTCTATCTGCAGATTATTCTAGCTATACAACAGATATTTTGTTCCAGTTGACAACTGATTTAACCACTCTATCTGCAGATTATTTTAGCCATGGGAAACTACATGAACAAGGGAAACAATAGAATTGGACAAGCTGCTGGCTTTAGGATAACTTTCTTAAAGCAGGTTTGTTGAGTAGGTTTGTTGAGTAGGTTTGTTGAATACATAATTGTCTTATCACAGTTTTGTGTTTACATACATTATTTGACCATTTATTTTGGACTTTTCCTGTTCTCTTTGTTCTGACAAAATCTTTGAATGAATGTCTTTCTGATCCTTCTTATTACATTTATTATTTTTAAAAATAAGTATTCTAAAATTATTATACCACCCACAGCTAGACACCACTAAAACTATTGTACCACCCACAGCTAGAGACCACTAAAACTATTGTACCACCACCCACAGCTAGACACCACTAAAACTATTGTACCATCCACAGCTAGACACCACTAAAACTATTGTACCATCCACAGCTAGACACCACTAAAACTATTGTACCACAGCTAGACACCACTAAAACTATTGTACCACCACCCACAGCTAGACACCACTAAAACTATTGTACCACCCACAGCTAGACACCACTAAAACTATTGTACCACCCACAGCTAGACACCACTAAAACTATTGTACCACCCACAGCTAGACACCACTATAACTATTGTACCACCCACAGCTAGACACCACTAAAACTATTGTACCACCCACAGCTAGACACCACTAAAACTATTGTACCACAGCTAGACACCACTAAAACTATTGTACCACAGCTAGACACCACTAAATTATTGTACCACCCACAGCTAGACACCACTAAAACTATTTTACCACCCACAGCTAGACACCACTAAAACTATTGTACCACCACCCACAGCTAGACACCACTAAAACTATTGTACCACTCACAGCTAGACACCACTAAAACTATATTACCACCCACAGCTAGACACCACTAAAACTATTGTACCACCACCCACAGCAAGACACCACTAAAACTATTGTACCACCCACAGCTAGACACCACTAAAACTATTGTACCACCCACAGCTAGACACCACTAAAACTATTGTACCACCCACAGCTAGACACCACTAAAACTATTGTACCACCCACAGCTAGACACCACTAAAACTATTGTACCACCCACAGCTAGACACCACTAAAACTATTGTACCACCCACAGCTAGACACCACTAAAACTATTGTACCACCACCCACAGCTAGACACCACTAAAACTATTGTACCACCACCCACAGCTAGACACCACTAAAACTATTGTACCACCACCCACAGCTAGACACCACTAAAACTATTGTACCACAGCTAGACACCACTAAAACTATTGTACCACCCACAGCTAGACACCACTAAAACTATTGTACCACCACCCACAGCTAGACACCACTAGAACTATTGTACCACCCACAGCTAGACACCACTAAAACTATATTACCACCCACAGCTAGACACCACTAAAACTATTGTACCACCACCCACAGCAAGACACCACTAAAACTATTGTACCACCCACAGCCAGACACCACTAAAACTATTGTACCACCCACAGCAAGACACCACTAAAACTATTGTACCACCCACAGCTAGACACCACTAAAACTATTGTACCACCCACAGCTAGACACCACTAAAACTATTGTACCACCCACAGCTAGACACCACTAAAACTATTGTACCACCCACAGCTAGACACCACTAAAACTATTGTACCACCACCCACAGCTAGACACCACTAACACTATTGTACCACAGTTAGACACCACTAAAACTATTGTACCACTCACAGCTAGACACCACTAAAACTATTGTACCACCCACAGCAAGACACCACTAAAACTATTGTACCACCACCCACAGCTAGACACCACTTAAACTACCCCCACAGCTAGACACCACTAAAACTATTGTACCACCCACAGCTAGACACCACTAAAACTATTGTACCACCCACAGCTAGACACCACTAAAACTATTGTACCACCACCTACAGCTAGACACCACTAAAACTATTGTACCACCCACAGCTAGACACCACTAAAACTATTGTACCACCCACAGCTAGACACCACTAAAACTATTGTACCACCCACAGCTAGACACCACTTAAACTATTGTACCACCACCCACAGCTAGACACCACTAAAACTATTGTACCACCCACAGCTAGACACCACTAAAACTATTGTACCACCACCCACAGCTAGACACCACTAAAACTATTGTACCACCACCCACAGCTAGACACCACTAAAACTATTGTACCACCCACAGCTAGACACCACTAAAACTATTGTACCACCACCCACAGCTAGACACCACTAAAACTATTGTACCACCCACAGCTAGACACCACTAAAACTACCACCCACAGCTAGACACCACTAAAACTATTGTACCACAGCTAGACACCACT
Organism: Physella acuta; assembly: GCF_028476545.2. Lineage (NCBI taxonomy): Eukaryota > Metazoa > Mollusca > Gastropoda > Physidae > Physella > Physella acuta. Next base: position 761,303 of record NW_026731876.1, read on the forward strand.
AAAACTATTGTACCACCCACAGCTAGACACCACTAAAACTATTGTACCACCCACAGCTAGACACCACTAAAACTATTGTACCACAGCTAGACACCACTAAAACTATTGTACCACCCACAGCTAGACACCACTTAAACTATTGTACCACCCACAGCTAGACACCACTAAAACTATTGTACCACCACCCACAGCAAGACACCACTAAAACTATTGTACCACCCACAGCTAGACACCACTAAAACTATTGTACCACCCACAGCTAGACACCACTAAAACTATTGTACCACAGCTAGACACCACTAAAACTATTATACCACCCACAGCTAGACACCACTAAAACTATTGTACCACCCACAGCTAGACACCACTAAAACTATTGTACCACCCACAGCTAGAAACCACTAAAACTATTGTACCACAGCTAGACACCACTAAAACTATTGTACCATCCACAGCTAGACACCACTAAAACTATTGTACCACCACCCACAGCTAGACACCACTAAAACTATTGTACCACAGCTAGACACCACTAAAACTACAACTCACAGCTAGACACCACTAAAACTATTGTACCACCACCCACAGCTAGACACCACTAAAACTATTGTACCACCCATAGCTAGACACCACTAAAACTATTGTACCACAGCTAGACACCACTAAAACTATTGTACCACCCACAGCTAGACACAACTAAAACTATTGTACCACCCACAGCTAGACACCACTAAAACTATTGTACCACAGCTAGACACCACTAAAACTATTGTACCATCCACAGCTAGACACCACTAAAACTATTGTACCACCACCCACAGCTAGACACCACTAAAACTATTGTACCACAGCTAGACACCACTAAAACTATTGTACCACCCACAGCTAGACACCACTAAAACTATTGTACCATCCACAGCTAGACACCACTAAAACTATTGTACCACCCACAGCAAGACACCACTAAAACTATTGTACCACCCACAGCTAGACACCACTAAAACTATTGTACCACCCACAGCTAGACACCACTAAAACTATTGTACCACCACCCACAGCTAGACACCACTAAAACTATTGTACCACCCACAGCTAGACACCACTAAAACTATTGTACCACCACCCACAGCTAGACACCACTAAAACTATTGTACCACAGCTAGACACCACTAAAACTATTGTACCACCCACAGCTAGACACCACTAAAACTATTGTACCACAGCTAGACACCACTAAAACTATTGTACCACCCACAGCTAGACACCACTAAAACTATTGTACCACCACCCACAGCTAGACACCACTAAAACTATTGTACCACAGCTAGACACCACTAAAACTATTGTACCACAGCTAGACACCACTAAAACTATTGTACCACCCACAGCTAGACACCACTAAAAGTATTGTACCACCACCCACAGCAAGACACCACTAAAACTATTGTACCACCCACAGCTAGACACCACTAAAACTACCACCCACAGCAAGACACCACTAAAACTATTGTACCACCCACAGCTAGACACCACTAAAACTATTGTACCACCCACAGCTAGACACCACTAAAACTATTGTACCACCCACAGCTAGACACCACTAAAACTATTGTACCACCCACAGCTAGACACCACTAAAACTATTGTACCACCCACAGCTAGACACCACTAAAACTATTGTACCACCCACAGCTAGACACCACTAAAACTATTGTACCACCCACAGCTAGACACCACTAAAACTATTGTACCACCCACAGCTAGACACCACTAAAACTATTGTACCACCCACAGCTAGACACCACTAAAACTATTGTACCACCCACAGCTAGACACCACTAAAACTATTGTACCACCCACAGCTAGACACCACTAAAACTATTGTACCACCCACAGCAAGACACCACTAAAACTATATTACCACCCACAGCTAGACACCACTAAAACTATTGTACCACCATCCACAGCTAGAGACCACTAAAACTATTGTACCACCACCCACAGCTAGACACCACTAAAACTATTGTACCACAGCTAGACACCACTAAAACTATTGTACCACCCACAGCAAGACACCACTAAAACTATTGTACCACCATCCACAGCTAGAGACCACTAAAACTATTGTACCACCACCCACAGCTAGACACCACTAAAACTATTGTACCACAGCTAGACACCACTAAAACTATTGTACCACCCACAGCTAGACACCACTAAAGCTATTGTACCACCCACAGCTAGACACCACTAAATCTATTGTACCACCACCCACAGCTAGACACCACTAAAACTATTGTACCACCACCCACAGCTAGACACCACTAAAACTATTGTACCACCCACAGCTAGACACCACTAAAACTATTGTACCACCACCCACAGCTAGACACCACTAAAACTATTGTACCATCCACAGCAAGACACCACTAAAACTATTGTACCACAGCTAGACACCACTAAAACTATTGTACCACCACCCACAGCTAGACACCACTAAAACTATTGTACCACAGCTAGACACCACTAAAACTATTGTACCACAGCTAGACACCACTAAAACTATTGTACCACCCACAGCTAGACACCACTAAAACTATTGTACCACCACCCACAGCTAGACACCACTAAAACTATTGTACCACCACCCACAGCAAGACACCACTAAAACTATTGTACCACAGCTAGACACCACTAAAACTATTGTACCATCCACAGCTAGACACCACTAAAACTATTGTACCACCACCCACAGCAAGACACCACTAAAACTATTGTACCACCCACAGCTAGACACCACTAAAACTATTGTACCACCCACAGCTAGACACCACTAAAACTATTGTACCACCCACAGCAAGACACCACTAAAACTATTGTACCACCCACAGCTAGACACCACTAAAACTATTGTACCACCACCACAGCTAGACACCACTAAAACTATTGTACCACCCACAGCTAGACACCACTAAAACTATTGTACCACCCACAGCTAGACACCACTAAAACTATTGTACCACAGCTAGACACCACTAAAACTATTGTACCACCCACAGCTAGACACCACTAAAACTATTGTACCACCACCCACAGCTAGAAACCACTAAAACTATTGTACCACCATCCACAGCTAGACACCACTAAAACCTCAAACAAGAGCTCTTCATTCCTTCATGTTTTGGCTGATGCAGCATTCAACAAGTTCCCAGAGGTCCTGAGTCTATCTGATGAGCTGAAAACTGTTGAAAAAGCATCCAAAGGTTTGACTTAAACAATCCTAACCTTTTTGATATAACCAAATAAAATAAAAAGGTTTAAAGTGTGTATAATAAAACTTTGTATAATTAAAGTAGTTGTATATCTTATGCTTTAAGTATTCTTCTTGGAATCAAAACATTTCCTTGTTTTAATTTTTCCTAAAATGTTTTTTGATTCTGTAGTTTCTATTGATGAATTAGGACAAGATATTTTTGAACTAGAAAATGCACTTCAGGTAAAGTGATAGACATATAGACAAACAAAAGAGTTCAGTTTTTATTTAAATAGATGTAACCACAAATAGAGTACCATACCTAACAACTGGTGATACATGACTTCTATTCTTATCTTTTGCCATCTTATTTAACCCTGTTTAACCCAGATCATTTTAAAATGTCACTTTTGCCCTAGAATACATCGATATTCCTAGACACCATCTGTAACCAAAATGTTGCCTCAGAGCCTGGTGATTGCTTTCAAACTATCATGAGTGTATCCTTTTCAGTCAGAAAAGATAGAAATTACACATCTGATGATAATAAATAGAGATAAATTCCTCTATAGTTAGATTGTGTACATAGTCATTCCCTGATGTGTACATAGAAATCTTGAAACATTGGATCATCAACACTTGGTCACTTAGTTGAGCAACTTTCTTCTGTGTAAACCTGAACTTAAGACAGGATTTTCTGAAAGACGCCAAGAATGAGATAGAAGGTCTGAAGAAACTGTATAGCAAATGTACAGGGGAGGTGTCAAACACTGTGGCATTTTTTGGGGAAGATCCAAACACAGTGAAGACAAGTGAGGTCTTTGGGATCTTCTCCCAGTTCATTCACAGTTTTGAGGTGAGTGTGTCTAGTTCATTCAGAGTTTTGAGGTGAGTGTGTCTAGTTCATTCAGAGTTTTGAGGTGAGTGTGTCTAGTTCATTCACAGTTTTGAGGTGAGTGTGTCTAGTTCATTCACAGTTTTGAGGTGAGTGTGTCTAGTTCATTCACAGTTTTGAGGTGAGTGTGTCTAGTTCATTTAGTTTTGAGGTGAGTGTGTCTAGTTCATTCACAGTTTTGAGGTGAGTGTGTCTAGTTCATTCACAGTTTTGAGGTGAGTGTGTCTAGTTCATTCACAGTTTTGAGGTGAGTGTGTCTAGTTCATTCAGTTTTGAGGTGAGTGTGTCTAGTTCATTCACAGTAATCACAGTTTTGGGGTGTGTGTCTAGTTCATTTAGTTTTGAGGTGAGTGTGTCTAGTTCATTCACAGTAATCACAGTTTTGGGGTGTGTGTCTAGTTCATTTAGTTTTGAGGTGAGTGTGTCTAGTTCATTTAGTTTTTAGGTGTCTCCAGCTTTAGTGGCTTAACAATAAATGTCAGTGAATACATTTTTGGGATATTGGGGAGGTGATGTCAGTATCATGACAGGCATGGTAGTGTCAGTGTTATGACAGGCATGGTAGTGTCACCACTGGCAAGGTGGTGTCAGTGTCATGACAAGCATGGTGGTGTGTCACTATTGCCACTAGTCTGGCTAAGGTGTATAACTGGTCAAACTTCTTTCTTCTTCTTCGTTCTTAATAATTAGTGTTGAAGGGGATCGAGATTTATCTGCCAGTGGGTTTGAACTCGAGACTTAGTTAGAATTTTATCAATCATGAGCTTTTTGCCGACTCGACCACGCCTCCAACACAATTAAGCGTTACGTGTCAACTGGTTATGCGCCATTGAGGCCATTGACTCATTTCAGCCTGCTTTTCTTTTTGGATTTGCTTCCATAGCCTTTGTCCAACCAAGAACAATCTACAAGGCAGCAGTTGTTTAATTTTGGAGTTGTCTCTCCTAGAAGAGTGGCTGTCCCCAGCTAACGAGCCTCATCTGCCCGAGGGTTCAAACTCGAGACTTTTCGGTTTAGCAACCATGAGCTTTACCGACTAGACCACACCGCCCCTATTGGTCAAACATTTTAGCAGACTTATTGGTCAAACATTTTAGCAGACTTATTGGTCAAACATTTGAGCAGAATTTTAGCCCAACCCCACATCAACACAAAGAATAAGACCCCCTTCCTCAAAAAATTCAATCATGAATTATTTTATTTTCAGAGAGCTCACAGCCACAATTTAATTTTTAAGAGGAGATGATCACAAGATGGTCACAGGGAGATGACACGTTCACCTTGGATGCTTCAAGTTTGAGAAATAAACTTCATAATTGTATTTTTTTAGTATCATTTTTCCCACTTGCTTAGTGTGTTATACAGATATATGTTGTATAGAAAGTAGTATGTATTGTGGCTTAAAATTATTTTAAAAATAAAATGCATAAAGGAACACAACGAGGATGAATATAAGCAACAAAGAGTTTTTTATTCTAAATGTATTGTAAATAAAATACTTAAAAAAAACTTTTTAAAAAAACACGTTTTTCTTGTGGACTAAAAAGTAGAAAATAAATTTTTCTTTTGTGCTTCCCCGAGCTGTGCAGATTCTTGTGATGACTGACAAAAAACGTGGGTACGTTCACCATCAAATTTCCCGACCCATCTGCCCGACCCACGTTTTTTGTCAGTCATCACAAGAATCTGCACAGCTCGAGGAAGCACAAAAGAAAAATTTATTTTCTACTTTTTAGTCCACAAGAAAAACGTGTTTTTTTAAAAAGTTTTTTTTAAGTATTTTATTTTCTCCTTTTTAGTCCGTTGCTACACATGAAAAACGTGGTTTTTAAAAAAGTTTTTTATATAGTTTATTTTCTACTTTATCTAATGACTTGATTAAGTATGACTTGACTAAGTGTTTATAAATACACGGACTAAAAATCTTGAGCGACCAGGATTCGAACCTGGGTTGTCGCGGCCACAACGCGAAGTACTAACCACTATACGATCACGGCCAGCGCGCTCACATCGATTGGGGCCGAAGTAACTGTGTCAATAGGCCTTCAGTCTTGTCGGTATCTTTAGAAATCATGTCCTCAATTTTATGGTCCTTAGGGCGTAATTAAATTAAGCTAATTACGGTCTCTAATTGCTAGTTTTTATGATTGCATCTGAAATTGTTAGGCGAAAGTAGCCTGCATGCCAAATTTCAGATCTATAGAACAATCAGAAGTGGGCTAATTTTCGATGTCAATTTTAACAACAAACACACGCGAAGCTGAGTTAATAAAAACGTGTTAAAAAATAATTGAACATGCAAGATCTGTACAGGGGTCAATAAAAGTTACAAATGTAAAACAAGTTATGTTGGTCTGACCTAGCCTTTATTTAGCAAACTATGCACTAAAAGTGTCAAGAAAAACTTTTGGGTTATTACTGAAAGCTGCCAGTCAAAGTGTAGCTGGATGGTGCAGGACTGGTCAAACATCCAGATTTACTTGTTGCATCAGCACGTTATGACTAGACTAAAAACAAGGATCAATCCCTACTATACCACAAGTATGTACAGACCATTTATTTACATGACCATTTCAATAAGGTACAACGTCAAATCCCTCGCTTTTAATAAGGTACAACAGCAAATCTTTAACTTTCGATGAAACGGCACACATAATTTTTTAAAAATTTCTATAGCAGCTAAACTTAAAAAGTTAATGTGTTGCAATACATGCTAAATCAGCTGTCAATATATATATCTGCAACATATGCAGAATGACAATGGGAAAAAACCTAGCAGTGCTCTATTTCAAATACAGTGTCACTTCAAGCCTTACTGTTGTCTAAAGTTTGCTAATTAACCTCGACATCTTAGGCGTCTTTACACTCAATTATTTGACATCAAACTACCAAGCCAAATGACACTCAATTATTTGACATCAAACTACCAAGCCAAATGACACTCAATTATTTGACATCAAACTACCAAGCCAAATTATGCATATAAAGAAAGGGAGCAAAGGACCTACAATATTTGTTTCTACATGGATAACTTTCCCACAGGAGCTTACTGGATTGTAGCAACTACTGCTAGAACTGTCATAGCACCAAAGGTGAACTGTAGCAGTTACTGCTAGAACTGTCATACCACCAAAAGTGGACTGTAGCAGTTACTGCTAGAACTGTCTTACCACCAAAGGTGAACTGTAGCAGTTACTGCTAGAAGTGTCATACCACCAAAAGTGGACTGTAGCAGTTACTGCTAGAAGTGAGAAGAATACTAAAATAATTCCCACCATGGTCTTGTGCAAACATTGGCTTGTTCAAATAAATACATGACCAGAAGAAAAATGAATGTACTGTTATTCTTAAGTCAACATCATTTCATTATAACATGATGGAATGGAGCTCTTCACTCTCAAGGGGAAGAACATAACAACAAGTCAATGGCACAAGTCTGCTGGGGCTAATGGATGTACAGTTGTGCTGGATATCTCAAGGGGAAGAACATAACAACAAGTCAATGACACAAGTCTGCTGGGGCTAATGGACGTACAGTTGTGCTGGATATCTCAAGGGGAAGAACATAACAACAAGTCAATGACACAAGTCTGCTGGGGCTAATGGACGTACAGTTGTGCTGGATATCTCAAGGGGAAGAACATAACAAGTCAATGATACACTAATGGACGTACAGTTGTGCTGGATATCTCAAGGGGAAGAACATAACAAGTCAATGATACACTAATGGACGTACAGTTGTGCTGGATATCTCAAGGGGAAGAACATAACAAGTCAATGATACACTAATGGACGTACAGTTGTGCTGGATATCTCAAGGGGAAGAACATAACAAGTCAATGACACAAGTCTGCTGGGGCTAATGGACGTACAGTTGTGCTGGATATCTCAAGGGGAAGAACATAACAAGTCAATGATACACTGAGGCTAATGGACGTACAGTTGTGCTGGATATCATGTCAACAGCTTGAAAGACAACACATGGACACTTCCATATTTTACAATCATATCTGGGCAGCTAAATCTTTCAAAATGTCAGGTGTAAATGATGACATTGTTTTTGTCAGCTGTAGGTCCACTTAATGTTTTTGTCAGTTGTAGGTCCACCTTATTTGTTTTGTCAGTTGTAGGTCCACTTAATTTTTTCAGTCAGCTGTAGGTCCACCTTAGACAGAAACAGATTTCAAGTTATTTTTTTATGTTGAACATGACAAATCACTATCATTAAAAAAATACATACAAGATCTAAAAAAAACTGTGAAATAAAAACTAATGAACAAAAAGCCAAAAGTTACTGGGCTCCTTGAGCTATGAAGATACAATTGTACAATCCTATATCAAGCAACTCAACCTTCATAGCTTCTGACCATATTTGTGTAGGTAACTACAAACATGGTTGTCAAATATTTTTTCCAGCACTATTGTGAGTACTTTCCAGCAGGGATCTACAAAGAATGATTAACCAACAGTGAATTTTTATGCTGAGAAAAGCTTATACTAATCAACATCAAATTGTATTTAACCGTTGCCCTATAAAAATATCTAACAACTTTAAAAGTGCAAGAAGGAATCAGGGAAAATGGATGAGAACATTAGTGGGCACATTGTACTGGTTGATGATATCAAGGTCAAGATATTTTTATGGGGAAAAAACTGGATGATATCAAGATTTCTATGACAAACAAAACATCTTTTACAACCCAGCGTGCCATATAGTAAAGGCAATTTTAGATGTTACCGCAATTAAAATGTCTATTCATACAATACAATAGTTTACAGAACATTCATGTTGTGGTACGTGTTGTATTTATAACATATTATATAAAGCACAGCAGTTGAGACATCATAGAGTCATGATTGTGGAATGTTGATAGAAAATGTTGAAGAAAGTCTGAGTATTCAAAGGAAAACTAGAGAAGAAATTATTTGTGTATGGATCATCTTATTTTGGGAGGATCCAGAGATCTCTACCAATGGTTAGTTTCACACCCTTGTTTATGAGGCCCCCACCTAACACTTGCCTACCCCTGGAAATACCACTAGAAAAAATAGACAAAATAAATCTTTTGAAAAATCTAAGCAATACCTGAAAAAATACCACAGAGATTTGAAATGCAATAGTTATACATGATAGCTAAGCAATAAAGTATTTGTATGTACACAGGACTGTCACTTAAATCTATCCCACGGTGCGCAACTTTATCACAAAATTGTCGAGATTTGAACAAACAAAAGCAATCATCTATGTTTAAGTAAGCTGGTTGTATTTCATTGGACTGCTAAATAAAGCAACAGCTCTAATATGAATTCTAAGCCTATTGTATGCATGGATTAATTATAGAAAATTAATATTTTATAAAACACTTTAATAAACAGATATGATAAGCAAAAAGTTGTCAAAATTAAAATCTGTGGTAAAGTAGAATATTTGACACAATCTGAATCTAACTTCAAAATCAACTTATCAAAACAAAGAGAAAATTGTTTGCTCATGAAATTGAGCATCTTCTTAAAAAATATGTCAGAGAAGAATGTTTGAAAAGGCTTATGATCAAATATTATCGATCTTTGCTGGTTAATCTGTCAATCAGCTCCTGGAGTGGGGCTAACTCTTTCCGATCAATTAGATTGAACTCCTGGACAAAGAAAATAAAATGTTTGAAGCTTGTGTTCAGATGAGCCTCCTCACTTAACTGAACCACTTCCTTGAAGTGTTGATGATAAATGTGGGCATACACTCGGAAAAGTCGCTTCAATATTGTTTTTGCAATGGACAGAAAGTTTTTTGGAAAAGGAACACCTACAAAAGAAAAAAGTGTTATTGATAAAACATTTTAAGATTTTTTAAATTTGTTATTGACAAAACATTTTAAGACATGATATTTTAAGCTTTATATTATGTACTTAAATAATTATGTAGCATTTGAAAGCCCAATTACCTATCTTGGATGGAAACAAAGCTTCATCATCTAACTGGTCCTGTACCCATGTCATTAGATAGTCAATGTATTTTGGGGCAGAGCACTTAATTGGCTTCTTGATAGTCTGACCATCAGCCCAATGGTACTCATACTTAGGGCCAGCTGACATCACTGGACATGTCTCCTCCAAGCAGAATTCTGTGATAGTGCCGTAAAGCATGTTGATCTGATTGAAAAAATCTACAGCTGAAAAGTAACATGTTCAACATTTTCTTTTAAATAAACTGTTTTTAACATTTATATACATAATATATTTCATTCATTAGGACACACCCACCCATTCATTGAGAAAAGAAACAAGTCTTACTGTTGACACACCCATACATTGAGAAAAGAAACAAGTCTTACTGTTGACACACCCATACATTGAGAAAAGAAACAAGTCTTACTGTTGACACACCCACCCATTGAGAAAAGAAACAAGTCTTACTGTTGACACACCCACCCATTGAGAAAAGAAACAAGTGTTACTGTTGACACACCCACCCACCCATTGAGAAAAGAAACAAGTCTTACTGTTGACACACCCACCCACCCATTGAGAAAAGAAACAAGTGTTACTGTTGACACACCCACCCACCCATTGAGAAAAGAAACAAGTCTTACTGTTGACACACCCACCCACCCATTGAGAAAAGAAACAAGTCTTACTGTTGACACACCCACCCATTGAGAAAAGAAACAAGTCTTACTGTTGACTGCTACCCATTCATTCAAATCTTCCCCATCAGGTAACTGAACTGCCTGTCTCAAATTGCCGCTCCCTAGTGTGACTGCAGCATGTTTCATAAGATCATACTGATGTGTGCCTTCAGGGATGTTTTTCTTTGGTTTAAATGTTTTATTGCTTCGACTTCCACTGTGAAGAGAGTAGGTTTCACTTTGTAAAGCTCAAATATGAAAACTTGTTCAAATTGATGGGACATATTTTCAAATATTACAAGTAAACAGGTAGTTACTCTGGCCTACATTACATAGATTAACATAAGGATCCACCCAACAATTTAGTTGTTGTTTTTATCCTGTATGGACTTGTCTGAAGCAGATGGGGGGCTGTGACCAGAAGCTGACCTTAACACAACAAAAGGGCCCCAAGAGATTTAATATTTTGAAACTACTAACCAATACCAGATAGAGTGCAGATCCAAAAACCCTGAGAAATGCTTATGTAAGAGGGGCTGTAGAATATGGTCTGCCTAATTTGGCCCATGCTAATAGAAAAAAGCCCTTGAAGCATTGGATAGTCAAGAACAGTGGGATGCATCTGATTACTGAAGGCGTACCAATTATCACCTGCAGCTGCAAGATTATAGACAACATTGAACCTCTTAAACTGAGGATCAAGAAGGCAATCCTAACGATGGCTGAGAAGTACCATTCAATGACACAAGCAAAAAGAATTAACAAATAGCTCAGTAAAAGAAGTTCAAACATGGCTTAAATGACGCAAATACAGCAAGGGAGCTGCAAGTTAAGTATGACATACCAGCAAATCGTGTCCCCATTGACAATACCAGGCTGATCGCGTTGGAAACGCTGAAATGTCCAACAATCCAACAGCCTACCTGTGGCTAGATTTTTTATCCCCCCCCCCCCCCCCCCAAGCAGTACCAAGTAAGTAATAATTTGGGTTATGGTGAGTTTACAGAAGTTAATATATCAGTGATCGTTCATAGTTACAAGGAGGGTCGGATTAGTCTAGCCCTAATCGTCAGCAATTGCAAAGATTTCAAAAAACAGTTTAACAGAAGGTGAATTAAAATACACTTGTCCTAGTCTACCACTCACATGCCTCCCACATAAATTGAATGGCTCTAATAATACTTTTAAATAAGCCTACTCGTACCACATTCGCAAAGTCAATAATGCAATAATAAAAAAAAAAGTTTAGGTCTAAAACTAGATTCCAAACTTTTAAAAAACCAGCCCAAAAGGCAAAAACTAGATCAAGAGTTAAGTTCTGCATGCTGTTCAACACACGCTACGGCCATCCTCCTGTTTATTGCTTAGTATAATCATTGTTTGGATGTTTTCTATGAAACTACCGATATCTGCTGTCCGCATGTCCATTTCTAAATATATCCAGGTCAAGTTCTTTTGTTTTTTCTTTCTGGAAGACAGGTTTTTAAAGTTTTTCAGTTTTGAGGCATGACATCGTCGGCGATTCTGGTTCCCCTATGAAAAGCACTAGGTCCCAGGGATGAGGCAAATAAAACCAACTAATCAAAGCTTATTATAATAGGTTAACTATAAATAGCTTCTACATAAGTGCTGGGCCTTATAAATACTATAGTTAAGGCTATTAAAGCAATCTGAGGGGAGAAATTGGGGTGGCCTCAGCTGGGGTAACGATTAAGGTGTTTTACCCTCACCAACTACTTGAACTAGACTAGACCCTCTATATTTAAATCTAAGCCTAGATTCCTATGTATTATCTAAATTTGTCTGTTGTTTTAAATTATTTTCGATCATCTACTTCTTCTACATCTAGCTTGTGTCTCTACATACAAACATGTCTAAGCAAATGTTATGTTATGTCTCGTATTATGTATATTATGTTGTGTCCCTTGAGCATTGAGTGGGTTATCCTTGATGTGAAGTTAATAAATTTAATTAGGCCTAAAGTCATTTTTATTTGGTTTTGCAATCTATTAATAAATATTACAATCAACAACACGTTTTAAAGTGTAAAATATTTATTTTAATTAGTGAAATTGGATCAAAAACATAAAATACGGTCGTTAGGCTAGCAGGGGCAGGCAGCCGCAAGCAAAAAAAGGGAAGGGGGGGAATATCACAAAGAGGGCCATCACTAAAACATAAATACCTCAAAGTCTGTGCATGGGAATACAAAATTACTCATAAATATTTATTAACTATTAGAGTAGAAAGGCAGCTGAGTAACACAGTACTTTCGGCTTATTTCTGTGTGAAACGGTTACAACATATGATATCAACATAGTCAAAGTCTAGTGCACCTGATGAAAATCATGACTTTGGAATTTCGCGCATGTCTGATCGATTTGCGGAACTTTACTCTAGATCTAAGCCCTATTTATTTTGAAACTATTTTCCAGACTTTTTAAGTCTGCAATTCACTTTTCTAAATTCCAGACTTAATCGTCTTAATCGAACCCTGTAGTGTAGACTCTGTAGTCGAATAGGGTAAAACTCCATTTTAGCGTATTTTATTCCCCGCTTGACGTTCACCTCCAGTTGAGCGTATTTTATTGTAAACACAACCGAAACATACAAAAACGTTAGGAAAACATAGATCTACTTATTTTTTTTATGAATGCAATTTTTATTAGAAAAGGTAAAAAAAAACACTTTAAAAAGCATTAGAACTGTTCCAATTAAATATTGTGTGCTCGTCAGCGGGAGAAAAATCCTTACACTGTCACGGGTTCACTGTGAGTTCACATTGACTTTAATTATCAGCATGCGCAGCATACGTCATAGCTCGGGCAATAGCTGTTTGAAATTGTGTTGGCCTCAGTTTTGGGGTCATTGTAAGTTCATTAATGTTTATTTATAGTATCATGCCTGGGAGATACTTGTAACAATACAAACTTAACCGCCTTTGCAATTGTGAGTTACGTTTATGTATTTCACCCATTGCAATGAAAATTCTGACACACGAACATTGCACATTAAATATTAGGTATAAATTTGGATTTTTCTCAACTTTTATTTTAACAAAGTAAATTATCAAAATCTTAAACAAAGTCAGTCTCTTTGTTTTTTTATTCATTTGTTAAAAAAAATACAATACAAATAATAAATCGTGTTTTCCTAATGTTTTGGTTGTTATAATAAAATACGCTCAACTGGAGGTAAACAAGAAGCGGAGAATAAAATACGCTAAAATGGAGTTTTACCGTCGAATAGATCTTTACTAGTTTACAAGTAAGTTAACAGCCAAACACAGATATAATTGGATGACTGTCAACTATTTTAAAAAATGTACGTTAGTTGCTGGGTCTAAGGACAGTGTCTGAGTTTAGGCAGTATACGAGTATAATTTTAAAAAAAAATGAGTAAAAAGTTAGCCTAAAATTTTAGGACCCAAAATTGTCGTAAATTAGTACAACTTACAATAGGAAGCTCATCCTGGTAAAATAATATATGTAATGATGTATAAGTAAATTCAATGATAATGAGTTAATTGGTTAATTTTCCATTCAGGTTTTTTTTATTTCACGAAACCATTTATGTATAGGACTAGATCTAGACCTAGATGTTAACCGATTGAAATATGAGGTATTTTCGATAAAAACAACAATGGCGTTTGTTTATAGTTCGCACCGGATGTGTTCCCAACAGTTTCCGTTTCTTTAATTTATTTTTTTTTTCTTTGTGTAGGCGATGATACAGATCTAGGCTAGTCTAGATATCTAGAATTAGGCCTAGCTTTTTTTTTAAACTTTATGCAAATAGTAGACTATTATCTATACATCTATATGGATTAAATTTTCCATTTTAGATAGAAAATATACCTAACTAGACGTAATACTAGTAAAGATAGAGAAAAATAAAACACTTTAACCTAACTTTAGTCCGATTTTACTAACAATATAGATCTATATCTAGTCTATGCTATAGATTACATTATTTAAACGTAGGCCTATTTAGATAGAAATAAAAGCAAGATAAAGAAAATAAATGACCGATAACTTATAATGAATTAATAATAATATTTTTGTTCTAAATTGGGGGTTTTCATCATAAAGAAGACACTTATTTGTCCTTGTGTAACTACCACACTTCCATTTAATAAGTTATATAAATTATATGCCCATTTAAACCTAGTTTGTCTTTGAATTCTTAAGTGCCACTTCTAAGTTAGACCTACTTGTGATGTATGTCAGTTTTTTTTAAAGTCTCAACTCTTTAAAAAACCTGGCAATTCAATTATCTCATTTTTATTAGGCTAGGCCTAATAGGCCTATTTTTTTTTCTAGTTAAACTAGGCCATATTGGCTTATTTTAAGAGCAAACTTTATTTTATAAAAAAAGCTGTTCAGTTATTTATATTTTGAAAGTAGATATAACAAATGATTATCTTTAAATTGGAGTGATTTATGTATTTTAAAAAGCTATTTTGTAGTAATAAGTTGTGTATGCGGTTGTTTGTGGTAGAGGAGTGTCTTAGAAATGGCAAATCATATTGATATTAGGGGTGGTTGTCTTTCTTTGACGTTACTCTCTTTGTGGACTTTCTCATTTTTTTTCTCTTTCTCTCTCTCTTTATATATATATATATATATATATATATATATATATATATATATATATATATATATATATATATATATATATGGCCAAACTCAATGGAAATGTTATTTAAAAATTAGAGTGATTGGTAAAAATGTCAAATTTTTGTGACATACAATATTTGAAAAATCACGTAGACTATTTATCCAACTATTATAAATAGCGGAAATTTTACTAAGATAAGAATGTCTTTACTATTCCCACTGGTATAGCAAAATATAATTAATATATCTTTGTATGCCTGTGCAACATGTGCATCATCCCATAACAAACAAAAAATCGTGTAAAATTAGCACATTCGATGCAATTACAAGTACATCATTTAAATATCTCTATATCATATTTGTACCGTATATAGATCTAACAACCAGTCTTTTATCTCTGTATTTACTGTAGATCTAGATCTAGTCTGGTTAGACCATAGTTTTTAGCAACTGAATTATATTTTAGGCCTAGTTAAACTTGCGAATAGTGAATCTAGATTTAGATTTTCTAGATCTAGGAACTGCAAAAAAACAAAAATCTGGCAACCGGTGTAACAAAAAAAACTAGGCTGTGCTTCATCGTTGTACTTCAGAAGAAATTTGTTGTAGTCACTTTATCAAAATTTATAGAAAAATCGTCTACGAAGCTTACCGGTTAGTTACATTCGACGTTATATTTAGTATAGTACAATAATAACTGAAATGTATATTAAACTAAATGCCTGTAGTTTCTTATTTTAGGACCAGAAATCCATTTGACGACTGACCTACTTATTCATGAACGAGCCTTGTGCCTTGTACTCTTTATTCAAGATTGTCAATCTTTAAAACGCGCGGTCTTAGAATCTAAAAATCTAGATTTGTTTGTCAGAAACACCCCAAATTTTGGCCAATGATTTTAAATTTTCAGATGGATCAATCTAGGTCTGGAATCTAGCTAAACCACAAAAATAACGAGAAAAATATATTGAAAATACTTTGATACTGCAATTGAGCAATTCAATTGACTGAATTGAGTAGAGATCTAGAATCTAGATTTTCTAGAATCTAGAAATTAGATTATCATTCTCTCTTCTTAAAAGTCAAAATCTAGATCTGTCTATTCTATTGATTGGCCTAGAGTCTACCTATTATTTTTATTAGGCCTATTTATCATGAATTAATGGGGGAGGGACCTGTCGAAAACATCGCAGCTAAGACAAGTCGTAGTTTCTCTCCATTGCGCATGCGTATCTTTTTCTGGCTAGCATTGGCCAAATTTTTATATTGGTGTCCGATAATGTTAGGTTAGGCCTACTGGTAGTTAATTAATAGTATTTCTCGCTAACCCGGAGGCGTGGCCGGTTGCTAACAACAATAAATATGGCGCCCGGACCGGACGCTTGACTTCCGACGATTTTTCGGCCAAATTCCAGAGACCTTCTACTAATTAGTTTTTAAAATGTTTACCACGCGCAAAATGGCGGGACTTTCACGTTATAACAACAAGCTATAGGTGGCAGGGCTATATATGCCAGAAAAGCATTTTAAAATTTGCGTTGGAGAATGAAGGCTAAATTTAAAAGTTGGTTTCATCAAAAATACTAGAACTTTTTAAATATCGATTTCCATATTACAAAATTGATTTCCATACTAAAGCATTATTAGTTGTTTATGAAAAAATAAATCAAATATAGTCAACCCTTTTTTTTATAAGAGTGGCCAAAAAATGACAACCAAATTTTTTTTTTTTTTTTTGACCACGTGACCGCTATTTGATGATCCCTAGTGGGGAACTCTGGGTACATGGCCACTTAAAAAGTCTAACCGCATTTGTGGTTCTCTTTAGCTTCAAGTGCCTTCAGGGGTAAGAAAAGTTGTCATGGAGAGATGTGTTGTCCATGGCAGTGAGTGTCAATAAATATTAAATTAAGTAATTTAGTTTAAAACGAACTAAAAACTTCAAAATTAGTCCCTAATGGATTAAATATGGATGTCTATCATTCAGTAGTCATGTTTAATTTGAAATTTGGGTAAATTCTAGATTTAGTAAGAAAAGCTATTAATTAAATACACACATGGCTGGCTAATGCCAGTGCTACCCTAACCCCAACCCTGGTCCTTCCATAGCCTAACCCCAAGTTCTAACCATAAAATTAGTCGAGATTACAATACTACTAACAACCCAACACACCTATTTTAGGGAAGAGTCTATTATCGGACACCGATCTTTTAA
The DNA here is from genome assembly GCF_028476545.2 of Physella acuta. Lineage (NCBI taxonomy): Eukaryota > Metazoa > Mollusca > Gastropoda > Physidae > Physella > Physella acuta. The sequence continues at coordinate 778,908 of NW_026731876.1, forward strand.
GGTAATCTATCGTTTTAGGTACGTAAAATCAGCCAAGACTAGTAATGTGAAAAAAAGTGACTCATTAAATTTTAGTAATTATTTCACATTTTATGTTTTAAGATTTACAAAAAAAAATTTAAAGATTCATTTATGTACTGTTATTAAACAATTGTATTAAAAAATTTCCAGTAGCCTAATAAATAAAGACTAGCGATGATTTCATCACATGCAACCAAGCTCGTTTACTTTAGCAGCCATCTTGTTTAAGTTTTTTTTTTTTAACTTATGGTAGGAGATTCAGGGGAAGGCACTCTATTTTACAGATGGCTGCTGTTTATATAGCAAATCTTGCTCGCAATCACAATATAGGCCTACTTCTATTAAAGCCTTAAAAATGAGGCAATTTTTTCGAACATTACTAGCCTCCACCGATTTTACGCACCTAAAACGTTAGATTACCTCTTCTTAAATAAAGCAGGGGTGATCTCCCCTTAACTTTCACGTATATTCTTATATACCACTACTGCTGGGATGGCAACTTGAGACATGCTTGGCATAGGCATGCTTTTTAATCAGTTTTTACATAGCCTACTTAAACTTTTAAAAATAGATTAGAATCTTGTAAAAAAAAAGAAATTGTGCACCAAGTGAACAGCAAACAATATATGTTTAATAGTGTGGAATATTAGTACTTTATAAATTCATATATCTTTTTTGAAAAATCAGAAATAGTGTAAAGTACCACTTCCTGTTAACAGATATTACTCAAAATTTGACAGAAGGCAGAGTAATTAGATGTTTTACCTACATGTGAAATTTTGTTAAATCTATCTGAAACAGTACTCAAGTTATAGGCTTTTGAAAAACCAAAAGTAGATTAAGTTCCTCATCCAGCCACCGTAAATTGCTGAAAAGTTGATACAGAACTACAAATTTGATATAATACTTGAATTAATTAATGGGGGTCGTCGAGTTTGACAAGTTGGGTTCGATCATTATTGTTGACAAAGATAAACCTATTCTTTGTTTAGATTTTTGCCATCAAAACGGCTGTAAAAAATTATCTTCAGCCTGAAAATAATTCAGAAATTTAAAAAAAATTAAGGCCTAATAAGAAATGTTATAAAAGTTGCAAATCCAGAGAATTGAAATTGATTTTTGAAGCCTAGTGTCTATTCCCAGTCGACTGGGAATAGCAAAATTAAGACTATTTCCAGTTGTGACTGTTTTGATACATTAAATGTATTAAGTCGTAGACGTAGTCTACTTACAAGCTTTGCAGTTGTATTACATTAAAGTTCAAACAAGTAGGCCTAAACTGTTTATTTTACATGCATTAAAATATTTTTAATCTTTCAGGAAATTGAACAAGCTAATATGATTTTTAGAAATCAAATAACAATTTCAACACATAGTAGTCAGCTTCCTGATTTGCATAATTTATGCTCATGAAATAATAAGACTACCATACAGTAAATATTATAAAACATGTTATTTTTCTCTGTAATGCTAATAATCTAAATACATACAAACATGTATTCGATAATCTGCACTAATTTACTGATTGTTAGTTAAACATTAGAATTTCTAAGCTAATAATTAGACCTATAGTATTATTTGATGAACTGTTGGCTACATGAAAATTTACTATATGACTCAAGGCACTAAAAAAAAAATTGATAAAAAATAAAATAAAAAAAATAAGGCAAACTTTTAATGGAAGCGACCAACTGAAGTTCTAGAATGAACTAAATTATTAAGAAGCAATCTGATTGGTGGATCATGTGGCTGATGCCCAGCCAATAGATTGCCTCAGTCTATAAAACTGTAATTATCGTGCCAGACGTTGCGAGTTCGAACCCATTAGGTGCCTTTATACTTTTGGCATTCATTGTATTTTCTAAATTTTATTTTTTGTCGTTATTCATGAAAGGGCTACTTTCTTTAAAAAAATTTCATTTTGTGATATGGTTCTGGGGATATTTGTCCCTAAGATTCTTGCTAAAAGAATAAACAACTTGGGAAATCAGTTGGAAACATGAATAAAAAGGACATACTATGTCTATTACTCTATTTCACCTGACATGTGTTCTGTGTGAATTTTAAAATGGTAATTGAAAGATGAATAGTAGTGTGAACCACTATCTAAACTGATGCATGATTAATATTAGGCCCTAACTTAAAAAATTATTATTAGGCTGTAAGTCCTGATTAATTATTTTAGATTTAGTTGGAGTGCATAATAGATGATCTATGTAACAGATATGAACCTAAAATAATCCATAATACATTTTCTTATTTAAAAAATATAACAATCTATACCTCATCACCAGTCACAATTACTGCTTTGTTATTGTAAGATGTTATAATTATTACCGGTTGTATTTTGCATGAAATGATAGCTGACATTCTTTAACATGTGAGTGCTCAGGTTTATCATTTTAGTCATACCAAAAATGAATTTTTAAGATTGCAAAGTTTCTTAGTTTCTCTGATTTATGGTTAAATATTTATTTATTTTAAAAAGTATTGAAAAATCTGTGTGCAACTTGAGTTCATAACTTTTCTTGGTCTTAGAGGTTGTAGTTGCCAACAGAAGAGAAAAGAATTGAAATAAAGCTCAATCTGAACTTTGTAATATTTTTTCAGCATCTCAACATGTCTGAGGGTTGTGTTGTAAGGCTTCGTGGTCTACCTTGGTCAACTAAACCAGATGAAATTTTGCACTTCCTAAGAGGTAACTATATTTTGTTGGTAATGACTTTTTCCCCTACTGTTCTCTGACAGCATTACCACTCTGGTTAACAGTAATTAAGCACATTATTTAAGCAAATGGGCAACAAGTGATGGAACTAGCAGTTCTGTTTTAAGCTGAGCTTTTTACAGTGGGTTAAGTAAAAATAAAAATTTTCTACCTGTACTTTATAATTATTGGTATTTTGCTGTGTACAATAGTGCTGACTTTGCTCCTTTTTTAGTTTGAAATGGAATGATTTGTTATGGAAAAGTTCAGGAGTTTAACCATCACATACCCTGTGGGTGAACTTACCCACTTTGTTATATGGTTCATCTACCCAGTTAACGATGTAGCACATCAAACTAATATAATGGGTTATGGCCAATAAAAATCACCACCCCTGGTAAAACTGACTGTGATGAAAGTATCTTATTACAAGCTTTTATTACGTTTACTAAAAATGGTTTTGGCTCCACAAATCTTGTAACTCAATATTAACCCACTTCTTCTATGGCAATGCATTAGATTAGTCATTAAAGTTACTTTAATAATAAAATTAGAGATAATAAGACCAAATACTAGCGGTCGCTTGATGAGGGGCTGTCAAATGTGAACTGTTTAGTTTACAGTTGACTGATTTCTTAAGGGTGGATAACTAAAATTTAGAGATCACAAGCTACTGGCCGGCATTAACACAACTTTTTGTTGTGTCAACTTGTTATTAAACAAATGACTAAAAAGTGTGAGATAAAACAAATATACAAAAACATTTTTAATGAGATCTCTTACATATTTTAAAGACCAAAGCTTTTATTACAGGAAGCAAGTTTTTATTGTTTTATTTTCTGTGATTTTAAAATTAAAAGCCTGTTATTAAAAAGGTTTTTTTATTTGTTTTAGAAAATCAAATAGGCCTACTTGAAATTTTAGCCTATAATTATCAGTCAAGTGACGATCTTGTAATAGTTTTGGGCTTGTGACTGTTTTCTGAAGGGATTATTTCTCTTTCCTCAGAATTATTTATCGCCTACCCAGCAAAAAAAGTTGCTCTACTAGGATTGATACTTTTTTGGAATGTTTTTTAGCCAACATATTGTTCTCAGAAGTAACATCACAATAATACATTTTGTCAAAGGGCATGTGATGCAGTATCATAATCAGGGAAAGGGTGTCCTTGAAAATGTAGTTTCTAGTTTTCAGCATTTTTTATAATTTTGTGTTGCAACAGGGTTGTTTTTTTTTAAAATGCATTTGTGGTAATTTTTTTAACGTGCAGTAATGGACCTATTTTGCACTTTTTTACTGTTTCGTCAAATGTGTGGATTCCACCTATGACATGCTACTAAGCTGGTAAAAAAAAAAGTGGAGGATGATTAAAATAAGGATAGTTAAACACTTTATTTTCTAACAAGATGAGCAGTTTGTCTTGATTGATGTCTGTTGATTGTTGCAACTTTATTTTTACTTTTCTAGAATGTACCATAGCTGGGGGTGAAGAAGGAATCCATTTTACATATTCAAGAGAAGGCAGGCCTAGTGGTGAAGCTTTTGTTGAACTCGAATCAGAAGATGATGTAAGAAATGCCCTTGCACAAAACAATGAACATATTGGTAACAGATACATCGAGGGTTGGTTTTTTTATGTCTTGTTTTTTCCATCCTACAGTTCTTTGCTTTACATTGTTAACTGTTGTCAATTATTAATAGAATCACTAATACCAAGAAACCTTTCCCTCCAGTTTTCAGGGTAGATAGATCTGAAATGGAATGGATGATTAAAAGAGCTGGTGCCAGTGTTGCAGGAGGAATGGCTGAAGCTGTTGTTAAACTTCGTGGTTTGCCATTTGGTTGCTCAAAAGAGGAAATAGCACAATTTTTTACAGGTGACAAGTTTGTCCACATTATTTTAAATACTTTCTATGCTGGGAATGTTTACATATCTGTTTATTTTATAAAATTATTGTTAAGTAGTCTTGGCTTGTAAAGAATCTAGTTTTATAATGATGTTTCTTGTCCAAAGATAACACATTTTTTTCAACTTATATTGGTTATAACGTGACTCATGTTCTAAGTTAAGGATTTTGTAAATTTACAATTAGATATTGTCAGGGTATTCTTTTGTATTAAATGTAATAATTTGAAATTTTTCTTACTGATTCCTTCTCTCTTTGCCCAATGGTTGGGTGGGGGTTATAGGGTTGGAGATAGTTCCAAATGGAATTATGCTCCCTGAAGATCGTCAGGGGAGGAGCACAGGGGAGGCATTTGTACAATTTGCATCATCGTCAATAGCAGAGAGGGCTTTGGAAAAACACAAAGAAAGGATAGGTCACAGGTGGGGTTTTTAAAGGCATCTTAAAATGGTCTGTCAGTCAGGCATGTTTTATGCCTATATACAAATGTTTCACATGGAAATTTCAAATCTCATGGTTACTATAACATACAGAAAATGGTGTGTGTTTGGATCTTGTTTGGTTTTTGCTGGATAGGAATGTATCAGGTAAAACAATGGCATTTATTCAATTTTTAGCTACTGATGGATAAGTCAAGTGGGGTTTCTGTTATCCTATGTGGATACATTATTTGGGCAATAACTTGTGTTAAATAAGACTGCTGAAAGACACTACAAGTCATCTAGTTTCCTGCTGTGGGCAGCTGTATTATTTTCTTGGTGGTATTTTGGGTTGGTGTTATTGGATGCCTAGATGAGTAGAGCAAGAAAAAGATCTAGGTTTAAGCCTTAATATCTGATACACTTCTTTAAAAAGTATTAATTTATGTAGGCTTTAATATCCTATCACAACATTCTCCTACCATTTTTATTGTATGTAAAAATGCAGCAGCTAAATTTTCTATAATTTTGTTTAGTACTAGTACTGCAAAATAATGCAAGAAATGGATATGTTTTAACTACCATTGTTATAAGGATGGAGTTTCTCACTTTTTTGCTCCTCTATCTCCTTACTGGACTAAATGATGTGGGCATGTGTTTTGAGAAGCTGACTTGTTTAACTGGACCACCATTTACATTTCACTTTACTTTTTTATTAGTAGGCTTAAAATTAGATTATTTACCAGATGTGGAAGCGAAAATATTTTTTCCCACATTAAAGATATTCTGTAGTGGTGTTTAACACTCTGGTAATTTCTATTTTTTAGGTACATTGAAATTTTTAAAAGCAGCATGTCTGAGGCTAATGCAGCAGGTGGCGTGCGTGCTGGTATTCGTCCACTTATGGCTGGTGGTATGCCAGCTCGGCCTGGGCCATATGATAGGGGAGACAGATTTGGTATGGGTGGCATGGGAATGGGTGGCATGGGATATGGACGAGGAAGGAATCGCAATTTGAAAGGTATGTGTTCACTTTCCTAATGTATTTGTTTGCACGCTCACGGTTAATGTTGCATCTATTCTAATAAAAGTGTTGTTTAGGTAAAGCAGTAGGTCCTTTTTTTTATTTTTAGGTCTTTATGATGATGATTTTGATGATTATGGATTTGGAGGTGGAATGGGATTTGGTATGCGTAATCGTCGTGGGGGAATGGCTATGATGAGGAATAACAGACAAATGAACATGGATTTTATGGAGCGTCGTAGTATGCAGCCTGGGTCCTGTTACATCAGTAAAACTGGTCATTCTGTACATATGAGGGGTCTGCCTTTTCAGGCTCTGGAACAAGATGTTTTTGATGTAAGTCGTTTTAAAATATTTAGGCCTCTGCCTAGCTTCTTGCTCAAGTTTTTTGTTTTTAACCAAAAAAAAATAATTATGATTTCAGTTTTTTTCACCAATCCAACCTGTACGTTGTGAGTTTGAGTTTGGAGATAATGGAAGACCTACTGGGGAGGCAAATGTGGATTTTGCCACACACCAAGAGGCTGTAGAGGCCATGAAAAAACACAAATCTAATATGCGTAAGTAAAATTTAGTTATACATATCACTTCAAAATGTAACCGCTGTTTTAAGTAGTTGGCTAATTTAGTGTAAACATAAAAGCAAATATAACCACAATAATTTTATTCAGTGTGCAGTCTCATTGTTTTGAAAATGTTTTTTAAAAACCTACCCGTATTTTCTTTAAAAATACAGTAAATATTTGTCATGAGAAACATTAACCATTTATCGGCCTGGGCATCATTTCTATTCTACTTCTACGCTTTTTTCATTCGCTGCCCTTTTTTAAAAACAACCACTTGCGTTTAAAATAAAAATCAATAAAAACAAAACTGGTGCAAGTTTATTATGCAAGAGGTTAAATAGCTTAATAATTTATTAATAAATATGGCACTAATACCAGAAAAAGTTAAACATAACATTACTTCTACTATTTCTATAAAAATTTATTTTAAATGATAAAAAAATTCACCGTAGTTACTGGAGCTACTTTCTTTATTATAAATAAAGCCCAATTCAATGGCAGAGGCATTTTAATTATATTGCTTGTAATTTTGAGAAAAAAACTCCAAGTTTAGAAAAATTGTAGAAAATGAACCACTAATTATAGAACAACGAGAAACCAACTTACATAAAACGTATTTCCCGCCTCCGACAGTATATTCAAATTTTCAATACCAACGAGTCTTACACCATTACGTGTAAATAAACATACTTTACATATAAGGCGAACCGGTCTCTACCACACACAGAAATTCCGGGCTTAACTCCAATCTAATATAACTGCTATCGTTAGCAGGGATATGACTTTATCGATTTTTTCCTGTTTCAGCTGCAGTTTTCCTCCGCTGATTTCAATTTCTCAGAAGAAAAAAACTGAAATCACTTCTGCGGAAACAGCCCACACGCGCATTCCACATATTCCTAATCCTATTAAAATCGAGTAATACATTACTTAAGTTAAAGGGGCAATCGTCATTTCCTTTTTCAATTGGATGATTGCGCTAGGTCTGACTGTGCTAGATTAAGATTAAATATAGGTCATTGTTCAAAACTTCTTTAGACTTTCAAATTTTTTGATCCAAATTTTCCGCTTATATTTTCAGTTTAATATTTATCAAAAACACAGAACAAAGTTATTTAAAGTAATGTCGCTCTTCCGATGAAATATCTTCCATGCCTGGTTTCTTTACTGCTAATCTCTCTTGCATGGTAGTTAAGCTATAGCCTAATTTATCTATGGATATTTTAACTCGTCAACATCTACATCTAGTAGCTCATGAGATCTTTTATCTATATTAGCGACAAAAGCTTTTATGAAAGAAAGCAAACTAGTTTTTTTTTTGTTTTTTTTTCAATGCATTTAAAAGCTTGTTGCTATAAAGGTTTTTTTATATTTGTTTTATTACAAGTATTAATTCCACCACACTTTTTAAAATAAATATTAGACCCTGTCTAATTTCAGCTTATCTGGTCAATTTCATTTTCCTTTTTTATGAACTAATACTTTTAAATTACAATTAATCTAAATCTAGGCTCATTAATAAAAATTTACATTTTTACCATGCCCATCTTTAAAAGAATATAACTGATATTATAGGGAATAATTTAAAAACAAGAGGTCAACTAGATCATTAGTTTAAATGAGCTTAAAGTTAAAATAAAACTTAATTGCGACTGTTGTTAAACTGTAAAATTTAATTTTTGTAAAAATTGTTTATAAGGGAAACATTCAATTGGAATTAGACAAGACTTTCATTGTTATTTTAGAGTAACATAAACTTCTTTTATTTAAAATGTTAGCTATGTTAAACAATAAGTTTACTAACGGCGCAAGGCTGCTTTAACTGCAATAAAACATTTGTTTTTGTCCGAAAAAAGTTTTTCTTTTTTTTATGGTCTGGTCACATCCCTGCAATAGGATTTATTACCTACATATATAATGTAGTTATATCTGTTTTAAATAGAAATGACTCCTTAAATTGTTGGTCTGATCATAATCCTGAGGTAGTGTTTAGTAAAAATCAGTCTATTCTGTTTTAACATTGTTTATTTTTATCCCTCAGAGCATCGCTATATTGAACTGTTTTTAAATTCTGAGCCGAACATGCGAAGTGGAGGCAATGGAGGCTATGGTAATGGCTTGGGCAGTGGGTTTGCAGCAGGAAACTTGGGATCAGGGAATGGCTACAATGATGACATTGGCTTTGGTGCAAATGGAAACTCAAACTCTAGTTTTAATGGAGGTTATAGTGGAGGGCAATCTTCATTTGGTGGAAACCAGGGTGGATTCAGCAACCAAAGTGGTGGTGGCTTTGGAAATGGAAATGGATTTGGAGGTGGCAGCTTCGGAAGTGGAGGTATTAGTATTTATCAAGTAGGATATTTAAAGACAGTCTTCGTATTTCAATAGTTTTTAACTAGTTATTATTATAGCTACATAATATTTAGCAGTCATTTTCTTGTGTTACTTTTTAAAGAAATGTAAAAAGGTTTTTTTTACTTTGTCATTTTGTTTTACAGGATCAATGAGCAATTATGACATGGCTGGAGGTTATGGCGATGGAATGAGCACTGGAGGCGGAGGTAGAATGATGGGCAACAATTATACAGCATTTTAAAACAGTGGGCTATGTTGTAGAGATCATTTTTATAAAAACTAATTTTTATATTTGTAGTTTTCCTTCAGTTCAGTATATCATGTTGCTTACTTTATTTTTAGTCATGAAAAAGATTTGAAAATATCCATTGCTCTAACCTGTAATAACAAACCATGTTTCTTGATGAGTTTTTAATTTCTTGCTAATAGTTTTTTAAACCTATTCCAACAAGCTTTTTAATGGTAGTTGTATGCTTAGATTGCCCTATACATTCAAATAGGAATCTCATTACTTTCTATAAGTAAAAGCAAGAGAAGTCTTTAACAAATTTTAATGACTATGATACAGTGTATCTGCCTATAATCTCTAACCATTTTTCTATGTAGATACTGTTGAGGGGTGGGGGCAGGAAAGAATGACTAGTGTTATTTTATGTTTTTGTCATGATTGTGGTCTATGAATTGTTTTAACACTTCACCAAATTGTTGTCATTTATGATGTTGGTATTGTAAAATCATTTTTGTACATATGACAATAAACACTCATTAAATTTTTCCACGACCTTATCTTTGATGATTCTCAGTATCCTGTTTCATTTTTCTTTTGACAAATGATGAAATGTAAAGCATTGTTTACATTTTTTTTTTAACTAGTTATTTTCACATAACTTTTTCATTGAGTTGTGGTTAGAAGAAACTTTGAGGGCCACTACGATTTACATCACCTTAATATAAATGTATCTTACGTCTGTGGCTAGATTGACTTCAACTTATTAATAGATAAGGATGCCAGTTCTATTAACACTTATTCATGTTATACTATATATTATATAGCTACTGTGTTGTAGTACACACAAAAAAGATGATTACTTCAGTTGAATTCCTTTCTTTACCAACTTCAGCTGTGCTCATAAAACTCATCAGTGTAATGAATATATTAGCTCTGTGCCTAACCTTAACAAAAGATGTGTACGGTAAAACCCCATTTTAACGTATTTTATTCGTCGCTTCACGTTCACCTCCAGTTGAGCGTATTTTATTATAAACACAACCGAAACACAAAAACGAATTCAAGTGCTTATACCTGTGAAAATTTCCCCTGGGTTTGTGCTAACCTACTCCAAATAATTCTCAATTCTGGATTAAAACTTCCCCCGATCTCCTAAAATTCTAATAATCCTTTTATAGAAACTTCAGGCAATTCCCTTTTAGTCTATATATATATATATATATATATATATATAAACATCAATTAGTGGTTCATAAACAATAATAGCTAAAATATGCAAATAATGTGAAAATATCATTAAGTACACTTAAAGTTATAATATTGGCTTGGCTATATCTCTTAAAGATTTTCTAATTAAAGATCTAGCTTGGCCTAATAGTTCGTCCAATTTTCATGCTAAACTACCAAGTATTTATTCTTAAGATACGTCTTGTCTCCTCGCCTCACTAAGCACAGTTGACACATCTTAACTAATTCACTAATAGGCCTATATATATATATATACATATATACACGCAGTGCCGGCGCTAGGTTATTTAGCGCCCTAGGCAAAACTTATTAAAAGCGCCCCCGGCAATTTTCTTCGTGCCCCCGTATTATCAGAGGCGTAGCGACCCTCCCCCCCCCCCATCTCAAACTTTAGATTTGCACCCCCCTCAAACTTTCAATTTGTTTTTCCAACCCATTTTGGCGCCCCCCCCCCCCCCTACGGACAACGCCCTAGGCAAACTCCTAGTTCGCCTTACAGGTAGCGCCGGCCCTGTATACACGCCAATATTGGCCTATAGCCCAGTGATCGATTCTCATCAGAAACATGTTGTTAAATACCGGTATGTTATGTTGAATCCTGAATGTGTTAAGAAAAGGTAAAGCTTTATAGTTATACAGGACGAAAGGAGAAAAGTATTTTAATATATATATATATATATATATATATATATATATATATATATATATATATATATATATATATATGTATGTTTACTCACCAAAATTCCAAAACCCAATTTAAAAATTCTAATTCGACTTGCTTTAAAGTTGGTGAAGCCCAAAATGTGTTAGTCACTTCATTTTACCATTAAAAGTTTACTTTCATATAAGGATCCTAGCATCCGTGTGATCAAAATATGGGGGTAGGCCATTTGTATCAACTTGCCCATGTGACTGTAACTCCCACCGTTCCCTATGTGTATATAGGTCAATATATATATTGAACTTTGAGATAAACATATATCAAATTCCTAGCTATGCCACTGATTGACTTATCTTACAACATAACAAATGAAAATTATTAAAAGTAGACAAAAACTCAAGTATTAAAACCTTATAATTATAAGCTTTTATCTTCTATATATATAATTCTCTTCTTCGAGCCGTTAGAAAACAAGCTGCAAACGCTCTCCCTACCTCCCCACCCCTACATGGTTTTAGTGAGCTGTGTTCACTCTAAATGTTTACAAGCAGAGCCAACGATTTTAAACGTAGGGTGGGGGGGGGGGGGAGGAGGAGTGGGGGGGGGGGAGGAGGAGGGGGGGGAGGGAAGGAAGGGGGGGGGGGGTTATGGTCCTTAACGAGCTACTTATAGTGTTTTAAAGAAATATTTTCAGTGTCAGCGTTGGTACTGTCGAATTCACAAATTATGAATTATTGAAAATTAGAAACAACTAAATAGCGGCGTATGTTATGCCGCGGGCCGGCTCGTAATATTTAAATGAAGAATATGCTAAAGCGTACTTTCTCTTCTGCGCTGCTATTGATATTAGAAGCATTGTTTGCAAAATGTAGGCCTTGTGAACATATTTTTAGCACGACCAACGCATTTGTTGTTAATATTATAGATAATATATTTGTATTTTTCATTTTAGTTCTTTAAAAAAGCTAGTTATTATTTAATTTAAGGGTTTTTATAATAGTTTATACATAAAGTGCCCAAGTGTAATCTAAAAAAGGGGCACTATTTTGAGCGGTCACGAATAAATAGATCTTGTACATCGATTTTGACTTGTGGCGGCCATATTGAAGACAAGCGTGTGGTTGGCTTTTATCTGGACAGCGACAAATACGTTTACGTAAAGGTAAATAATATTAAATCACATAGCAAAGTTATCTACTGTATTCAACACACTTATATTTTGTGAATGTAGCTTTACTTGTGACTTGTTTGTATCTTCAACTTGTCAGCCGAACCACACAATGAAATGACTGAGAAAATGAACTGTGTGAAACTGTGAGAAACACTTCATCACTTCACTAACAAATAACAAACAAGTAACAACACACACCGTGACACTGCCTAGCTTACACTCACACTGCCATGTCGTCTAGCTAGATCGAGTCTAGATCTAGATCATGATCTATGAGAAATCTTTTACCAAAATTAAAATGTTTGAAAATAAAAACTTCTAGAGAATGTGACACTGGTGCCTTTTTATTACTTTTAAGTTTTTAAAGATTCCATTATTCATTATCTGACACCAGTCAGTTTCTAATACTGGTCTAGATTTAACTAGATCTAGTATCTATAATTCTATATTTTGAATCTACTATATAATTAGGGTTAGGTGTATGGTAGGACCAGGGTTATGGACAGGGTTATATTGACCAGAGGGGAGCCGGGGGGACATGTCCCTGGGCGCTGACTCTAGGGGGCGCCAAAATGGGTTGGAATAATAAATTGAAAGGTTGAGGGGGGTGCTAATTGAAAGTTTGAGGGGGGCACAAATCGAAATCTTGAGGGGGGGGAGGGGCGTGCAAATGGAAATCTTGAAGGGGGGGGGGGGGAGTGCAAATCAAAAGTGTTTGTCCCCGGGAACAAACTGTAGAATCCTAGCTTAGCGCAGCTATTAAGGTCACTGCGCATATGCACAACTATTGAGTTACTTATTTTCTGCCGAAATTTTTTTTCCGAGTAGTCACTTCGTAATAATAACTAATACTCAACACTCAAATCAGTAGTAATCAAGTGGTTTTTCACCCGACACATAATGAAAGAATTATGATTCACGGTCAGATTTTGTCAGTGCAACTATAAAACTATGTAAGAAGTTTTTCAATTTCTAGATATAGAGCTTTTTTATGTTTTTGTCTTTTAAAAACACAGAGTTGGGCTGAGCATGGGTCTAATCACTATCTCTTTATCTAGTATTTGTCTAGTATTTAACCACACTCACTGTTGTGTTGCTTTATCCAAACATCCTCAAAAATGGAACATAAAGAGTAATCTAGGCCTATATAACTTTTTAACAATTGAAAAAAATAAATGTCTATTGATTTGGTGTTAATGTTTACTTAAAAACTACATTGATTGCTAAACTTTATTCTTCCTAGTTGCAATGTCTAAAGACCAAGGTTATGTAGTGAGACTCAGGGGCCTTCCATGGTCCACAAAAGCAGAAGAAGTTGTTCATTTTTTAAGAGGTAAATAACCAATTACTTTTTTTTAAAAATAGTTTATTGTGTACTCACATTTTTCGTTACATTAATTGACTTATTAAAATAGCTACTACTGAGGTATTTTATTTAATAAATGAATGATTTCTGTTTTGAAACTAGTATCTTTCTTTGATCCAGTGTTTTTTCAGTCACTAAGTGTATTATAATTTCATTTCAGAATGTGAAATTGTTGGTGGGGACAAAGGTGTTCACTTTACTTATTCAAGAGAAGGACGTCCAAGTGGAGAGGCTTTTGTTGAACTTGCTTCAGAAGATGATGTTACAAATGCTCTGGCTCAAAATAATGAGCATATTGGAAACAGATATATTGAAGGTTATATAACATTTAAATCTGTTCTATCTTTTTAATTGTGATAACAATTTTAATTTTTCTTAATATTTGCCTCTATTTTCTAATGTTTATCTTATACCACTATATAGTAATATATCATGCAGAAAGATAATTCATATTGAATATCAGTTTTCAGAGTAGACAGATCAGAAATGGAGTGGATGATCAAACGAGCAGGGGCTGGAGTCTCACAAAATCAAGGGATGTCAGATGCTGTTGTCAAACTTAGGGGCTTACCCTTTGGTTGCTCCAAGGAGGAAATTGCTCAATTTTTTACTGGTAATGTTTTGTACTGAATATGTAGTGCTTGTATTGTATACAAAAGTAAACTCATTTATATACTTTGTAGCTTCTTAAACTTGAATAGTTGTTAAAAAGTAAGCCTAATTTCAAAATTTATTGCTAACTTTGCTATATTTATTTTATTTATCTTGTTTAGGTAGCAATGAAACTTAACATGAGCTGGACTTAATGAATGTTCAAAATATTCTAATTTCAAACTTTATATTTTTATTACTTCCTTCTCTCTTTGCCCAATGGTTGGGTGGGGGTTATAGGGTTGGAGATAGTTCCAAATGGAATTATGCTCCCTGAAGATCGTCAGGGGAGGAGCACAGGGGAGGCATTTGTACAATTTGCATCATCGTCAATAGCAGAGAGGGCTTTGGAAAAACACAAAGAAAGGATAGGTCACAGGTGGGGTTTTTAAAGGCATCTTGCAATTGGTTGGTTAAATTTTGATTCAACATTCAACAACTTTTGGTCTCTAAAGGTAGGGGACTCTGCTCATCAACTCTTCCATTGTATAATTTTGTAAACTGTTACCAGTTGGCATCTTTAACATCAAATACTGAAAACTGAATTTTTTTTTTCGCCACTGTTAAATAGTACATGTATTCTATACCATAATTTACAAAATTGATTATCATTAAATATTTGAAGTAAACATACTTGGTTTTGCAGTAACCATCCTCGTTTAGGGTCTCCAGTGTTTTCAGTGCGT
This sequence comes from Physella acuta, assembly GCF_028476545.2. Lineage (NCBI taxonomy): Eukaryota > Metazoa > Mollusca > Gastropoda > Physidae > Physella > Physella acuta. The sequence continues at coordinate 793,919 of NW_026731876.1, forward strand.
TACCAGGTTGAACCCTTGACTTAGATGTTTTGTGATGCCTGTTTTATTTCTTATTTTGCAAGTTTAACTAAACAGTTATTGATAAACATTTATGTACAGGAAAATTGTTTGCATTTTATAATTTTGCAAAGACAATCCATAGTGTAGATATATCACTTATATAAAAGAATCCTTTTACGGCAATCATGTTGCTGTTTTGTAAATAGCTTTTTTAAAAGGCTTTCATTTAGTTTAACCATTGCAGGAATGGTTTGAATACATTTTTTGAATGAGGTTTCATCATGTTATCTAATGTCTCAAATCAGATACATCGAGATCTTCAAAAGTAGCATGTCAGAAGCCAATGCTGCTGGTGGAATGATTCGAGGAATTCGCCCTCTAATGGCTGGAGGCATGCCAATGAGACCAGGACCTTATGACAGGGGAGACAGATTCGGAATGGGCATGGGCATGATGGGAATGTCCTATGGAAGAGGGAGAGGCAGAAATTTAAAGGGTAAGTGGACAAGATGCACCTGAATTATGTACAGTTCATTTATTTCCCAGTAGTGGGATTTTCACTGGTTACAAGATTTTGAAGATTTTTATTTTTCACATTGTTCTATCATGGTGGTTAATTTTCAAATTAATCTGGCTTTAATTTTTAGCATTTTCATTTTTAAAAATTTACTTAACTACTAGTGAAGGTTTTTTGTGTGTCATATTTATAGTTTTTTTAACTATAGAACTCGGGATATAGTTATGATTTTTAATCCATTTTAAATACTTAAACTTTTTAAAATAGAATAGAATCTCATAGAAAAAAGAATTGCGCACCAAGCAAACGCCAAAACAAAATGTTCATAATAGTTCGGAATATTATTAGTACTTTATAAATTTACAAGTGTTTTTTTTTTTTTTTTGAGAAATCGGAAATAGCGTAAATTACTACTTCCGGTCAACGGAAATTACTCAAAATTTGATAGAAGGTAGAGGATTAGATCTTTTACTTACATGTGAAATTTCATTTATCTAATAGTACTCAAGTTATAGGCTTTTGAAAAATTCAAAGTGAAAAAAGTACCACTTCCGGTTATTGGAAATCGCTCAAAAGTTGATACGGATCTACGATTTTGATAAAATACTTATATATGAAATTTCATCAATCTAGCTGTAACGGTACTCAAGTTATCATGTTTACACACACACAGACAGACATACGGACAAGATTGCAAAATTGTTTTTCCATATCAGTGAGGTGTAAAACAGCGAGATTATTTTTTTTTGCACGATTACAAGACTTTCTCTTTACTTTGTATATACGAGAAAGTAAAAAAGGCAGTGAAAAGCGATTATCTCCCTTTGGCACACGTTTCCGTTTACTTACAATATTTACAAGTATCATCTAATACTAGATCTACTAATAAATAATGTGGACAATCTAGCTTCTAAACATTCTTTTTAGTATTTGCAATTTAAGTGTAGATTTAACTTATACCTTAAATAATATGTAGGGCAAAAAATACAATAATATCATGACTAACACGCTAATTTTTTAGATCTAGAACTACTTCTACTACTATTGTGAAGAACTTATTAAGAAGTAACTTCTAAGTAAATAGGACTTAAACGAGTTAGATCTAGGTCTTAGCTCTTGACTTATATTTTATATTACATATGAAGATTTCAGTATTTGTTATTCTTATAGCCTAGAACATAGCAAGGCATATAATAAACAAATCAATAATGTTATGTGAAAGCTATGTTTTTTTTTTTTGGGGGGGGGTCTTAGGCTACTGGTTAACTTTTAAAAAAAATGTAAGCTGACATTAAGCATTACTTAGAAAGTAGCGTCCTTTCCTATGTTTTCAAATTCCTCTTTTAAGGCATGACTATTCCTACTTTTGGCTGACAGGGTAGGCATGTCTGGGCCCATGACTATAAAGTAAAAGCATTTTTAAAATATTCCATTTAATCAATAATTTACAAATGATTTATAAAGTAAGAAAGAATGCTGGCTTTCCAGTTTAAAAGTATTAGAGGAAAACCTAAATATGTCTTTAGGTAGTTGTCTTTAATTATGTCACTGCTAATGTGACAGCCTTTACTGCCTAACCTATTGTGTTTTTTTATGGCATCGTTATCAGCTAAATAAGCTATTTATGCTTACTAAATATAGTACAACAATGCTTGAGATCTTTTGCCAAAAAAAACCCTGCCAGAAGTCTAACAGTTTGTAACAAATTTTATACTTTTTAGAGTAAACAGTTGTTTTGGCTTTAAAGATAAAAGATTCACTTAGTTAAATAGACTCAACATTAAGGTAGATATTAATGCTATTAAAGTTAGCTTTCAGAATATATTGTAATGATAATTTATGAATTATTAGAAATGTTACTGAGGCACTTCATGGTGGACTCTGCTGCATTACCTAAGTAGCCCTTAACAAGTAGCCTATTGTTTCCAAAACACTATTTACTAGATCCAGGACCAAGGGTAAATAAGTGTGGGCTATTCAACAACAGCAGACCTAAATTAGTGAAATACTTATTATTATTTTTTTAAAGTATTTAACTCTCACTATTATGCCATATTGATAAGACTTATGAAAATAATTTAATTGAAAACTATGCAATTAGATCGTGAACAAATAAGTTGAGTGTTGGAAACATTGGTTTCCTCATGTTAATCAATTATTTTAATATTTGGCTAGAGAAAATTCCATATAAACATTAGCTCAGTTGCCTAAAACAAATGTAATTATACTGTACTTATAATGAGGGTACATATGTTTCATCACTCTATAAATCAGTCACTAACACATCTGTAAAGTCTGGAATTTTTCAACTAATGTCAGGAATTTCATTTTCAAAATGTTATATGAACCCATTGTGTACATTGGTACCACCTTTTATAGTCAGGCCTACTAGACTAATTTCTAAACAAGATATTGTGGTTAAATGTACATTGGGGAGGGGGTGGGGCTGTAGAATAGCACATTAGGGGGTAGAGATGGGTCTAAAAATATTTTAAACAAATTTTATTATTTGCTCAATACTTTAAATATTAATTTTTGTTTGAAGATTGCCACTAAATGACTCTGTATAATATAATAATTTAAACATAATATGAACCAAATGTCTAAAAACAGTAATAAAATAATTGTCTATTTTAAAATTCCCTGCATCATTCAGTTACAGGGTTTTACAATTTTCAAATTTTGGTTTCTAGGTTGAAAAAATTTGGGGATTGATTTTCAGTATTCGCTTAAAAAATGAGTGGCACCACAGCATAAACTTTTTCTATAAATGCCATTACAGTTCTCTCATGAACAAAAGTTTTATTATTATTATTATATGAAGAACAAATACTGAAAATATGGTGGGTATTTTTTATTAATAAAAAAGAAGTAGGCATTTTAGTGCTAAAAACTGCAAAATAAGAAAAAACGCGAAAAGCAGATCACAAAAATACATTTTTTGAGTAATCTGTAAAGCTTAGACATCGAGCTTTCCAATAACGCCAAATACAATAAGATAATGTAAGATAGTGTAAGATTGTAAAAAAAAAAAAGTTTAAATATTGGGGTCATTGAAATTGTGTTTTAAACACATTGACAAAAAAAAATTTCTCATTAAAGTGATTTGCTAAAAACAAAAATGGACAAAGAATCCAAAAGTGCAAGAAACACAGTATGATGAAAAATCAAGATTTTGTTAATTTTTTTCTGCGCATATCCCCTAAACATGGAATGATATATATAAAAAAAAATTATTAAAATAATTCCTAGCTCATCTACAGAACTCGGCAAACCAGAAAAGGAAATAAAATCTGCTTTTAAAAAATTTTAGCATTGTAGGTTAAAATATTTCACTGAAAAATATTTTTTCATGAGTAAGGTATGTTTGTGATTGAGGGTGCAACAGGAAATAATGGTCAAACCTGTCACGTGTTGTTTATGTAAGTTGTAATGTGGGTGAAAGTTTTGTACAATAAATCCAGCCTACCACATTGCTGTCTTTAAATCTGGTGTAATTCCAGGTGAACAGAAAATACAAATAGAAGTAACTAATTAACTTTTGTTACCCACGTTTTAACTTTGTAAACATTTTACATTTAAGGTTTCTTTGAAGATGACTATGATGATTTTAATTTTGGAGGGGGCATGGGATTTGGAATGCGAAACAGACGTGCTGCTGGTGGTAAGTGCTTTTTTTTGTTGACAATGATATAACTTAATCTTCGCAGATCCACATGACCATATCATTGTATAATTGTTTTTCATCAGGATTTTTTGAGGATGACTATGATGATTTTGGCTTTAATGGTGGTATGGGGTTCGGCATGCGTAATCGTCGTGGAGGTTTAGGACCCATTAGAGGGGGAGGAGGAGGCGGAGGTGGTAGAGGCATGGATATGGGAATGGCAGAACGCCGTGGAATGCAACCAGGAGCTTGCTATGTCAGCAAAACAGGACACTCCGTTCACATGAGAGGCCTCCCTTTTCAAGCTTTGGAGCAGGATGTTTTTGATGTAATTATAACTCCATTTATTGGCTACTAGATATTTGCTAAGAAAGCAGTTAACTAGAAACTGAATATTTAATTTGTTTTTATTTCAATAAGTAATTTGTCTTTTCAGTTTTTTTCACCAATCCAACCTGTACGTTGTGAGTTTGAGTTTGGAGATAATGGAAGACCTACTGGGGAGGCAAATGTGGATTTTGCCACACACCAAGAGGCTGTAGAGGCCATGAAAAAACACAAATCTAATATGCGTAAGTATTTTCCATTTAACCAGTCAAATGTTTTTTTAAAAATATTGGTTTCTGCATTTACGGAAACCAGATTCACACATCTTTAATTCTGCAATTGTTTTTTCTTTTCATTTTAGAACACAGATACATAGAGTTGTTCCTGAACTCTGAACAGAATATTCGTAGTTCTGGAGGTGGTGGTGGTTATGGCAACAATATGGCTGGGGGCTTTGGTGGTGGAAACATGGGATCTGGAAACGGCTACAATGATGACATGAGTGGTTCAGGTTTTGGCCATGGATTAGGGTCAGGGTTTGCTGGAAATAGTGGCAACTATGGCAGCGGACTAGGAAATCAGTCAAATTATGGGGGCAATCAAGGAGGATCTGGTTTTGGAAATCAAGGAGGATCTGGTTTCGGAACTGGAGGTAGTAGTACAATTCACAGTGTTTTCATTTTTTAATTTATAATCATGTACTTCTTGATTACTGATTACATTGCTTGTGATGTTTTATTGTTTTTAAAAAAAAAACTTTTAACTTTCCAATAGGAGGAATGAACAACTATGAAATGGGAGGTGGAGGTTATGGAGATGGGATGATGGGAGGTGGCAGTGGTGGAATGATGGGAAACAACTACACTGCATTTTGATCACCTATTGGAAACATGTCTGTCTATCTGTGGAGATTGAATGGAGAATGTTGTTCACTTCCTTGGTATCATTCTTGAAAACTTCTGATGAATTCCACATTTTGTGTCTGAGACATAATGTCATACCAGCAGCGGTACTGAGTTAGGTACAGCAAGTCTGTATAGTTTTTAAAGATCACCACATTGAGCGCTCATCCACAGAAATGTGTATATGCATCTTTTTTACCATTTGTATATACTTCATGGAATAAACTTTTAATAAAAACAAAAGTATTGGTAAGAGTCAATTTTATTTTGATCAGTTAAGCAGAAATGTTAAATATAAATCAGTGCAGGAAGGTACACAGAAACTTGATCTTTCTACCTTTTAAAAATCTGAACTACAATCAAGGACCTGTCAGTCCTGAAGGTGAACATACTTGCAGTCTGACCAAGCAAAGGGAAAATTGCTTATTTTTTTTAAAAATCCACATGCATTGAAAAATAACACAAAATATATGCAGATCTTTTATCATAAAATTATTTTATTTTAAAAAGCAAGAAGTAAAATTGAAAGAAAAATAGTATAGATCAGTTCTTTTTCGGTGCATAGGACTTATGGGTTAATGATTGACCATAGATTTCTTTCAATAACATAAGACTAACTACTAGACGGAGCATAAAAAACATTTTCTACTCAGAAAATTTCAGTTGGCTGAATATATTTACATATGGATAAATAAAGCGATATACTTTAGCTATATACACACAAAAAGGTTGTATCACTAGGTCAGGACAAATGGAATATATTTTGGATACTGAAAATGAGCCTGTTGGAGCTAATCACTGTAGATGTGGGTAGAGGTGGCACACTTGACCACAGCATTGATCAGTTTCACAAAGCCTGTGTCCTTTGGTTGATCCAAGCCTCGCATCACACGTCTTTTCATCACAGATACGAATTCTCTATTGCTCAGCTCCCCATCATCTTTCAAAGAAGAAATATCAGTACTGATTTTTACAATATATGACTATGTGAGAAAAAAAGCTCATCTGCTTAAGTGTGGAAATTATCCATGTGTCAAATCTACATACATGTATGGCCATGCAAAATAATTAACTAAAAAGGTTGTTTACATGCTGCTAGGTTTTGCACCATTAGCAAACAGGAAATTATCTAACTACACTACTTCCCCCAAGAGTAAATGCTGATTCAAGTGAACTAAAGAAGTGAAAATGTAATGAGAGTATAAATATGAGGGCAGCCAACCAGGACTTACTGTTTTCATCAAACAGGGTGAACACAACATCTATCACATGATCAGAGAGTTCTACTAGTGCCACAGTTTTTGCAACATGCTTGAATGTTTCTAAAAAATAAATCAGGACTGAATCATTAATGCCTCCTTATCTATAATGCTAATAAAGCCTACTCCAGAAAAACTATGAGACATTTGTTTCTAATTATTTTTAATCCATGGGTCAAATTTGTGGTAAATAAGTTTTAAAAATGTTGATGACAGCTAACCCTGGTCAATAGAAACTCCTGCTAAATGGTAAAAGCTGAGGGCTGTATCCACATCATTGATGCTTTTGAGAAACTTCCAGAAAGCCAAGTATTCCTCAAAAGTAATTCCCTGAAAATATATTAATAGAATTGTACACTTTTTACTTTACAATATCTTAATCACACTAAAAATCTTGGTAAAAGGGTCAAGATTGTTAACTTTTTTACACACTCATAACTTAGTCAACTTACCTTAGGTGCCTCTTTATACTTCCTATTTTACACACCCATAACTTAGTTCACTTACCTTTGGTACCTCTTTATACTTCCTATTTCCTATTTTATACACCCATAACTTACCTTAGGTGCCTCTTTATACTTCCTATTTTATACACCCATAACTTACCTTAGGTGCCTCTTTATACTTCCTATTTTATACACCCATAACTTACCTTAGGTGCCTCTTTATACTTCCTATTTTATACACCCATAACTTACCTTAGGTGCCTCTTTATACTTCCTATTTTATACACCCATAACTTACCTTAGGTGCCTCTTTATACTTCCTATTTTATACACCCATAACTTACCTTAGGTGCCTCTTTATACTTCCTATTTTATACACCCATAACTTACCTTAGGTGCCTCTTTATACTTCCTATTTTATACACCCATAACTTACCTTAGGTGCCTCTTTATACTTCCTATTTTATACACCCATAACTTACCTTAGGTGCCTCTTTATACTTCCTATTTTATACACCCATAACTTACCTTAGGTGCCTCTTTATACTTCCTATTTTATACACCCATAACTTACCTTAGGTGCCTCTTTATACTTCCTGCGAACCCTCTTGAGCATTCTAGATTTTTTGCTGTCAGGCAAGCCAGCATAGGTCAGCAATACACTGCCAAAGTCTCGCTCTGAGAGAAGATCATCTTCTGCATGCCTGTCAAACTAATTGCAAGAATATGGATTATGATGGGGGAATAGAAAAATGTCTAGAAGCAAAAATAACAGGAAGGGAATGGGTTTAAAATAGCAAGAACTGCTTGAAAAAGGAAAGCAGTTATATCAAAGCCTTTCATATTCAGGTGAGGTGACACTGTTTACAAAATGATTTGGTTGTTCAAACAAGTAATAAACCCTTAACAAAAAAAAATGTGTAGGCACATCAGCAATCAACAACGCTGACATAGGCCTCAATCTTATCACATTAATAATCAACAACACTGACATAGGCCTCAATCTTATCACATTAGTAATCAACAACACTGACATATACCTCAATCTTATTAATTTCTCTGTGGAGCTGCCTCTGGAATTCTAAGAACTCTGAAACTGTCAGTTTTTTTGAGCCATCCACTCCGAAAAAGTAGGAGGTGAGTGCTGAGCTCATGCCGTGGTCAACACTCCCACTGTTAGCATTGTTGCGATGTCTCATCCCTATTGAAGTTTGGTTCCTAATTATTTCTTGAACCTGCATTAGAAAATGCATAAATCCTGAAAATCTTGAACTGAATGTCAAATAATAGGCTAATATTGAAAGATTTAAGTCTTTTTATTACCTTGCTGAATTCTTCACGGTCGACTTCACCATCACCATTAAAATCAAACATTCGAAATCCAATCTCAAAGTTCCTGGGAGGAGCTGAGAAGAAATTTCAAAACTAGCAGTTCAAAAACTAGACAGTATTACACAGATGAGAACAGAGTTTAAAAACTAGAGGTTAAAAAACTAAAACTAGTTTGTACACGAATGAAACCATTTGAGTGATTGTGAAAACTTACTAGAGAGAACAGTAAGCAAGAAAATGTAATCAGAAAATGAGATGAGTCCAGACTGTCCAAGCTTGTAGAAAATGCTGTCTTTCTCAAGCATGCCAACCATTTCTCTATCCTGGCGCTAAACAAATGTGAAAGATGAATATAAACTACTAAACATTGAAATACCTAAGCCAAAAATTTTTCTTGTAATGAAATGGATATAAAACTTTAGGAAAATAAATTTTGTTTGATGTATGTCTAAGCCGATTAAAGCTCTATGGTAAAGTATTTTATAAGAGATTTAAAGGCTAATTTTTAATACTTCTTTACCAAGCCCACTATTTTACAGAAGAATAGGTATACAAACCCCACAGTAAATTTAGTAGAAAAGTAAAAAAAAATTGTTTACTATTCTAAAATATAAAAATGTTCTGGCTAGAGGACTACAATTTCTAACATGTTACATACTTTTTAACCATAGAAAAAAATTCAAATAGAAAAAAAAATAAAGTTGGAAAAAAAAATGTGGTTATTTCAAACTTTTTATTATATTAGTTGAATTTTTTTTTCTAGTGGGTTTTGATTGTTTTGAATAACAACAAGCAAGCTAATTTCTTCTAGCTCAACATCTTTTCTAGCCTGCTAAACTGAGCACTTTTTTATGAAGGGTGATTAATATGATAACACTATTTGATTACAGCTTATCCAATACTTTGTTCTGGCTTACAAAATATTTTGTTATATTTTACCAAGCAGGTTTATAAAAACAACACACTAGACTCAAAAAGGCATTAAATATCTGCCTAGTTTAGTGGTAAACACTCCAGATCAAACCCACTGGGGTGGGGGGGGGGGGGAGAACTGTTTTAGCAAGCAAAAAAACTTTTATATTAGTTCATGCTGGGTTAAAATAAGTTATTCCTGATTGGCCAGACAATCTCAAACATGTGTTCCTGATTAGCCAGACAATTTCTAAAGTATATTCCTGATTGACGAGACAATTTCAAAAGTATGTTCCTGATTGGCTACACAATTTCTGTTAGAAAACTGCTAGGAAATAAACATATTTTCAATTCTGGAAGCTATGGATGAGCAGTATGATCAGCTATGGGGTAGATGAGCACTATGTCAAGGAAAGCCTCAACAAGACATCATCCAATTACACTGTCAAACCAAACTCATCCAATTATATTGTCAAACTAAACTCATCAATTTACATTGTCAAACTTAATGCAGTCAACAAGGCTTTGTCTAAATCACTAAGTGTAGATTTTTAAAAAGTAAAAACAATTCTGAATATATTGATAGCCTGCTAACAGTAAGTTTATAAACAAAGTATGTATACATGAATATAAAATATAGTAAAGAAACCTGTAAACCCTTCAGCACAATACTCAATATGTCTGTACTATGCTCAATTAAAAAAATAAAATAAAAACTTGTAAGAAAATAAATATGTAAATATAAAATTATTTGTAAAATACATCCATATAGAGAGAGCTGTTGGAGCTATAAAGGTGTTTGTGGAAGGTTTAATCTACACCCGCTTAAAGTCAAATACTGACTCATTTTGATTATCATTTCATATACAACACTTCATTGATCAAGTTATTAACAAACAAAATCCTCAATTTTCTTCTTCACATCAAAATTGTGTATCAGTTGATAAATTAGGACAGACAGCTGGACAGTCTTAACTGATAAATTAGGACAGACAGCTGGACAGTCTTAACTGATAAATTAGGACCGACAGCTGGGCATCCTAAACTGATAAATTAGGACAGACAGCTGGGCATCCTAAACTGATAAATTAGGACAGACAGCTGGACAGTCTTAACTGACAAAAGTAATTTCTGAAATAAATATTTAAACACAATCTTATTTTTTCTGTTCATCTACTTAAAAATGCAGTGAAAACAAAAATGAATTTAATAATTTACAATACTGACAAATGGATGAAAAAAAGCAATGTATGATAATCATGTTCGACTATGTTATACAATGAAAATACAATGAAGAAACCTGACTCCTAAGAAAATACAACAATCAGTACAAGCGGTAATGGTAGGAAAGTGTTGGCAGCTATGAGATGTGCTATAGACATAGTGCATGACAACACAGGTCACATTCTACTCTAGGTGCGCTAGGACAGCTACCCAACTATCCTGCTGACCAGCATCTCATCATACAAGAAAAACAGCTAAAAAAACAGGCTTGAAACATTGAATGCTGTACAGCTCAACCACATTTATTCACTAGCTACTACACGATCAACTGATTTTTCAAATAAATGAAGAAATAAGCATGTTTATCATTTGTATCCAACACCTATTCTTTATTTTTAACACTAACATTGCAATAGAAAAAATTAAATCTGACCCTAGGTATGTACAACCTCAAGAGTTTATTTTGCAATATTTTGAAGGTTTGTTTCAACACAATAATAAAATTGTTGTTACTTGACCACTTGAGTCTATCAAGTGAGAAGGTTTGATAACTCTATAAATACCAGCTGACTAGTCCCCCACTGAACGCCTTCCATAAGTAGAAGTTAAAAGGTTAGGAGAGGTAGATTTCTGGATTTTAAAAACAAAGTAATATTGCAGGGTTTATTTCAGACATTTTTCTCAAGGGCAGCAGTTCAAATCTCTGGCAACACACCCTTGGAGAGATGCCTAAAAGAAACACTAGTTATTTGATCTTAAAATAATTCTCTATGAATATCTACTAATCTATGGAACATTTTAAACTATGAATATAAAGTCAGTTAATTTAAGTGATGATTAGCCCATGTTGGGACAGCCCTTATCTTACCATTGTCCTAAAAATGTACTCAGCTATGCCCACTTGTTATTACTTATTCATAACTGGACAATGTGTTCAATTGCCTCCCAATACGGGATGTGGACAAGACTTATCTTACTTAGATCTCACTTAAACACAGAGAATAAAAGAGCATGCTCACACCAAATAGGGTGAGGCTGGGGAAAGGTTTGAATGTGAGAAGCTGAGAACAAAAGAAAGAACAACATCTCAGGTATACAGGTTGAGTTAAAAAAAAGCTTGGGTTATAAAAAGACAAGCAAATTTCCTTGCTTGCTGTTGTATAGTTTGGATTATGATTAGAATGGACTATAAATAGCCATAAAACATGAAGATTGACAAGACTCACCAGGTCTGCTAGTTTTTCCTTCTATTTTTTTTGTCAACATGTTCAGAGTGGAAAATAAAATTTCAAAGTCAAACCAAACACGGTCTAAAACATGAGGACACACTACACGTCTAAACATGAGGACACACTGCAGATCTAAAACATGAGGACACAGAAGGTCTAAATCATGAGGACACACTACACGTCTAAAACATGAGGACACAGAAGGTCTAAAACATGAGGACACACTGCAGATCTAAAACATGAGGGCACAGGTCTAAAACATGAGGACACACTACACGTCTAAAACATGAGGACACACTACACGTCTAAAACATGAGGATACAGATTGTCTAAAACATGAGGACACAGAAGGTCTAAAACATGAGGACACACTGCACGTCTAAAACATGAGGACACAGAAGGTCTAAAACATGAGGACACAGATTGTCTAAAACATGAGGACACAGAAGGTCTAAAACATGAGGACACAGAAGGTCTAAAACCTGAGGACACAGAAGGTCTAAAACATGAGGACACACTGCAGATCTAAAACATGAGGGCACAGGTCTAAAACATGAGGACACACTACACGTCTAAAACATGAGGACACACTACACGTCTAAAACATGAGGATACAGATTGTCTAAAACATGAGGACACAGAAGGTCTAAAACATGAGGACACACTGCACGTCTAAAACATGAGGACACAGAAGGTCTAAAACATGAGGACACAGATTGTCTAAAACATGAGGACACAGAAGGTCTAAAACATGAGGACACAGATTGTCTAAAACATGAGGACACAGAAGGTCTAAACAGGACACACAGAAGGTCTAAAACATAAGGACACAGAAGATCTAAAACATGAGGACACAGAAGGTCTAAAACATGAGGACACACTGCACGTCTAAAACATGAGGACACAGAAGGTCTAAAACATGAGGACACAGATTGTCTAAAACATGAGGACACAGAAGGTCTAAAACATGAGGACACAGATTGTCTAAAACATGAGGACACAGAAGGTCTAAAACATGAGGACACACTGCACGTCTAAAACATGAGGACACAGAAGGTCTAAAACATGAGGACACAGAAGGTCTAAAACATGAGGACACACAGCAGATCTAAAACATGAGGGCACACTGCAGATCTAAAACATGAGGACACAGAAGGTCTAAAACATGAGGACACAGAAGGTCTAAAACATGAGGACACACAGCAGATCTAAAACATGAGGACACAGAAGGTCTAAAACATGAGGACACACAGCAGATCTAAAACATGAGGACACACTAAACGTCTAAAACATGAGGACACAGAAGGTCTAAAACATGAGGACACACAGAAGGTCTAAAGCACAAAGACACACTACATGTCTAAAGCATAAGGACACACTACATGTCTAAAACACAGAGGTCTAAAACATGAGGACGCAGAAGGTGTAAGACATAAGAAAATTATGCCAGGTCTAAAACATGAGGACACACTACAGGTCTAAAAGATGACACATAATTTCTAGTGAGATAAATATTTGACAGCTGGGGTGGTGTTCAGTCGTCTTGTGACAAAGATAGCCTGTGATTAAATATATAAGGGGGGTGGGACAAGTTTGTGTACACTCAACTATGGGGTGGTACTGCCAGAACATGTACACACTCAGTAGTACACATCACTACAAACAGATGATTGAAACTTTTTATACAGCTAAACATGTAGACCAGCTCAGAAGGTTTAACACGATGTGATCAGTCAAACAGGACACAGACATGGTGATTTGCAGGAGAGATTTTTAAATTATCAACAGAGGTAACCGACATCCGAAACAAGAGTTTTAATAAAAGAAGAGTGTTGCGTAGAAAAGTTAAAGTGCATTAAAAAAAATTAGTTTTGATGCATTTGTAAACAGTGTTACGACTGACACAATAACTGACTTCACTAGACGCACATCATCACTTGTGTAGTAAAGCAACAAATTGTGTAAACTTGTCACAACAAACATCACTAGACCTTGGTATCACATATCAAAGAATAACAAATTTTGTTTTTAAAATAAATGCACATTTTCGCATGTATATACATGTGTGATTGTTTAAATATATTATATATATATATATATATATATATATATATATATATATATATATATATATATATATATATATATATATATGTATGTATATATGTATATATATATATATATATTTATATATGTATGTATATATTCACACACAAATTCTTTTCACTGCAACCAAAACTACATCTATTTTAATAAGCATCAAACACATGTCTACTACTAGACTAAATGTGAGCCAACTACCAAAAGACAAACACAAGACTATAAATTGCTTTTGTTAGAGGCACACTGTCTTCTATGGTGAGTAGTGCATGTTTTCAGTCACACAAGCTAAGTGGGCGGCTATATCTCATGTTGGCTGCGCTGTCTGTCAGTTGACAACATGATATGACAAAAGATATTTTCTAAAACAGTTTTTACCACCACATACAACATTTCTCCTCATTGAAAACTTTTAAGTTTAGAAAGGCAACAAACAAAATAAAGCAACAAAATAATTTAAGTTAGAATTTAACAACTATTTAGAGGCAAATAAATTTTCAGCTTTAGAACAGCTTCAATGAACTAATCTGTTTGTATTTGTTTCTAATCGTGTTTGATTGTGTGGGGGCCCAACTGTGGAGAGACCTGAACTGGCCAACTCATTCATGTTAAAAAAAATGGTTCTCACTGCAACAGCTTGCCTTCTTTTGCTGCACTCTAACAGTTTTCCCTAACAACTTTAGCAGTAACAGCTTCTAACAAATTTAGCTGTAGCAGCCACTAACAACTTTAGCTGTAACAGCTTCTAACAAATTTAGCAGTAACAGCTTCTAACAAATTTAGTTGTAACAGCTTTTAACAAATTTAGCAGTAACAGCTTCTAACAACTTTAGCTGGCCACTAACACCTTTATCTGGCCACTAACAACTTTAGCTGGCCACTAACAACTTTAGCTGGCCTGGCCACTAACAACTTTAGCTGGCCTGGCCACTAACAACTTTAGCTGGCCACTAACAACTTTATCTGGCCACTAACAACATTAGCTGGCCACTAACAACTTTATCTGGCCACTAACAACTTTAGCTGGCCACTAACAACTTTATCTGGCCACTAACAACTTTAGCTGGCCACTAACAACTTTATCTGGCCATTAACAACTTTAGCTGGCCACTAACAACTTTAGCTGGCCACTAACAACTTTATCTGGCCACTAACAACTTTAGCTGGCCACTAACAACTTTAGCTGGCCACTAACAACTTTAGCTGGCCACTAACAACTTTAGCTGGCCACTAACAACTTTAGCTGGCCACTAACAACTTTAGCTGGCCACTAACAACTTTAGCTGGCCACTAACAACTTTAGCTGGCCACTAACAACTTTAGCTGGCCACTAACAACTTTAGCTGGCCACTAACAAACAACTTTAGCTGGCCACTAACAACTTTAGCTGGCCACTAACAACTTTAGCTGGCCACTAACAACTTTATCTGGCCACTAACAACTTTAGCTGGCCACTAACAACTTTAGCTGTAGCAGCCACTAACAACTTTATCTGGCCACTAACAACTTTAGCTGGCCACTAACAACTTTAGCTGGCCACTAACAACTTTAGCTGGCCACTAACAACTTTAGCTGGCCACTAACAACTTTAGCTGGCCACTAACAACTTTAGCTGGCCACTAACAACTTTATCTGGCCACTAACAACTTTAGCTGGCCACTAACAACTTTAGCTGGCCACTAACAACTTTAGCTGGCCACTAACAACTTTAGCTGGCCACTAACAACTTTAGCTGGCCACTAACAACTTTAGCTGGCCACTAACAACTTTAGCTGGCCACTAACAACTTTAGCTGGCCACTAACAACTTTAGCTGGCCACTAACAACTTTAGCTGGCCACTAACAACTTTAGCTGGCCACTAACAACTTTAGCTGGCCACTAACAACTTTAGCTGGCCACTAACAACTTTAGCTGGCCACTAACAACTTTAGCTGGCCACTAACAACTTTAGCTGGCCACTAACAACTTTAGCTGGCCACTAACAACTTTAGCTGGCCACTAACAACTTTAGCTGGCCACTAACAACTTTAGCTGGCCACTAACAACTTTAGCTGGCCTGGCCACTAACAACTTTAGCTGGCCACTAACAACATTAGCTGGCCACTAACAACTTTAGCTGGCCACTAACAACTTTAGCTGGCCACTAACAACTTTATCTGGCCACTAACAACTTTAGCTGGCCACTAACAACTTTAGCTGGCCACTAACAACTTTATCTGGCCATTAACAACTTTAGCTGGCCACTAACAACTTTAGCTGGCCACTAACAACTTTATCTGGCCACTAACAACTTTAGCTGGCCACTAACAACTTTAGCTGGCCACTAACAACTTTAGCTGGCCACTAACAACTTTAGCTGGCCACTAACAACTTTAGCTGGCCACTAACAACTTTAGCTGGCCACTAACAACTTTAGCTGGCCACTAACAACTTTAGCTGGCCACTAACAACTTTAGCTGGCCACTAACAACTTTAGCTGGCCACTAACAACTTTAGCTGGCCACTAACAACTTTAGCTGGCCACTAACAACTTTAGCTGGCCACTAACAACTTTAGCTGGCCACTAACAACTTTAGCTGGCCTGGCCACTAACAACTTTAGCTGGCCACTAACAACTTTAGCTGGCCACTAACAACTTTAGCTGGCCACTAACAACTTTAGCTGGCCACTAACAACTTTAGCTGGCCACTAACAACTTTATCTGGCCACTAACAACTTTAGCTGGCCACTAACAAACAACTTTAGCTGGCCACTAACAACTTTATCTGGCCATTAACAACTTTAGCTGGCCACTAACAACTTTAGCTGGCCACTAACAACTTTATCTGGCCACTAACAACTTTAGCTGGCCACTAACAACTTTAGCTGGCCACTAACAACTTTAGCTGGCCACTAACAACTTTAGCTGGCCACTAACAACTTTATCTGGCCACTAACAACTTTAGCTGGCCACTAACAACTTTAGCTGGCCACTAACAACTTTAGCTGGCCACTAACAACTTTATCTGGCCACTAACAACTTTAGCTGGCCACTAACAACTTTATCTGGCCACTAACAACTTTAGCTGGCCACTAACAACTTTAGCTGGCCACTAACAACTTTAGCTGGCCACTAACAACTTTAGCTGGCCACTAACAACTTTAGCTGGCCACTAACAACTTTATCTGGCCACTAACAACTTTAGCTGGCCACTAACAACTTTATCTGGCCACTAACAACTTTATCTGGCCACTAACAACTTTATCTGGCCACTAACAACTTTAGCTGGCCACTAACAACTTTAGCTGGCCACTAACAACTTTAGCTGGCCACTAACAACTTTAGCTGGCCACTAACAACTTTAGCTGGACACTAACAAACAACTTTAGCTGGCCACTAACAACTTTAGCTGGCCACTAACAACTTTAGCTGGCCACTAACAACTTTATCTGGCCACTAACAACTTTAGCTGGCCACTAACAACTTTAGCTGGCCACTAACAACTTTAGCTGGCCACTAACAACTTTAGCTGGCCACTAACAACTTTAGCTGGCCACTAACAACTTTATCTGGCCACTAACAACTTTAGCTGGCCACTAACAACTTTAGCTGGCCACTAACAACTTTAGCTGGCCACTAACAACTTTAGCTGGCCACTAACAACTTTAGCTGGCCACTAACAACTTTATCTGGCCACTAACAACTTTAGCTGGCCACTAACAACTTTATCTGGCCACTAACAACTTTATCTGGCCACTAACAACTTTATCTGGCCACTAACAACTTTAGCTGGCCACTAACAACTTTAGCTGGCCACTAACAACTTTAGCTGGCCACTAACAACTTTAGCTGGCCACTAACAACTTTAGCTGGCCACTAACAACTTTAGCTGGCCACTAACAACTTTAGCTGGACACTAACAAACAACTTTAGCTGGCCACTAACAACTTTAGCTGGCCACTAACAACTTTAGCTGTAGCAGCCACTAACAACTTTAGCTGGCCACTAACAACTTTAGCTGACCACTAACAACTTTAGCTGGCCACTAACAACTTTAGCTGGCCACTAACAACTTTAGCTGGCCACTAACAACTTTAGCTGGCCACTAACAACTTTAGCTGGCCACTAACAACTTTATCTGGCCACTAACAACTTTATCTGGCCACTAACAACTTTAGCTGGCCACTAACAACTTTAGCTGGCCACTAACAACTTTAGCTGGCCACTAACAACTTTAGCTGGCCACTAACAACTTTAGCTGGCCACTAACAAACAACTTTAGCTGGCCACTAACAACTTTAGCTGGCCACTAACAACTTTATCTGGCCACTAACAACTTTATCTGGCCACTAACAACTTTAGCTGGCCACTAACAACTTTAGCTGTAGCAGCCACTAACAACTTTAGCTGGCCACTAACAACTTTAGCTGGCCACTAACAACTTTAGCTGGCCACTAACAACTTTAGCTGGCCACTAACAACTTTAGCTGGCCACTAACAACTTTAGCTGGCCACTAACAACTTTATCTGGCCACTAACAACTTTAGCTGGCCACTAACAACTTTAGCTGGCCACTAACAACTTTAGCTGGCCACTAACAACTTTAGCTGGCCACTAACAACTTTAGCTGGCCACTAACAACTTTAGCTGGCCACTAACAACTTTAGCTGGCCACTAACAACTTTAGCTGGCCACTAACAACTTTAGCTGGCCACTAACAACTTTAGCTGGCCACTAACAACTTTATCTGGCCACTAACAACTTTAGCTGGCCACTAACAACTTTATCTGGCCACTAACAACTTTAGCTGGCCACTAACAACTTTATCTGGTCACTAACAACTAACACTAATGTGGCTGATGGTATTCAGCACTCTTTAAAAATTTGTTAAAAAGCTAATGCACATTTTAAAAAAATTATTAACCTTCAACTGTAGCGTAGTTTAACATATTTATCAAATGACAATTTTGTATGGACAGACAAAAGCAATTGGGAGGAGATACTTACAGTTGGATCAAATTTCTTAAAGCTATCAAGTCCCAGACCTGAAATACATGATCAACTTTTTAAAACCTTTTTACTTTATATAAACTAAAACTGGTGTAAGTTTAAACATTGGGGATGTTTGTTTTCTATGACAGAAACACAGATTCCATGTGGAAACACATTAAGATGGCACTGATTGTTAGCTAGAGCTGGACTAACCTTCAGGCTGCTTCACGCCTGGTGTGATTGAACGCACAAAATCTTCTGGAGTCATGTACACCTCCCAGTCCCCATCCTGGTTTACTTTTAAAGTGGCAAAGTAGCGAAAGATTTTATCAGGTGTGGAGTAGGCTCGGATACGATCTTCATATCCAATGATCTGTACAAAATTTATTCAAATGAGTAAGAGGTGTTTAACTAAAAAAGTTTTTAAAAAAAACAACTTTAAGCTATCATTTTAATATTTTAACATTATAAAACACGAATAAATCAAGTGTTCGCACCCGTCTATCTCGAAACCCCACTTTCTTCTTTTTTTTCTTCTCATCATCTCCAGACTCCTCTTCAGAGTCTTCATGTGTTGTATGAGTGACAGATTCTGCCTTCACACTAGTGCTTTTATGAAAACCTTTGTCTGAGGGTCTGATCAAACAAGAGAAAAAGCTGAATTAACATTAGTTTTACTCTTTTCACTAACCCAAAACTGATCAAACAAAAGAAAAAGCTGAATTAACATTAGTTTTACTCTTTTCACTAACCCAAAACTGATCAAACAAAAGAAAAAGCTGAATTAACATTAGTTTTACTCTTTTCACTAACCCAAAACTGATCAAACAAAAGAAAAAGCTGAATTAACATTAGTTTTACTCTTTTCACTAACCCAAAACTGATCAAACAAAAGAAAAAGCTGAATTAACATTAGTTTTACTCTTTTCACTAACCCAAAACTGATCAAACAAAAGAAAAAGCTGAATTAACATTAGTTTTACTCTTTTCACTAACCCAAAACTGATCAAACAAAAGAAAAAGCTGAATTAACATTAGTTTTACTCTTTTCACTAACCCAAAACTGATCAAACAAAAGAAAAAGCTAAATTAACAATAGTTTTACTCTTTTCACTAACCCAAAACTGATCAAACAAAAGAAAAAGCTAAATTAACATTACAGTTTTACTGTTTTCACTTACCCAAAACTGCTAAAAAAATGTAATCTAAATATTTCGTTCAATTTTATCTGCCTTAAACCTGATTTAAAAACAAATGATCATATTTTTCATACTTTATTGTATAAGAAAGCAGTGAGTTAACTTACAGTAGGCCTAAAACTAGTGTGAAGACCATGCCAGCCATTAAAACTATATAAACCACTTTGTTAGGCCAAGAGAGCTCCCTCTCTTTATGTCCAAAATTGGCGTAACGCAACCTGTACTTGGGCTGAGTGCTTTTCAGCATGCAGCTTACATAAGTGGGGTTTTCTTTTCTTAACTTATTGCTCAAGGCCACTGCATTCCTTGTCAAGTGTGAGAAATATGCAGGAGCACAGGCTTTTTTATTTATGTTGCACACATGAATCAATAAAGAGCCTTGAGCCTTAGAAAAATGCTTTATTGTAAGCATTCTGAATCCTAAAAAATATGAAAAGTGGAATAATTATTGAAATGTGTAAAATAATCTGTAAACAATATGAAAAGTGGAATAATTATTGAAATGTGTAAAATAATCTGTAAACAGTTCATTTGAAAACAGACAAAAAACATGCACATATAAAATTCTCAAGGGACTTGACTGTATTTTTTAAATTGTAAATATTTATCTCAAATATCATTGTTTAACAGTTAACTTCAGGATATATGTGATTGATTTGGGCTTTGCGATGTCATGCACTCCCCAAAAATTTATCAAATTCTTACAAACATAGGTGATCACCATAAAACTTTTAATCCATTTGTAGGTGACACAGATTACTGCTATAATATCCCGGCTGAGCATAGATTGAATGTTAGATTAATAGATATAGATATCTCATGGTCCAGCAGGGAGATAATGCAAATATTTTTAAAAACTTTATAATTTGGTCTCAAATACACAGAAAACAATAAAAACACAATGGGGGGGGGGGGGGAGGGGTTTCTGACTGGGATTCAAAGGGTTGATTCTAAATATTATCCCAGGTACATAAATAAAACAGGGAGACATTTTTCTATTTTTCTAAACATAAATCCTCCTCAAAACGTGAAATAATTATTAAAATTTAAGGGAGTCACCTGTTTTTCACATTACTAGAATCTAGTCGCGGGCGATTTTACGTACCTAAAATGATAGATTACCTGTCTAATAATCTGATTTGTGATTAGTAAGTGTACTAGTACTAGAATCTAGATCTAGTCATTACTAAACTAGTCTGACTAACTGACTAGTACTACTACTAGAGTCTAGTAGTACTAAAAAAAACTAGTCAGACTAAATAATAGAGTCTAGATCTCTAGATCTAAGTATTCTAAGTACTAGATCTAGAGTTAGAGTAACTAGAGAAGAAGAAGATCTAGTAATCTAGTTACTTAGTAGTTCTAAGTAGTTAGACTAGGACTAGGAGTGGAGTGTCAGTGTAGTGTTGTAAGTGTAGGAGTGTACTAGTGTAGGACTAGTGTAGGAGTAGGAGTCTCCTTGTTGGACGCCTTGGTTGTCTACTAGTGTCATGTCTTAAGTCTTAGAGTTATTCCATGTGTTAATTTCGTCATTTAGCAATATTTTTAACAACCTTGGTTTCTGGTCTAGTAGACTAGATCCAGTCTAGAATATTAGGCCTATAGACTATAAACTCTAGAATACTCTGGATTTCAATATCCAGAATCAAAATCTAGATCTAGATTCTAGATTCTGTTTTCTTGTTTATTTATTTTTACACCTGTGAGAGTTACCAGATCAAAATGTCGAAGGATCAAATAACTCAAAAAAAGCTAGATGTTGCGGTATATTAGTAGATATATAAAATCATTAAAATGCGATCGGACCCCAATCTAACAAGTAGAATAGGTCTAACCTTACTTAAAACAAATATTGAGCTTTTTGTGAATAGATATAAATCAAACATTTTAAAACCATTTGAGTTCACACACAAAAAATAGCGATCAAACTAAAAGCATTTGAACAAAATAAAATTGGTTTTGCTTTGCAAATCTGGTAGGCTTGACACTGCCTTATATGAAAAAAGAATGCAGTGTACACAAGTCCAGATAAATATTATTTTAAATTGTCAAACATAACATACTTGAGAACCCTTCCTGCGCGCTGCCGCGATCTGTTACAATACTGTAAGACTATCGTACCCGTCTCCGCGCGTTGCCGCGGGGATAGAAGAAAGTCTGGCGAAATATGTAAGAAGGGTTTCATCAATGAGTTACCAGTCCTATGTTCTTAGACGCGTGACCTTGTTTTCTAAGATTGAGTTATTTAAATGTAAAACAATGCCTGCACTGCATGGGATCATAAATATCAGGATATGGGTTTACCCACACTACCGCATAGAAACCTTGAGTACGAGAAAAATGGCCCGTTGAGGAAGGGTACAACGGGCGCTAGGTTGATAGTGCTGTCTATTTTCTCGGTACTTTAATTTATACAAAATATAGTCATAGGCATATCCCTAAACCATGCACCTAATCTCATTCATGACAAAAGTCGCATTTAGAGTTTCTTTCAGGCAACTCTACTCCCCCCCCCCCCCACACAACCTCTAAAACATGACTACTGTCCCATTCAACGAAATATAATTATATACTTTTTCCAGTGTACGCACCCTCCCAGAAAATTCTACCCCCGCCCCCGAAAATTAAGTAACCCCACCCCTCTCCGGGGAGGAAAAAGTCTGAAAGAAACACTGGTAGCATTTGTAGATCATACAAACTAAAGGAAGAATCTGGGCGGGGCTTCGCCCCTACCGGAAGAGATGCTTGAAAAAAAAACTGTACGCTAAACGCTTTTTAGATTAGAAAAAGTTCCCTCCTCCGGAGAGGAAAAAGTCTGAAAGAAATACTGGTGTCGCGCTTAGCCACTACGCGAAGAATTGCATTAAAGAAATTGCAAGAAAACCACTTTTTAGATTAGACACATTAATTAGACGGTAATTTTATTATAGAGTATCGATGAGGAAATTTCTTTTGAGTTGGGGAGGGGGGGGGGGGGGGGGGGAGGGCTCAGACGTTCTTACGCGGGGGTGGGGCTTCGCCACTACCCGAAGAATTGTATGAAAGAAACTCTTCACGCAAACCACTTAGATTAGACAAAATTGCCTTTTTATTCAATGTTTACTGGAGAATCAATGACGTCATATTACTGTGTGCACTCTCCGGCTTGATATTATTTTCTACTCTATGCTAAATGTGACGACGTCATACTTCGTTTTTCGAATTACTATGCATGTTTTTAATTTGCTTGTGTTTTCTCTAGAGCGTTCTTGTCAGATACATAGATAGATAGATAGACAGATAGATACACAGACAGCGAAACTATTAGTATTATACGTTAATCACTCACCGAAATAATGAGGTAGAACACATTTTGAGACCGCCCATGTATCAGAAAGGTAGAGGGGCACTCTCGGTAGCCCCCCCCCCCCCCGATAACACTACCGCGGAGGCGCAGTAGAAAATTTAATTTTAAATGAAACTTGGGCACATTATTGTGTTTTGCAAATGTTTTTTGCTGTATGCCTTTCCTTGGTCGGCTTGTACTCAATCGGCCTTGTCCGTCCAAATTGTGTATTGACGTTTTGCCGCCAAACAGCCTTTGTACTGTGTCGGCTTTCTGTTATAATCCTATGCTTTCATAGTTTCTTCCAGGCATTTCTTCGGGGGGAGGGGGCTAAGACCCCCCTCCCCCGAAAAAATTCTACCGCCCCCCCCCCCCCGAACGAAATGAAATGTATATAATTTATATAGAAAATATATACTTTTAACATTGTCCGCCCCCCCCCCCCCCCCCCGAAAATTTCTAGTGCACCCCCGGAGAAAAAAGTCTGGAAGAAACACTGTATGCATTGTTATGTAATGAGCGTGGTAAATGCGGGAAGTACAGGTGGATGAACTATTGTTGCGATGAGTTGAGGACATCAAGTCACATTAACTATTTCTTTATGACATTTCAATCTAAGTTAAATAAAAAAAAAAAACATGATGAAAAACGAGAATGCTGTTACATTCTATTAAATTCTATTAATACATATTATATGTAAAACGGAATTAAAACCTACATACTTCATAATAAATATTTTAATTTTAACGTGTGTTATACATATTACTATACATATACAACCTATGCATATATTATTTAAAATGTTTACATTACATTTAATTAATCTTAAGTTGATTTGCAGTTTATGCCAATTTAATACAAAGAGGTATTAACAAATTCCATGCAAATACACTTGTGACTTTTTCCAGTTCCTGTGACTTTTTTCCCCACAATCATTTTGACAACCTACGTAACGATGTAGTGTCAGCTGAGAGACAGCTAAAAGTAATTTAGGAGAATCAGACTCTTCAGTTTCCAGCGGTTAATAGAGGAACCGCCAAACAAATATTTCCGGGTTAGATTTAGCCAATAAAACTTCTAGCTTGATGAAAAATTCCCGCAAAATTGTTGTCAGGAAAATTTCCTTATCCCTGGCGCGCCTTTTCTGATGCTTACGCTCTCATAAAGGCCGTCTGTACTATTCTATATACACTTACAATATCCATTTTTATTAAAGATACATTTATAGACCCGCCAGGTACTAAATAATCATGTTTGAAGCACGCCTAGTTCAGGGATCAATGTGGAAAAAGATCTTAGAAGCAATCAAAGATCTTTTAAATGAAGCGATTTTCGATTGCTCGAGTACTGGAATAACACTGCAAGCCATGGACAGCTCCCATGTCAGTTTGGTTGCTCTCAGTATGAAATCAGACGGTTTTGAAACTTACAGATGTGATAGAAATCTATCGATGGGAATCCACTTACCAAGGTAAATAATTAGATCTACCTAATTCTAGTCTATTAAGTGTAGTATTATATTTTTTATAGTATAAAGTATAAAGTAAGTATCAATTACCATAGTCACGAGTGACTAACTAAACTAAATTCATAAAACTATAAAAAGTATAATTACTACCAGTACCAACTACCCTACACGTAACTCTTAACGCTTTATTTATTAACACTTTAACTTAACAGTAACATAGTAACACTATTGTATATACTACTATAGGCCATAGGCCTATATAATATATTATATATAGACTAGATCTATTACTACAGAGAGTACTACACCACTAGAAAGTAGATCTAGAGAAAAAACTGCTTACTAACATTTAACAAACTTGTTTTAAGGCCTAATTAATTAGTGACAACAGATAAGATATGTAAATGATGTGGAAGAGTTTGTCTACCTTGGCAGCAAGATCAGCAAATCAGGAGGAACAGAGGACATACATGCTAGAATTAATAAAGCTGCTCCGCTTTCTCAGTTCTGTGACCCATATGGAAAAATTCTGCCATTTCAAAGCAAACCAAAATTAGAATACTTAGCTCAAATGTCAAGGCAGTTTTCCTATAAGGAGCGGAAACATGGAGTCTCCAAAGCAAACACAGCAAAGATACAGACCTTCATGAACAGGTGCCTTCGACAGATTTTGAAATTGAGGTGGCAGGACAAAGTGCCGAACATAAAATTATGTAGAAAAGCAAGACAGGAGCCTGAGACAGTGCAAATAAGGAGGGTGGCGCTGAGTGGGACACATGCTGTGAAAGGCTCACCCAAATGTGACACGCCAAGTGCTTGAGTGGAACCCCCAGGGAAAGCGGAAGAGAGGGCACCCAAGACAGACCTGGAGGAGTCATCTTGAAGAACTGAAGCCAACTGGAATGTCTTGGGCACTTGGGAGACCGCAAAATTAATAGCAGGGGATAACTCAAAAGAAGCCTAAATAAAAATATTTGTCAAAAAAAATAAACTTCCAAGGATCTAGATTCTAGATCTACTTCTTTGAAGAAATACTGCACCACTTGTCTGAGCCTTACTATTGAAATTTTGGATATAGTCTAGATTTACTTGTAGACATATTTTGTTAAATGATTGCCATAAGCATTATCAACCTAACACACAAGGGTTATCAACCTAACGCCTAACACACCAACAGTTCAGGAAAATTTCAGCAAACAACCTGTCCTGGTGTTGATGCAGCAGTGGATGCAAAATGGTGTATCAAGATTTGAGAAAATCAAGCATATTTTATGTAATAAATGAAACCAAGACAAGTATATTAGTATAATCATGAATTTTGTCTTGCCATGTACCTGCAGCTGTGATAACATTTGTATGCTTTAAGTATCACATCTTGCATTTTGCAAATAATTTGCTTTGTAAATACATTTGCCTAATTATTAATGTTGTAGGCTATACTAAGTAGGTCTAAGTGTATTTCACTAAAAATTAGACTTGCTTAGGCCTAATAATCCGTCATGGCATTTTGTCAACAATGTTGTTTTTACCTTGAGGAACAATAGCCTCTTCATTACCTCAAATGATCCACACATTTTTATCCCAATGGTATCAAAAATTTTTTAAAAAAATGTTTGCTCACCTTTTTTTTGCATGTGAAGTAATAAAGTTATTGTTTTACCTCAGATGTAGCCGTTAAATGTAGTATTGGTACTTAATTATTGAAAGAATTATTAATTACTTGTATTCCAATATTTTTCTTGAAAACAGTATGTCCAAAATAATGAAATGTGCTGGCAATGATGACAGTATAACAATCAAAGCTGCAGATGAAGCCGATACAGTTTCCCTGGTTTTTGAGTCCCCAAGTAATTCTTTTTCATCTTTAAAAATTGGTTTTGTTTATGCCCCTATCAGATGCTGTGTGTGCCTATGGCTTATATGTATTATGTAGCAGACTAACAATGTTTGCTGAATCTTATCTTCAACAACCATTGCAGATCAAGAAAAGGTGTCTGACTATGAAATGAAGCTAATTGACCTTGACACAGAACACTTAGGAATCCCTGTAAGTCAAACTTTTCTTTGAATTTTCAGTTTGAAAATGTCATTTTTTTTCTTGCTTTAAAAAAAGTAAACAACTCCTAACATTTTTACAACATACTAAATTACATAAAATACAGAGTTCTTGACAATTTGGGATGTTTTGCTAATTGAAACTTGACATTATGCAGGACACGGAATACAGCTGTGTTGTGAAAATGCCAAGTGGTGAATTTCAACGCATTTGTCGTGATCTCAGCCAGTTGGGCGACTCTGTAGTTATTGCTTGCACCAAAGAAGGCGTCAAATTTTCTGCTAGTGGTGAACTTGGAACTGGTAAGTTGTTTAAAAAATTTTTGTTTTGTATTACAGGGATGTGACTTTTCCGAATTTTAGCGGAAATCCGATTTTTCCGTTTCAGATGTGATTTTCCTCCGCTGATTTAATTTTTGCCGAATTTTTCCGCCGACTTTCAATTTTTGTCGATTTTTTACGAAGTTTTAAAAATTAGGAAAAAAAACGGAAATGTCTTTTACGGAAAGGGCCGACATGCTCGTTCCACTTATTCGTATTTAAATCGACAACTACTGTTCTTAGGTCAAACGGACACTCGAATATGCGCATTTATTGTCGATTGCGGTAGGACTGACGGTGCTAGGTCAAGATTAAATGTAGATTAAGATTCGGAATTTCGGCGGACTTTTTCAAAGCACAATTTGTTTTAGCCCTAATTTTCCGCTGATATTTTCAGTTAACTATTTATTAAAAACACGGGAAAAGGTAACCTAAAACAATTCAGTTATTTAAATGCAACTTACATCTCTTAAGCCTGGTAATCTAGCTATCGATATAGCCTAATTTATCAATCGGTATTTTAACCCACCTAAATCTACAGTTTCTCTCTGATTCTATTTTATTTCGCAATCTCAAATTAATATTGAAATCCTTGCAAAAGGTGACTATGAGGACAAGACTAACCCACCCCACCTCGTAGCAACGGTGGCTCTTGTGACCTCACCTTTACCCCAAGTACGTGTTCAGTACTGCTTGTGGGGGGAAAAAATGACGTCACAGTCAATATGTATGCTTCGTTGGCCTACAGATTTAAAAAAAAAAATACTAAACTCAACGTGACTACGACCGTGTCTTGTTTGTGGAAGAAAAAATACGTACAGACTGTTTTTTTTTTTTTTTAATTTTTAATAAGGGGTCTTCCATAAATAACGTCACACTCGTAAGATAGTGTAACGTCATTTTTTTGTATTTTAAAAAATTAATGTTAGAAGCAACTGCATTTTAGCCGCTATTACGCGTTTTAGAAAACTTGTAAAACATTGTAATAGAAATTGAATAAAATACCCTATGTTGGTCGACCTCAGTCAATATTTTAGGAAAAAATTCAATTCGAGGGGGGGGGGTCATTTGTTGGCTGAGGTGTGACGTCATTATATGGGGTCTGGCTTTTGTAGGAGAGAGGGGAGGTAAATATCGTTAAAAAAACGTGGATGACCCCTAACAGTTTACAGCTATTCCAAAAAAACAAATATCGATGTGGCTTGGCTATCAAAATGATTAACTTTGGTTCACACATCAGACCCTTTCTAATTTTAGCTAACCTGGTCCAGTCATTTTTCCATCACATGAACCTGAAACTTTCAAATTATAACTAATCTTAATCTAGGCTCTTTACAGTTGAAGACAAATATTTTTACCAATCCAATCTTTAAAAGAATATAAGGCATTAGGCCCCCTATTTAAAATTGAAAACAGGAGTACATCTACACTAGATTAGTGCAATTTAAATTAGCTTAATGGTAATATAAAACTTAATTTGCTAGTTTTGTTACATAGTAATTTTTTTAAAGTTGTTTATAAGGTAAACATTAAATTGCAATAAGACAAGACTTTCAATGTTATTTTAGAGTAACATAAACTTCTTGTATTTAAAATATTAACTTCATTAAACAATTAATTAGTACAGTAACAGTATGAAGCTGCGGTTTGAAGCTGCTTAACTGCGATAAAAAGTAGATAAAACATTGAGTTATTATCCGAAGAAAATTTCCTAATTTTTTTTCCTGGTCTGGTCACATCCCTGGTATTATCTTTTACATTTTATAATTGCCTTTCAGGCCACTCTTCCATAACACACAGAGCATGGCTAACTTTGGTGTTGCTGTATCTAGGTGCTTCAAACTGGTTTTCTAATCAATCACATAATAAGGGCTTTGATTGTTATGCATAGTACTGATTCTAAGAATGCGGAAACAAAGTAGGACAAGAAAAAAAAAGTTATACACTGTTGTAACTTGGATTATTTTAACCTTTCACTGGCCAGAGCATCAAAACTATTTAACTTCACCTATGGCATGGTGAAAAGACAACAGATTTTTTTCAATCATGGCCCTTTTAAAAGTTATTTTAGAAAAAATAACCACGCGTTTAAAAAAAATGAAAAAATATATGCTAAACTGGTCCAAGTTTATTATGCATGAGGTCAGATAGCTTAATCATTAACTAATAA
The DNA here is from genome assembly GCF_028476545.2 of Physella acuta. Taxonomy (NCBI): domain Eukaryota; kingdom Metazoa; phylum Mollusca; class Gastropoda; family Physidae; genus Physella; species Physella acuta. The sequence continues at coordinate 823,345 of NW_026731876.1, forward strand.
GTAATAAAGATAACACTAATCCCAGAAAATCTTACATAAAACACTGCTTCTAATATTCTAAAAAAAACCTCTTAAATAAAGAAAATTCAACATAGTCACCGGAGCTACTTTCCTCTTCAGTTGTTACATTATTTATTAGCCTGATTCAACAGCAGAGGCATTTTAATTAGATTTAATTTCACGAATTATATTGCCAGTAATTTCGAGGATTGTAGAAAAAGAACCATTAGTGATAGAAAAACGAGAAAACAAAGTATCTTCAAAATACCACATTCTCTAGCAACAGTTAGCACATAGGTCTGTATAGGGTTAAAACTTTTCACCCAGCACCCAGCTTTAACAGAAATTTGCTTTTTTTTTTTTTAAATTTATTAAAGCATTTGTAAAGTGAAGATTTTAATCTTTCCAGGAAACATTAAACTTTGTCAAAATGCTAGCACTGACAAGGAGGAAGAGGCTGTGATAGTTGACATGAACGAGGCTGTTTGTTTGACCTTTGCTCTGCGCTACCTAAACTTTTTTACTAAAGCCACTCCTCTGTCTGGACAAGTATCTCTTTCAATGTCTCAGGATGTACCGCTTGGTGAGAGATTTTCTTAGTTTAGTTTTGCCTTATATATCTAAGAAAAACTACCACCGTAGGTGTTGCTTGGATTAATGAACATTTAAGTTAAAGAAAAATTGTCAATATTTTGCGCTGTAAGATAATAAATTTTTGATTCTATGAGATGTTAGTGATTTATGCTTGTTTCTTTATTTCTGCAGTTGTTGAGTACAAAATATCTGAACTTGGATATCTTCGATTCTACCTAGCACCAAAAATTGAAGACCAAGAAGCTGAATAATGTCAAAAAGATAAATTTATGTTTTCATTTCAGTCATCTTTATCATAACTCATTCAAACATTTTGCTGTAGTTTTCACAAATTGTACTTCAATCTGTAAATAAAATCATACTAGAACTTTGAGCATAGTTGTTATTTTATAAAGTAAAATTTCATTAGAGAATTAATATGATCAACATAGTTTAAAGTTTAACTTAGTTACCACTGCTGGGAGGGCATTAATTTAAATTCTTAGGTTACCAAAGTATGTAAAACCAAAATTTCTGCACAGCACAAAAAGCTGGATCCTGACATGCCATTTTCAGTTGTAGTAATATAATTAAAATAAAATCTAATTTTTTGAAAGATGAAATAATGAGGGCACTCTTGGTACCAGCCACGTTGGTACACACCAACATTAATCATTTGAGGTTAAAGATGAACTATCTGTTCCTCATCACAACCAAGTTACCTTTCACTACCTTCACCTCCCACCATGTTCACAGCTTCGCAACTCCTTTCTCCAGCTCACAACACCTGCTGTTGCTCAACCAGTCCCTTCCCTTGTTAACCTCGTTCACTCTGTACAACATACACGTCAACTTTTTCAGCTGACTTGAAAATTTTAACCATGTGCTTTGACAGCCTTGATTGAATGAAAAGGCCAAACTATTCAACCTCAACAGAAGCTTCTCTTAAAGTTATAATATTAAATATGAAGCAGTTCATTAATTTTTCACTCTACGAACTAATACAATTACTTTTTAACTGATTTAATTTGAGAACCCATGTAATTATAAGTACCTTTTTGTTATATTTAAAAAAAAAGCTAAGCTTTTATGTGTGATAAACCTCAACTGCTAACTTTTAAGTAAATCAAGTTTGTTTGACTTCGTATACCACTCAGCTCTGGTGGGTACTTGACTCACTGCTGACCACACCATCCCTTCATATCTAGAGATCAAGAAACATGAATTCTACTACATCTGCAAAATGGATCGATTTTTTTAATTAAGAGAAAAGAAGTTATCCTTATTAAATGTGTGTATACTTTTTATCATAGTTATACCAGTAATTAAGTGTAATGAAAGTCAAAGTTGGCCATCTCTATACATGAGATCCTACGCTGCTAAATGTGGTTTCTATAACACAAAAGAAGGTGTGTGATAAACATTTAATTTATCAATGTCATACATCACTGTCAATGTTGGTCTCATTGCTTAATTCATCTGAACCTTTTTCATTTAATCTCTTGACATCAATGCTTGAAATTTTTCGAAGTTTTAAGTTCTGTATATACTTGAGCTCTCCATTCCACTTTTTAAATTCCTCTAAGTGTTTTTTGTTGATGAGATCAGGTACTTCAATGCCAGAACCCTCAAACTGATTTGTTTCTTCCTCCATTGTCATTTTAATGGCAGCCTCACGGGCTACGTGTTGCTTTGACTGTTGCCTGTTACCAACACTTTGAACTATACTGATTTGCTCTAGTTCTTCTTTAAACCTGTTACGATATTCCATGACCAGCGAGATTACATCTTGTTTTGTATATACATGTCGATCATCAAGATGTTCCTGAAAGTATAAGAGAATTAATTACATTTCTTGCTAGCAATTTTAAGTGTTGATTTGATTAGGATTGGTCTCAGTGACACTAGCTTACTTAGTAAAGATATAAGAAGTCCTCAATAAATGACATAATGCAACCAGAAAAAAATTAAATAATATGTGAATCTGATTAAGGGTGGGAGTCTGATGTTAAAAAACGTAACCGCATCATTAATGGAAAACCACTAAAAATATGGTAAAACTCTTGAGTACATAAGTTAGCTAGACAACTAGATCCAGACAGTATTAGACCAGGTAGGCCTACCCGTAAAAAACAAATGTGTAGGACCAGCGCTAACCAAAATTAATGAGCAACAACACTAAAGGTGAGGTAACGTTAATGTTTTTTAAAATACAAAAATGTTTCCTTGTTTCCTTTATGTACCTGTTTTCAAACAATTGAATTAAAACTTTTCAGTAATAAATAAAGACTAGCGATGTTTCCAACAGATGCAACCATTTACTATAGCAGCCATCTTGCTTAAGTTTTATTTTTATAAAGTTATAGCGAGAGATTCAGGGGGAAGCCACTCTATTTTACAAATGGCTGATAGTGAATAGTAAATCTTGCTCGCAGACACTGCTGTTTAAAGTTAATTTCTGGCCTATTCAACATATTGATATATTTAGTTATTGATTTAGGTTTATTATTCATTTATCTATAATATTTGACACAAACATATCACAATATACTTCTATTAAAGCCTTGACAATGAGGTAACGTTTTCGTACATTAATAGCCGCGGGCAATTTTACGTACCCAAAACGATAGATTACCTATACTATCGGCGAGAGATAGGATATTTGATAGGCCCTATTAAAACAAGTTCATAAAAAGTCTAGTGACAATTTAAGCGCAATTTCCTTGATTAAGTTTTTGTGACCGAACGAAAGGATACTTTTGAAAACTTTCTTCGGCAATATTGTTCTAAATTATGGCAGGAATCGATTGGTAAATGTTTCAAGTCGCTAAGTGGTCTGTTTGTTGAGATATGGGCCAAAAACTGCATTTTTTCGAGGTTTTTTGGCTTTTCCGGGAAATCCAGGAAGGAATTCCAGGAATTTTTTTGGCCCACAATCATCCTCGGAACTTGCTTAACATATTTGCTTTTGGAACTAGTCCTCAATATTGCTTCGTTGAGGAGGAGATACGACTTAAAGCTGCGGACACACATCCATCAATCCATCCAGAAATTACGAATTAATAATCGCAATTGTCAGTATGGAAATTGGGCTAAAAATAAAATAATAAAAAAAAACAAATAACAACATTACATACTTGAATCCAAAGTAGCTTTTCAGCCAGCAGTTCAGATTTCATTAGCTGATTTGTTTTGGATGCCTCCAACTTTTTATCGTGTGTCTTCTGTTTAGAAAGTTGAATTGCTTTTCTACTGTATGGGTGTACAGGCCGGTCCTTTGTTTTTTCCCTTGAAGGGCCACTTTTTTTTACAACTTTAGGCATAATAATAAATTATACCCTTAAGTCTAGAACTAGATCTATAACAAATTAGTAGCAATTGTTGGTCTAGATCTAGAATCTAGCGCCAAATTCCAATCCTAATAGATCTATATTAAATTATTAAAATGCTAAATCTAGTAGATTCCTAGTACATTTATTTTATAAATACCAAAACAAGAGCGTGTTTGTTTAGTTGGGCAGAGTTATCCGCACCTCGCAGAATGGATGCATTCGACTATAAGTATCGCACATGAGTATCGTGTAGTATTCTTCAACCACATACCCAGGCTATTCATAAATAACGCCACGTTAGTTGCCCATTCTTCCCCCCTGCCCCATCTCAATCTCATCGTAATAACTTCATCACAAAAAGCTAGACACTCAAAAGCCGAGCACTCCTTTTTTGTGTAATTTTTGTTAGTGGATGTAGATCTAGAATTCTAATGCTTTACCAAAACAACAACATCAATTATTGAGTTGTTTGTTTCGCTTTGCAAGGAAATGTCAAATTATAATTGTCTACTAGATCTATTTCAACTGTTTGCTGGTTAAACATTGCTACAGAGTTTCTTCCAGGCGTCTTTTCGGAGACCCCGCCCCTCCCCCCCCCACGAAGAAAGCCTACCCCCCCCCCCCCCCCCGAACAAAATGAAATTGAAATCTCCCGAAGAGATTCCTGCTGGGAAACAGCACCGCTTTACTGACGTGGCGCCGCCAAAAAAAAAAAAATTAAATTTAATGCTAGAAAATTTCCCAAATGCCAAACATTACCTGAAGTATTCTCAACGACTTCCCAAATTTTCTTAGCGATTGGATAAAAACCAAAAACGTATAGATCTAGGATTAGTAGCACCATATGTGCCCTGTTTTCCCCCTCCCCCTACACAAACAGAATGCCAATGCACGTGGGGTCATCCATAAATGACGTCACGTTTTTTTTAATGATTTTTACCTCCCCCCTCCCCTCCGTCATACGTCGTCACAAAAAAGCCAGACCCCCACACCCTAAAATGACGTCACACCTTAGCCTACAACCCCCTCGAAATTGCAGTTTTATTTTTTTTTAAACATTGATATTTTTCAAAACTCTTGTCTGAAATCTGTCAAAATAGAGTATTTTAATTTTAATCAATTCTTATTACAATTTATTAAAACAGTTTTATAAAACGCGAAATAACTTCGATACAAGAGAATGTCACTTCCGGAACGAGATTCAAACAATAAACAAACAATAATTTTTGAATTTTAAAATGACCGAAAATTTACTTTTAGACGACAGAACAATGCTTATGTTTATTGAGAAGGAGAGGCTTAAGACGTTTAAAGGATGGCCAAATGATAGTTCTTGGCACTGTACTCCAGAAAAGGTAAAATCGGGCGAATATCGATATTCGGATAAATAATCAATCATACATTATAGGTTGAATTATGGATTTTTTAAAATAAAATATTCTGTTATTTCAAATACACCATTAACTTCCTTACCCCTTAAGAGAACATTTGACACCTCATTTAAATATCTAGCTTACTCGGTTGACGAGAAAATAGAGAATTTGAAAATTAATCAAAAATGGAAAATGAATGACAAATCAGCGTTCTTGGCCCTCGACTGGCATAACATGACGTCGTGGACTTGTGTGCACGAGCTTTTAATTCCCGCCATGGTAATTGCGTCAGCTTAGGTAATTTACTCACCGGAAAATAACAAAAAGCAACTCGTTGATAATAAAACTATATCTAGTTATTTTATTATTTATTAAATTCTACTCCACATGATATTCATACCATTTTATGAAGTAATGAACACCTGCATAAATCAAATGACCATAATAAATATTTTTATTTCAAATTCTAATTTTAAATAATAAATATGCTTAAAATAATATGATAGTAATAGTTATGATAGTTTATAAATACAAATACTTTTTACACTCAATTCACATTGTATTGAGTCAACAGCGTGGCAGCTGAGGTTCATACATGGTATTAGTGTCTTTTTTTTTTTACATTACATTTTTTTTTTCATCTTGAAAACATGACGTATGTGATTATTTTTTTAAAATAAAATCTCCAAACATCGTCACTCGCGTGATTGCTTGCTTACGTTTACTATCCTGTGGATGAAAAATCCCACCACGGTCGCGGGGTCACCGTGACCTATAGTACACGTCATAGAATGAACACGCGTACACGAGATGGTCGGTGTCTTCACTTCTCTCTCTCCCCCCCCCCTTCTTCAAGCAAATTTAATTACAGACCTACTTCCCTACTTCTGGTCATTTTTTTTAAAAGTTCGGTCATTTTTTTTAAAGTTCACATATCAGGCATGCTAGACAGCCAGCTGTATAAAAAAAAAATTTAACTAGATCTACGTCTAGCTTAAAAAAATAAATAAATAAACGCTTAAAATGACCGTAAACAGATTATTTAGCGCCAAAAAAAAGGCAGCTGAACGAGCATTTTTTTAAAATACGCAGCAATGAAAAGGGCTAACGGCCGATCAAGTCTAAAAATCGCCAGTAATTAGGCCTAGCTCTGAAAAAGGCCACTGAACGAGCATCACTGATTATATAAACGAATAGGCCACGCAGCGTTGACGAGGTTAACCACCGGTCACGAATGCAGCAACTGTCGGCCCACAGTGAAGAAAAAATCAATATACTAATAAAATTATTAATACAATAATAATGTCCATAATTTTACTTTTTCCACACATGCTACAATTGAATTATAATTAAAATACTAGACTTAACAGTTCATTCCGTAAAAAACAAAAACTAGTTGTTTCTGTCTGGCAACTAGCGTAACAATGACGCAACGTTACTAAAAATAGCAGAGAGAAATTGTCGCATGGTTACTTACGGGGTAATTGGATTTTTGGTAAAGATCATCCATAATACTGTAAATATACATGGTAAATATCTCAATTATATATTAATCTACCGTTATACGGGCCGTTTTCCCCGTTATACGGTCGTTTTTGGCAGCGGTTCAGTTTATACGGAGAGTGCTCCACTGGAAATCCTCTCATTATTTACAACTACAATTCTAGCGTTTTTTTCTGGCATTCTAAGGCATATTATCCATTTTATTAGCATCTTGTGTTAAAATAATGATAAGAATTTGCGAGATTAACAGTTTTTTCATTTGTCGTGGATTGGACCCTAAAATAAACGTAAAAACCGTCAGAAAACGACGCGTGACGTTTCAGGGTCAGAGGTCAATCCAGCCATCTAAGCAATGAGGCGGCCTAATACATTAATATTACATTATTAAAATGTGAAAAGACGGTGCCCCATTAAATTTTCAAAATAATTTTACTATTTTAGCAATTGTTTCACATTTTTAAAAAGATTTTATGTTTTGAAACTTACACAAATGTTTCAGTTTCATTCATGTAGCCTAGATGTACCTATTTTTAAACAATTGTATTAAAAATTAAAACTTTTCAGTAGGCCTAAAAAATATTAAAAATAAAGACTAGCGATATTTTCATCAGATGCAACAAAGCTCATTTACTTAAGCAGCCATCTTGGGTAAAAGTCCATTTTAGTGTATTTAATTCCCTGCTTCATTTTTGTGTTTTGGTTGTGTTAATAAAATATGCTCAACTGGAAGTGAATGTGAAGCAGCAAATAAAATACGCTAAAATGGAGTTTAAGTTTTTTTGGGTAAACTTATAGCGGGAGATTATGGGGAAGCCACTATAATTTACAAATGGCTGCTGTTTATATAGCAAATATTGCTTGCAAAACACTGCTGTTTAAAGTTAATTTCTGTCCTATAATGATATATTTTTAGCCATTGATTTTGGTTTATTATTCAATTATCTATAATGTTTGACACAAATATATCACAATATACTTCTATTAAAGCCTTAACAATGAGGCAACTTTGTCACACAATACTAGCCTTGGCCGATTTTACGTACCTAAAGCAATAGATTACCGCTTAGGCATATCCGACATCCACCTGTGGTGACTGATCAAAAAACGCTTTTGAATAAAAATAAATACTAAATACATTTTAAAATAAGTCTAGATCTAAATGCGTATCCGACAGCATACATGATGTTTTCTTTTTCTAGATAGAAGACTAAGACGAGTATCTGCCCTGGACACTTAATTAATTCACATAGTTTCTAGCCACACAGTAGTGTTTTGCCTTAACCAAAACAAACTTCAACTTCTCCATAAAACATTCATTATCATTAGCGATATTTCTTTCGTCAATTAACTAATTTATTAAATTAGCACATTTCCTGTATGATGCTATGGCAGTAGGTCTATACTTTTTTAGTTAGGCCTATATAACATATATGTGTACTATTAAAGAAACAGCTTCATTGTTTCAGTACCACCCTCTCCCCTACTTGAAATCAAAGTTAAACTTTTAACCCTGTTTTGTAAAGAAATGCGGTATGCTGTGAGGGGGTGGGCGGGTATCTTAAATACTCATCGGAAAAAAAATCCAATGTGGTAATGGCCTTGGATGACATTGTTGGCGCATGCTATACGGAGTAAAAATGGCTTTTTCTGCCAAAAAATGTGATATATCTGTGTCAAATATAATAGAGAATAATAAACTAAAAGCAGTGTCTAAATATATAAATATAGGCCAGAAAATAACTTTAACTATACAATTTGAGTTAATCACATTGAAAAGGAAATGTCTGCTGTACTTGCAGGCTGTGTTAACAAACCTATTTTTTCTGTTGCCAGCTTGCACAAGCTGGATTTTACTTCAGCCCATGTTCTGATTGTCCTGACAATGTGTGCTGCATATTCTGCCTGAAAGAATTAGATGGGTGGGAGCCAGATGATGATCCAGTGTGAGTGACAGCTAGGACATTTTAATTGATGATTTAAAAAACTCCGACGTGAGATGTGTGACTTGCACGACTAAAACATTTTTTTTTTATTATTTTAGCAAAGAACACACAAAGCATTCACCCAAATGTCCCTTTTTGACTCTGAAGAAGCCAGTTGAAAATCTTACCACCACTGAATTTGTAAAATTAGCCATGGAAATATTGATGATAAAGACCGTAAGTTTATTTTTCTTGATATTTGACTTTAAGAAAATACCTTAATATAGTGTTATTACTTTTTATAACACTAGCAACAACAGTGAGTTATAATGAATCTCTTACTTCAGTATGCAAATAAGATTTTTGACTGTTGTAATGTTTGATATTGTAATGTTCTCAATATTCTTCAGGAGAAAATTTTTGACAAAAATATCAAGGAGTTTGAAGAGCAAGGCAAGGTGAACAGAAGTGCAATAACAGATCACATAAATGGAAACTAATGTAAAGAACATGACTCACACTTGTATATACTTGCCTTTGTTCCTAATGCATTTTAAAAATAAAACCTTGTATACAATAATTGGTTGAGTTGTCACAGTGCCTAATACTTTTTGCCTTACGTTATCAGCATCACATTTATACAATACATTTTTTTACATTCATCATGTCCTAATCAACATCTGGTATTGAAGTATCGCTTTTGTAATAATTACTTTGGCAATCATATAATGAGGACCACCACTATTCTTTACCTAATTATTTAACTTTTCGTTGCTGTGAATTTTGTATTAAATAAAACCAATACTTTTTATGCACATTTTCAGTCTTTATTATTTATTTGAACCACAGCATGTGTTTGTTTACATTCCTAGAATAATGTGATGTCTTGGTTTCTGATCCTGAGTATTAATCACATCCAATTATAAAAACAAATGTAAAAATCCCATTTCAGCAAATTTAAAACTATTTTGGGCTGACATTACAGCTACTTTTGCTGCTAAGATGTTTAAAATTAAAATTGAGTTTGTATTTAGCTGCACTCAAATATGGGACTTAGAAATGTATTCTAAATTTATAACTTGAATGTTGTAAATCCACTTCTAAACCAGAAGTGAGATGAAGTTAACTAAAAAAATAAGTGTTAGAAATAAACAATTCAATTCTTTACACATTTCATACAAGTAGTGTTTAAAGTAAAAACATGAACAAGAAAAATAAGAGATATATTTTATTTTGAGTAGTACATTGCCATGAAAATGGCTGCAAATGTTTGAATATGATTGAAATAATTTCAAGTGGAATGTTAGAATAATGGAATGTCTGCTAAATAGCTCTGTAAAAACTATGTGATACTATATACAGGATGAAGAGGCACTAGTTATAACTTGATTATCAAAATGTATTTCATTGAAACCACCAGTTTCTTCAAGTTTTATCCAATTGGCCAGGAGAAAACAATTTGACTTTTTAAAATTGAATTTAAAAAAAAAAGTTATTTGAAACAGTAAAAAAAACCATGAACAAAAGTAGTTTAAAAAAAAATCCTATGTACAAAGTATTTAAAAATTATATTTCTGAAGATTCATCTCGGGATTTGTCCAAAATCAGCTGGACATCACGGAGACTGAAAGAAAGAATTGGCTTAAATCAAAATCCAGAAATGATTAATTTATGTAATGAAAACCTTACAATTTATTATAGTAGATTGGTTTTTAAAAGCTGTAAAACTTACTCCTCATTAGGGATCCTCTCCACTCCATCAAATCTTGGCACCCCTCTAGGTCGTCGACCCTGCCCATCATCCAAGGGTATCCTAGCAGCACCTCCAGGTCCTCGCTGCCCATTGGGTGGTGGCCTGAGACGGTCATTGTTTTGTCTACAAAAGAAAATTTAAATAGTGATGACATGGAGCTTAAAGATAAAAACAGCATTGTTTCACTACGGCAATAACATAACACACAAAAAACTAAATAAATATGAAGTCAGAATAATGTCAAACCAACAGAAAAGTATTCTTCAACAAAAAAACAATTTTTACCTTTCTTCATATCCAGGTGGTGGGCCCCGTGGCCTCTCCCCATTTTCAGGTGGTCGTCTGTCATCCGGGCGGCGACGATAGCCCTCAGGTGGTCCACCGCGTCCTTCAGGTGGGGGTCCTCTACGTCCTTCAGGTGGTGGTCCTCTTCTTCCATCAGGTGGTGGTCCCCTGCGTCCATCTGGTGGGGGTCCCCTGCGTCCATCTGGTGGGGGTCCCCTACGACCATCTGGGGGAGGTCCCCTACGTCCTTCAGGTGGAGGTCCCCTGCTACCATCAGGTCTACGTCTGTCCTCAGGACGGAATGGCTTGTTGGCATCTAGAGGACTCTTGTCATAAGCATGGTTATCCCTGCCATCCCTTGGTCTTGTTCTGCGAGCATCCTTGCTGGACTAATTGTCAGAAATACACATATATTATGGACTAATTGTCAGAAAAAAACCCATATATTATGGACTAATTGTCAGAAAAAAAACATTATGGACTAATTGTCAGGAATACACATATATTATAAAAATATCCTTGTTAGACAGCATTACAAAGCCACTCACCTGAGAATAAGCCTCCGACCTTGGCTTGACTGTTTTGTGTGGAGTAGTGCCAGATTTCAGGTCATGTCTGGTTATAATAAATACATCATTTAAAAATAGAGGCAATTTTTAAAGTCCAAATATATCGTCCTTTAAAGTCAATCTTAAAGAATATTTCTACAATTACCAAATGTAGTTCAACTTACTTCTGCTCCACTACCAGAGCCAGTTCATTTTTATGAATGCAGGATACACCCCAATCACCAAGTGGCCTGAACTATTAAAAAAAGGTACAAATATTAAAATAAATATAGGACTTTACTTATAAATTAAAATTGTTTTTAAGTAAATATTTACCAATCTGTCTATTAACCCCTTTTTTTTTTAAGGACAAGTATTATGATTGCATAAATTAAATTTCAATCTTTTACCCCAGCCCCACATACATCTGATTTAAGACATTCCATTATTTCTCTACTGTTTTGTTTTGACAATTACTAGTATTGGGCACAGATCTGCTGCAGGTTTTATTATCACTCTGTGGATACTTACATAAAGTTGTGAGCGGTATTTGTTGATACTTACATAAAGTTGTGAGCGGTATTTGTTGATACTTACATAAAGTTGTGAGCGGTATTTGTTGATACTTACATAAAGTTGTGAGCGGTATTTGTTGATACTTACATAAAGTTGTGAGCGGTATTTGTTGATACTTACATAAAGTTGTGAGTGGTATTTGTTGATACTTACATAAAGTTGTGAGCGGTATTTGTTGATACTTACATAAAGTTGTGAGCGGTATTTGTTGATACTTACATAAAGTTGTGAGCGGTATTTGTTGATACTTACATAAAGTTGTGAGCGGTATTTGTTGATACTTACATAAAGTTGTGAGCGGTATTTGTTGATACTTACATAAAGTTGTGAGCGGTATTTGTTGATACTTACATAAAGTTGTGAGCGGTATTTGTTGCTCCTTCTTTTAGCCAGCACCATCAGGTAGGATCCAGCAGCCATACACAAAAGAAAAAGAATAAAGAAAAATGGTCCCAGGAATTGGGCGCTCCAATCCCACAAGTAGACATATCTCATGCGTAGAGCCACCAGAAGGATCCCTATTATGAGACTAAAGAAAGCGCTGACGTACATAAAAATCCCTGCTCTAAATGGGAGTTTGCCAGGCCCTAGGCTGATCTGGAAAATAAAGCATTCAAATTCATAGGTTAATTTAACTAGTTTTATGATGATTGGTTTTAAATTAATAACAAAAGTGGTGTTCAATCAATTCAACTAGTCTACATAAACTACACTGTTTCTACCAGGCATCTCTTCAGGGAGGCAGAGCCCCCCCCCCCCCGAACAAAATGGAATTTATATAGAAAGTATATACTTTTAAACTTTTAACAGTGTCTGCCCCCCCCCCCCCCTCCAGGAGAAAAAAGTCTGGAAGAAACACTGTAGACAAGAGGCTATTTTAAATTTTTTTTGTTTCAATTCAACAACACATGCGTTATAACTTATTTGTCATATTTGAGGCTTTGACGGTCCTATTTGTTTTGCTAGGGATACAAAGGGTCCACTTGAAATATTTATATTGACCAATAAAACTATTATTAGAATAGAGGCCTTATGCAACTGGATGATTGGACGTCATTCAGTCCATGGCATTTAGAATCTATTTGTTACTGGATAACTGTGTTAGTTTATTAGGCCAATATAATACTATATAAGGCCTAACTATATTTAATTTACTTTTGTAAATTAAGTAGGCCTAACTAAATTAAACTCTTTTAGTTTTAAAATAGTCTCTATCCCTTTACTTTTTTACTACGAAGTGACTACTCGGAAGAAGATTTTTCTCCCCAACGTCTCCACTTAGTCTGCAAAAGATAGCTCTGCGCATGCGCAGTGACCTATGGCTAGGGTTAGAATGAGGGTTAGGGATAGGGTAATTCGGATTAGGGCTAGGGTTAGGGATAGGATTGGTGTTAGGGTTCTGCGGTTGTAAACACACGCATGCGCAGTACCATCGAAAACATCGCAGCGAAGGCAAGTCGTAGTTTCTCTCCATTGCGCATGCGATGCATATCGCATGCGTATCTTATTCCGGCTAGCATTAGCCTTTTTACTAATACTAGGGGGTAGGCCTATAAACATTTTAACATAAGGTAGGACACCAAGTCAGTCTACTGACTCTGTGACTCCAATGCCATTATTACTATTGGAAGTGGCTATTAGGACCCGGGTCCCAATAGCGGCCGTGGCTATTGGGACCCGGGTCCTAATAGCGGCCGTGGCTATTGGGACCCGGGTCCTAATAGCGGCCGTGGCTATTGGGACCCGGGTCCGAATAGATGCATCCATTACTATTTATTAGACCATTGGTCCATTAGCTGCCTTTCTTTACTTACTTAATTACTTAAGTTTACTAGATCTAGATCTCATCTTCATAATCTCTACAGTCTAGTACTTACAGAGTTCAAGTCATTCCGAATGCCTCGCTGAACCCAGGCATGATATGTATCGATGGTCGCCTTATCCAAGTCTATTTCCTTCATGTTTGGGCCGTTTGATGGGAAACTTCACCACATTAAACAGTTAACTCATTGTCATTTGATATTGTTTTCGAAATCAGCGAAACAGCGTTAACCCAGGTACATTTCCTTGTTCCTGTCCTACCTGTATGTCTGCGCATGCGAGGTAGGAATATCCGGTTTAAATTTACCTGAGATATTATTATTGGCTCATTGTTGCGAGCCTACAAATCAGTGATTTTGCGACCGGTAACTTTTCCAGGACTGTACTTTATATAAGACCAAATTTTTAATGCAGACTTTTCAAAATTAATCTTCCAGACATTTTTCTCCGGGGGTGCAATTGATATTTTTGGGGGGGGGGGGGTAGATTTTCTTTGAGGGGGAGGGGATGCCTGGAAGAAACTCTGTTCACTGGACTCTTTCTTTCTAATAAAACTAAATGCTTGGCGTAGGCGGGGGGGGGGGGGGAGTATGGAGGTCATAATCCCCCCCCCCTTATAGACCCCTCGGTATATATATAAAGTATGAGGGGGTGTAAATCAAAAGTTTGAGGGAAGGGTGCAAATCAAAAGTTTGGGGGGTGCAAATCAAAAGTTTGAGGGAAGGGTGCAAATCAAAAGTTTGGGGGGTGCAAATCGAAAGTTTGTCCCCGGGTAAAAATTTGAACCCCCCCCCCCCCTCCATGAGACGATCCTGGCTACGCTACTGCTTGCAAAGGATAAAAATAATCCACTGGTGTAACACCATTTCCAATGATAGACTACTAAGCTAAAAGAGATAGATATGGATCGAAGCAGTTTCGGAAATAATGGATGAGGAATGTCTTAAGAATGAATCCGGGTAACATCGCTAAACTGGAAGCCTCAAAGAAAACAAAGCAGGGAAGGCCAAGAGAGACGTGGAGGCGAACAGCCAGGAAGCAGCTGGCAGAGGCAGGACTGTCATGGGGGACCGCCAGGAAGCAGCTGGCAGAGACAGGACTGTCATGGGGGACTGCCAGGAAGCAGCTGGCAGAGACAGGACTGTCATGGGGGACCGCCAGGAAGCAGCTGGCAGAGACAGGACTGTCATGGGGGACTGCCAGGAAGCAGCTGGCAGAGGCAGGACTGTCATGGGGGACTGCCAGGAAGCAGCTGGCAGAGACAGGACTGTCATGGGGGACTGCCAGGAAGCAGCTGGCAGAGACAGAACTGTCATGCAAATTGCCGGTGAGCGACGAAAGTGGAGGGAGCTTTCTGTGGCGGCCCCATGATGTGTCTTGGCCACACAAACGAAAAAGATGATGATATGCCTACATGCCCTGGACACCTGAATAAATCTTAATAGATCTAACAATGTTATGCATCTGAAAAAAAAGTGTCTAACAAGTTTGCTTTATTAATAAAGTTAAACCCCGGCTGTTTATAACTGCAGGACAGTTGTAGCCTGTGGTCTAAAGATTTTTAAAGCTTGCGGAGAAAAATACTAAATGGAGATATGCTCCTGCAAATTTTGATGGTATCCCAACCGATTGGCATTCTACTTCCTTAATTAAAAGAATAAAGGACCCTGTGATCTCCTCCAACATAATCAAATCAACATGTTGTGCAGCACATATCATTGACTGGATTTCAGCCAGCTCGTGTTTCTGAGTTTGCTTCCACAGCCTTTGTCCACTCAAGAACAATTTACAAAGGCTGCTGTTTTCTCTCCTATATGGGGGTTGCTAACGAGCCTCATCTGCTTGGGGGTCAAAACTGGAGACAGAGTTGTTAAGCAAACATTTTCCCTCCCAATCAATCAGCTATTTGATCTTTAATTAGATTCAAGTCAGGCCTATACCACCACTGCAGCCTTATATCATCAGAAGGAGGAGGGGAGTGCAGTCCGAGTGTTTCTTTCAGACTTTTTTCTCCAGGGGGACGGGGGGGGGGACGGGACGGGCACTGGAAAAAGTATAAATTTTCTATATAAATTCCATCGCTGGTCCGCACTGGGTGAGAGCATTGGGGAGAAGGGGTGATACCACACATAAACATTGAGGAGAAGGGGTGATACCACACAGAAACATTGAGGAGAAGGGGTGATACCACACAGAAACATTGAGGAGAAGCGGTGATACCACACAGAAACATTGAGGAGAAGGGGTGATACTACACAGAAACATTGAGGAGAAGGGGTGATACCACACAGAAACATTGGGGGGGGGGGAAGTGGTGATACCACACAGAAACATTGAGGAGAAGGGGTGATACCACACAGAAACATTGGGGGGGGGGGGGGAAGTGGTGATACCACACAGAAACATTGAGGAGAAGGGGTGATACCACATTATAGAAAAATCGTAAAATTACTGTTGAAACAATCTGAGAATGAGAAAAGCATTAAGTCTAAAGCGTGGATATATAGCCGTAAAATGAGAGAAGCATTCACTTTCTGCCGTATTGACAAAATAAAAATAATAAACACTATAGTCACATTACAAAAAAGCAGAAAAAAAAACAACCAATTATTAAAAACAAAAATTTGTGGCACAAAACAGAAATCAAATAACCACGCACACGTGCATTTTCAGTCCAGCAAAAAATAAACACGCATGAAATTAGTCATTGTCAGTGTAATAATTTATTTTCAAAACTGTTTCTGTGGTAAGAATCACAACGTTGCATAACTTATGCATTTCACACAAGTATTCATTGAAATGTAAACTTGCATACAAATAAATTGAACCAACAATTACTTTTGGGGTGGACAGCAGTCATCCTTTTTTTTAAACTTCAAGCTGTTGGTAAAAGTTCAAACCAATGCTCTCTACAAATATTGAAATCAACAATTACAAATTTACATTCGTTTTCTAAACACACGTTATTTGTTATCGAGCACCCTGTTTAACAGATAAAATAATAAATAGACCTGGTTTTGTATTGGCTAGATTAGTTTCAACGCCCCCCCCCCCCCCCAAACCCTTGATAGATTTGATTTATAATAATAACATAGTATAGAATATAGACTATACTATATTCTTATTATTTTTATATTATATCACAAGAGACATTGTCAAGCTACCACATATTGGATGGTTGTAAAAATAAAATTTTGTTTTAACAATAAAAATTAAAACTGATAAGCCCCTAGAGTTTTTAAAATCACTAAAACTATGACAGAAAACCCCCCAGAAATGCTTGAATTAAATCAAACCAATGAGACAAATTGTAGTGTCCGTACCATTTTAAAAGTATTTAGTTGTATTGCTGATTGATAGAATATTCACACATTTCAAAATACTAAATAGATTTAGATTTAGCTAAAGAAATAAATTATTGACCTTATGATTTGACAATGGTTTTGGTAGTCTCCCTTATTCAATAGGTTTTATAGCTGGAGGTTAATACTTTCAACTCGGTCTAAATAATAACATAATTAATTTCCTGCGTGATTAATACATACAAATTGAAAAGGAACATCTTATTATATATATTTGCATAACATGACATGTAATGTACAATTCAATAAAAGGGATATTTAATGCCAATGTTCGTACAAGTAAATATTAAATAGGGTCTGTGGTGAAAACCTGACAACTATTTGACTATGTATGATTGAAGCAATCTACAAATAACTAAATACTAAATAAATCACCTAAAATAGAAATGGTTAAAAGTTTTTACACAAGTAGATATTTATCAGCAGATTTTCTGTAAATTTGAAAAAAAAATTGTTTAAGGTACAAAACTCAAAACCATTTTAAAATTTGAGTTTTCTAGTAGGGAACAAAGGTGGGTTGAAACAAGTACTTTATGGATAAATAATGCAGGCTCAGTTGTGCGCATAGGCTGAGATGTGAAGCCCACATACATTTTGTGACTGAATTAACAGAGACAAATATTCTTCAATGATCAGTTCATAAAAGTGATAATGCATAGACTGCAAACAAGTTATGTGCAATAAATAATGTATGCAATGAAAAAATAATGACAACGAAAATGAACATTTACTTCTACAAGACAGAGTTGCTTATGCTAACTGTTCTACCACCTTCAGAGTTCATGCTCACTTCTACACCTCAGCAGTACAAAAATTACTGAAGACCTACTTCTCAGAAAAGATTTGACCTAGTTGGGAACATGATACATTTCATGAATGTATGTTACCCTACTAAGTTGAAGATTTAGTTATGCTGCCCAGTCTGCACCACTGACTATTAGGTGAGAAAAAAAATGACTTTCCTTAAAAAACAATTTGGTCTGAGTCCCTGTTTTCAAAATTTATAAAGTCCCCAGCTTTAGTAATGCATGTCAGGAAATCACATGACAAGACTACATAAAACATATTGACTAACATGACAGATTATCAGCAGAAGATAGAGCACTTTTTGTTTTTAAAGAAGAGCTAGATAGCTATGGAATATTGTTACAAAAATTAACTCAAATTAAGTAAACTGCAGAATATTTTCAGAATTCTTATATTATAAACTTTATATTTGTGCCTAAAAAAATCTTTTTAATTTTAACTGGGCACTTCTTTAAACTGTGTTGAACATTTCTCTAAACTGTTTCTCTATTACTGATATAAAACTAGGCAGGATATTGTAGTTGATTCAGATAAAATACTTTGTTAAGGTTTTTTAGCAACATTTATTTTTATACATGGTTAAATTCTTTTGTTAAACTCTGTGTGTTGATGTTGTTATTGTTTTGCTCAGAATTATTCTAAAGAAGAAAATAAAACATTCTTGGTGTTTTTAAAATAAGTGCAAATTACTTCCTACCTTAACTTTGAAAATTAATTTATTATACAAATTCTGAGTTTGGAATTGTTTGGATCCAGCAGTGTGAATAGAGCATCATAAAACAAACAGATTTGTAATAGCACGTCAGTTTCATAAAATTTATGATGTTAAAATCACAGTTTACTCACATTGTTCTTCTGAATACCCGCAAAAGGAGAGTAGTGCCCGCACTACTTGGCAAAGTTAGAGAGAAACAATACGGAACTACTCAACAATAGCTTTACAGCAACAAAATTTCCACTCTTTAGGTTTACCATGTGTAATTAGGTCTTAAAGGGAGGTAGTTTTGATTTTTGTTGTAGTTTCATTTGATTATTTTTAGTATTTAATATTACCAACAACTTTTAAGCAAGGAAGTTTTTGGATGTTTTAAATAAATTTTTTTAAATAGTAACATAAAATCTTCATGAAAAAAAAAACAACAAAAGATGGGTTAATCATAAATCCCACTGTCAACACATTGTTTCTTTTTTCTTTTTTAATTTCTTTTTATTTTACATATTTGAAATACTTTAACTTTATGAGACCAAACTTAGAATATGATTTTAGCTTTGTTACATGTTTAGAAGGTCACACACCTTTTTCAAAATATTTTACGGTGCCAGAAAAAAAAAAGAATCAAAACAATTTATTTTTAAAATAAAACAATCCATTCTTATTTTGATACAAAAATTAAAAAATCTGCTGAAATAAACAGTTGAGTTGAAATAAAAATTACATTATGTTTTTAGATTGTGCTATACCTACAATATATTATAAAATAGATACATTGCTTTTTGCCATATGAAATATTCAATGGGACTTGTCACCTTACAATTTTAGATGAGTTAAAAAACAACATTTTAGAGATATCATAAAGGCTAAAATGTGTTTTGTATTATTTGATAGCGAGATTTTTAATGCAGTAATGATAGAGAAATAATTTAAAAATAATTCAATATGATAATTGAAAGTTTTAATTTAGTGTCAACATGTAATTAAACTGTGCCAAGAAAGAAAAGCTTCATTACCCAAACTCCCAGGCCTATAGCTAAACTATACAGCCTTCCACAGTACACCCTTTATTTAAAAAAAAATATTGATTTTTAAAATACTCAATAATATTTTATTTCCACAACTCATAAAAGAAAGTTGATTTATAAATACTTACTAAAGAAAGATGGTTTTAAAATACCAATGAAGATATTTAAATAGTTTTTTAAATGTAATACATGACAGCTAACTTTTTATTTAAGAAGAAATTAATTAATAATTTTTAAAAAGTGTGAATAGAGGAACGTCATTTATATTTTTGTTAATGGTATAAATAGTCTCATTTAAAATTTAGTTGTACTACAACCTCATTCATAATTCATATAAAATTAATTGTTTTGATAAAATTATCTACCTAAAACGTTTTGCAAACCAAAAGATTTTGCATTCACCATAAATTAGCAGTGGTTTGGTAATATCAGTCCTGTAAATGAGAAGCAGACTTTCAAAAGTTAGAAAATGGGTTTTTAGAATACAAGTTCCTTCCTTATCTTATTGCATAGAATAAAACTAAAAATTTGAAGAACTCAAAAGCTTTCAAATCACTTTTAATAGGCCTATATCACAAGTTTAAAAACATTTACTTTTTTAAACCGTACCTTTTGTAAGTGAGCTTCTCATATAATATTATCAGCATCCTCATAAGCATAGTATTGTCAACTGTCAGGCAAAAAGCAGAAATGTGTTTCATCTCCATATCTGGGAGAGTTTCAAATGTTCCACACATAGACATTTAAAACCTCACATTTGGGAGAGTTTCAAATGTTCCACACATGGACATTTCAAACCTCACATTTGGGAGAGTTTCAAATGTTCCACACATGGACATTTCAAACCTCACATTTGGGAGAGTTTCAAATGTTCCACACATAGACATTTAAAACCTCACATCTGGGAGAGTTTCAAATGTTCCACACATAGACATTTTTAACCTCACATCTGAGAGTTTCAAATGTTCCACACATAGACATTTTAAATCTCACATCTGAGAGTTTCAAATGTTCCACACATAGACATTTTAAACCTCTCATCTGGGAGAGTTTCAAATGTTCCACACATAGACATTTAAACCTCTCATCTGAGAGTTTCAAATGTTCCACACATAGACATTTTAAACCTCTCATCTGGGAGAGTTTCAAATGTTCCACACATAGACATTTAAACCTCTCATCTGAGAGTTTCAAATGTTCCACACATAGACATTTTAAACCTCAGATTTGGGAGAGTTTCAAATGTTCCACACATAGACATTTTAAATCTCACATCTGGGAGAGTTTCAAATGTTCCACACATGGACATTTTAAACCTACAGAACAAGTCTTACTTCCTGGCTATGTGAATGGAGTTTTGATGGCAAGTTGATGATGTCTTAAAGCCTGCAGCAGCACTGTTTCCATGGGAATGAGAGGATGAATGGTCACATGGTCAAAAGAATCCATTATGAAACAGCTTGGAGGTAACAAGTCAGTCTAGTGTTGTCATACTTTACTCTCATCCTCTTCTGGTCCTGACCTCTTTCTAGAGTCTCCTCTTTCCTTTTTACTCACTCCTCTGTCTCCACTCCCTCCTCTTTCCCTTTCCGTTTTCCTCCCACCTGATATCCCAGCATTCCCCAGCCCACCCTCAACATCTTTTTCTATAAGTAGCACCCCGCCGCCGGGTACCATAGTCACAGTGTTGGACTGGTGGTGGGTGTTGGGCAGGCTGCCCTGGGAGCTGATGGAATTGGCGGGCTGGTGCTTGGGCTGGGGCTTGAGGCACTGGACCAGGTTGACTATTTCCCCCTGGATGTTGGCCAGAGCCTGGACAACGTTGCAGAGAGCTTTCTGGTTTTCAGCCATCAGGCGTCTTATAAACTCCACGTCGTCTTGTAGACGATTGGTCTCCTTATGGTTGGCTTGCAATTGTTGCAGCCGCATGTCCAACAATTTTTGTGACCTAGCAGAAATAGAAAACTATCAGTTGTTAAGACATTATGAGGTTATATTTAAGAAATAGCTTGTTATTTGAAAGTTGCAATAAAAGCAAGTTTCAGTCAGAAGTTACCTTTGTATGGCATCAAGTTGTGGTATGGCTAGAGTTGTGGCTATTGGCAAGTTGGTTGAAGATGCTCTACGGTTGTGAGATTTCCAACCTGTCTTTCTCCTTGTTGACCTATGGTCTACAAATGTAAGGTCAAATATAACTTAAGTTAGAAGGTCAGCACATAAGGTCAAGTAAAATTGAAGTTTGCAGTGCAGAAGTGTATTTTATCTTTTATATGTTCCCAAAGCTATCTTTCATGCAAAAAGAATGCATTCCAATTTTGAGTTAAGGAAATTCTATAAAGATTTTAGCCTAAAGTTTATTTAAACTTGGCTTATTTACAAATATACCAAAAAAAATTCTTTATATTTTTTTAAAGTTTTATCTGTGGGTTAGGCTGCTTGTCATGTAAAACAGAACATAGCACATACATACAAACATAACATACCACATACATACAAAAGTATCCTGTAAGCCAGCAAATCTAGCATGTGTATTACAAAACCTGAATGACTTACGAGACTTAATATCGTCCTCTTCTTCTGGAATAGGTGGCGTGGCATATGGAATTCTGCTGGGTGTCTCTGGTATTGGTGGAGGGGGACCATCTGGGGCTGTTGGGTCCCAAATTTCCACTTCTTCTGCTCTTACATTACCATGACCATCTTTTGCTGGCCGGAAACCAAAGATACCATTAGAAAAAGGGAGACTAGTTGACATCTGAGCTAGATGGAATGGGCTCTAAAAAACTTCCTTCTAACAATTTAATTTCATGCTTGTTTTCTAATTGTTAACAGTGTAAGCAACTACTGGCAGTATGAAATCTGAATTTTAATGGTGTTTCTAAAATAAAATAAGAATAAATTTAACTTTTGAAAAAAAACTTTGATTAAAAACTGTAACTGCTAAACATTGACTTATTTTACAATAATTACAAATTAATTAGCTATAATATACATACACTGGTAACCATTAAACAATTTTTTAAACAGAATAATTACAATCTAGACAATGATTGCTCACCTATTTCTTTCTCATCTTTGGCCCTCTCCAATTTAAAAAGATATCTTTTGACTAGTCTGTGCATAATGTCAGAGTAGGAGGTCTCATCTGGTTTGAGTTCCAGGTTTTTACATACAGTTTCTCTTCTTTTCTACAGAATACAATGTTGCAAATCTAATAAGCCAATCCACATTTGTATTGTTTCTCTTTGTTTTCACACAACACAATATGGCAAACCTTTAGGCAGACAACCAGGCAATTAAAATAACCCTAATGTTTTTGTTGCTGGAAACCTGATCTTAAAACTTGAGTATTTTAAACTGCTGCTCCTATTTCTCACCTAAGCTCCTATTTTTACTTTTAGTGTATGGGGGAAGGATCCCATGAGAAACAGGCACTAGCTACCAGATACATGTTGTGTGAGGTATAGAGATCAAGTTACACTTGGTGAAGTCAAGTTAAATTAATTCAGTAGACAAAAGTAGATACATAAGTTTTGTTGACAATGTCTGCCTACTGTAAAAGTTTTGTTGACAATGTCTGCCTACTGTAAAAGTTTTGTTGACAATGTCTGCCTACTGTAAAAGTTTTGTTGACAATGTCTCCCCATTGTAAAAGTTTTTTTGACAATGTCTGCCTACTGTAAAAGTTTTGTTGACAATGTCTGCCCATTGTACAAGTTTTGTTGACAATGTCTGCCTACTGTAAAAGTTTTCTTGACAATGTCTGCCTACTGTAAAAGTTTTGTTGACTATGTCTGCCCATTGTAAAAGTTTTGTTGACAATGTCTGCCCACTGTAAAAGTTTTGTTGACAATGTCTACCGACTGGGTAGATGTTTCCACGGCGCCACGGTCTGCACAATGTAGCGCCTATGAAACACCTCTCCAGTCTGGCAAACTAACTCACTTTCAGTTTTGTTGGAATACATTTTATTATGTTACTAGTATTTTGTTTTGAATTATTATTTTGTTTTTGAGAAATGTAATAAAATAAGAGCAGCCATAGAAAGTGTAGTAACTGTAGCCACTGAAGAATGCATGTATATTATGTGGATAGGCTTAACAAATAGATGGCACCTAGTTAAACTTGATGTAGCCATTTTGTTAAATATTATTTACCCCAACCTAAATAAAAGAAATGGACTTATAAGAATACTGTTTAGATTTTAGTTATGGATTTAATTTGTTGATTAAAATATAAAATCATTTGTCCTGGTATTATTTTCTATATTTAAAATTTGTTTAAGAATAAAACAAGGTAAATAATTTGTTATCTTAGCTCCCCTTGAAAATATCCTTCGATCACTTGAGGTGTTTGCTATGGAAGAGCACTAAGCTCATTGCATTAAAAAAAATAATTTAAGAATTATTGTCTCACAATAATTTCAAATCTAATAAAGGCTCTAATTAGTAATGACCTACATGAGGTTGAAGAGAATGAAATCAATTTTTGCAAGACCTGATAAGTAATGACCTACATGAGGTTGTAGAGAATGAAGTAAATTATTGCAAGACCTGATAAGTAATGACCTACATGAGGTTGAAGAGAATGAAATCAATTTTTGCAAGACCTGATAAGTAATGACCTACATGAGGTTGAAGAGAATGAAGTCAATTATTGCAAGACCTGATAAGTAATGACCTACATGAGGTAGAAGAGGATGAAGTAAATTATTGCAAGACCTGATAAGTAATGATCTGGATGAGGTTGAAAAGGATGAAGTCAATTATTGCAAGACCTAATTAGTAATGACCTACATGAGGTAGAAGAGGATGAAGTCAATTATTGCAAGACAATGTGTAGCAAGTGTTCACTCACACGACTATAAAGGGCTACCTTGAGAAATGTCTGCCGCCGGTGCCTACCCGGCTCTGTTACCTCTGAGCTTGGGTTAAAAGTTTCCTTGACAGCCTGCCATCCGTAAAAGAAGGATTTTGGGGTGGGGATCATGTTAAATGGCACGGGGAGAGTACTGCCGTCATCCATGTAGTTGAGCCAGAGTTTAGTGCGAGCAAACTTCCACTCCACGTCACAGTCAGTCTACAATCAAACATTAAAGGAACAACTCATTAGATGTGTCGCAACAGTCAGTCTACAATTAAACATTAAAGGAACAACTCATTAGATGTGTCGCAACAGTCACTCTACAATCAAACATTAAAGAAAAAAAAATCATTAGATGTGTCGCAACAGTCAGTCTACAATCAAACATTAAAGGAAAAACTCGTTAGATGTGTTGCAATAGTCAGTCTACAATCAAACATTAAAGGAACAACTCGTTAGATGTGTTGCAAGGGTAATGGCACAGTAAACTTTGTGTCATTGATTTTTATAGGTGTTAAGATTTAATTTACTTATTTAAAAATAAAATTAAACTTAATGTTTCTGAGGTTAAAACTTAAACATTTTTCTCATTCAAATTATCTATTTCGTATTTAAAAATATCTTTTTAACAGTAAGGTATAATAATCATCTGCTTTAGCAAAGCAAGAAAATAAACATGAAACTACGACTTGCAAGGTTATAAGATGCTACCTGAATGTCTTCAAATGAGTGTGAATGGAGTGAGCAAGGTTATAAGATGCTACCTGAATGTCTTCAAATGAGTGTGAATGGAGTGAACAAGGTTATAAGATGCTACCTGAATGTCTTCAAATGAGTGTGAATGGAGTGAGCAAGGTTATGCTACCTGAATGTCTTCAAATGAGTGTGAATGGAGTGAGCAAGGTTATAAGATGCTACCTGAATGTCTTCAAATGAGTGTGAATGGAGTGAGCAAGGTTATGCTACCTGAATGTCTTCAAATGAGTGTGAATGGAGTGAGCAAGGTTATAAGATGCTACCTGAATGTCTTCAAAGAGTGTGACTGGAGTGAGCAAGGTTATAAGATGGTACCTGAATGTCTTCAAATGAGTGTGACATCATGGCTATCAGCATGTTGATGAGGACGATGATGATGACAACATGGTAGATGCCATACAGGTACATGCCAACCGTCTCAACCAGGGATGTGCTGTTCTGTAGCTGTGGGTTGTCTGGGGTGAACAGCTGTCCTTGTGTGTTGTCTGGTGGTGGAATGGGAGATAAATCATAATTGTGTGTGTTTGGTGATGGAATGGGAGATAAATCATAATTGTGTTGAGTGTTATTTTGTGAGTGAAAAATGGAGACAAATCATAATTGTGTTGAGTATTATCTTTTTATTGTATAGCTGAATTGATAAACAAGTATCAGACAACATTACCTGAGTTTTAAAGTAAATATTGGATAGGAAAATAATGAAGGTTAATTATAATAGTTATACAAAATTTGTTTGGTTGCAAAAAAAAACGGATTGGTTGAAAAGAAAGATTGAAATCAAGCTAACATTCATTGATACATCATAAATTAGGTTTAAACATGCTCTTCTTCTGGAACAGATAACTCTAAATGGTTACAAGCAATAGCAGTTTAGGAATGAAAATAATTGAAAAATATGCTGTAAATAATATTCTTTACAATAAACAATTATATTTTAAAATATTTAGCAAAGTTGTTTTTTCATTGTAAATAATTAGAACTTGTTTGCTTTAGTGAACACAAAATATTTGGATCAAACACAATTCACTCTGAAAAAGTGATTTAATTTCAAATTTTAATTGTTTTGTTGTGCAGAGAAGGGTGGAGTAAAGAGAAGAGAGTTGTTAAATTTTAAGTATTCAAAATGTCGTTTTGGCAGCATGCTTTTTTCATAATCCAGGAAAAACATGTTTCCTGTACTATTTTGATACAGCATTCCCATGCAATAGAATTGAATGAGGCCAAGCTTACCTACATGAATAATTGAACAAATGCTTTGATTTTTGCCATGGATGTTGAGGACTTTCAGTTACAATTAACAGTAACAACAATGAAATGCACATTCTTTTTTTTTTAAACAAAGGGTAATTAAAAATAAGGAATCTTAAAGGACAGAAGATGTGAAACAAAGCATCTATGAAAAGGGAGCTAGAGCAGGTGTCACAGAAAGCTGGGGTATGCTGATATTCTGCTTACTGGCCTGAGTTCCATCAGCACAGTAGATCATGGTCTTGTCCACATCCAGTGTAATGCATTGGTGCACTGCAGGAGTGGTGGTGTAAGGGGCAAGCACAAAGTGAGTTCAGCCAGAGACAGAAATGGAAACATTAGTCTGGCAACTTTCGGGCCAAAATGCAATTACATTTTAAATTTCTTACACCTGTTAATTATTGTTAGTTGCTTTTAAAAAGAATCTATTTTATACAACTTAATAACACTTAGGTAATTAGTGCCATAAGTGTTGGTCCTTTTTATTTTCTTGAGTAAACATTTTGAACATCAGTTTTTCCATTTAGTACTTTCAATCACAGATATTTTCCATACTAGTGGTTATTTGTAATCTGAAGGCAGCTGAACAAAATTATTTCTTGAATGAACACTACAATAACTATTTAGTCAGAGTTTAAAACAGTTTTGAAGAAGTCAGTTATTGCCATTCATTTTAAATTCTTTTTTAAAATTAACTTTAGCAGCTCGAAGTGCAAACTTAATTAAAGCTTTATCATTCGAAACTATTTAGCAAGTTTAACATTTTGACGATGTAGGCCTAAATCAAATTAATTTGAAAATCTTTAATGATATGAAAAATAAGTGTTTAATTAAATTATAGAATAATTATTCAACATGATGGAAACCTATGCCAGTAATAAACTCAGCAATCTAAAACTATTTCAGTAATTTATCAATAAAAACATTGGTTAGCTAAGAATTATTCATATGGGAGCCTTTACTTTAAGTAGAGAGTTTTAATGGGTTAGTTATAATCATAGATACATTTTTTTTATTACAAGCAGTTTAGTAGTCTATTTAAAATACTAACAGCTTTAAAAACTAAAGCCTCCATATTTTTAGTCCTAGTTTTAAACTAATCAGAATTATAACAAATTAAATTATATTTTAAAGAAAGGAAGAAAGGGTCATCCATAAATGACGTCATGTTTTTTTGACAATTTTAACCTTCCTCCCTCGCAATATCCACACAAAGCCAGACATCCACCCTTAAAATGACGTCACACCTCAGCCTACAACGGCTACAGGACATTACCCCCCGGAAATAACCCATCTGGAGATTCCCCCCCTGGTTCCCCCCCCCCCCCAGAGCAATTACCCCCTGTCAATCCCCCCCCCGGGAATCCCCCCCCTCAAGTTAGAATCCTAGCTCTAACTATAATTCTATACCTATATACTACTTTAATCCTAACCTTAAGAAAAAGACCAAAACCTAAGCATCCACCTTAGCCTAAAACTTCACACAAAACCAACGCTAGACATTGGTTTAAGCCTAACCCTAATCCTAGCCCTAACCCTGTCCTGAAGGGGGGGGGGGGGTAATGTCCTACTGGGCAGGGGGTCATTGACAGGGGGTAATTACTCCGGGGGGGGGGGGGTAATGTTGGGGAGGGGGAAACGTCCGGGGGGTAATTGACAGGGGGAAGATGCCCTGTTCCCGCCTACAACACCCTCCCTCTAAAAAAGAAGTTTTAGTATTTTTTTCCCTAAAAAATTGTCCACTTTGTGGTCCCCACCCTAACCCCTGTCACACACCGTCACACTCGCCTCCCTCCTCCCCCTAAAAATGTGACATCGTTTATGGGCGGACCTTTAACCTTGCCTTATAGAAACATTATTAGTTAAATAAAGCCAAGACACTCAGAAATTTTTTTAATTAATGAGAAACTCAAAAGAGTTAGAAGAATCACGGCAATTAAGTTTCAGATCTATAATTAATTATGTCAGCCAGGAACACAGTCAAAGATGTGTTAAAGAGAAGCCTTTCCTCGCGTGACACGAATCAAGTTATACATTACCTCCATTGGGCTTCGGATGGTTTATCGTGATGTCAGCTATAGCAGAGTGACCAAACATTGCCCAAAACAAACTGGAAAACGTCTGCTGCAAACTGTAAATGAAACAAAACAAGTTCGATTCTAACTGTACTGTAAATAAAATAGAAATACTTCTCAAGGTTCTTTTAATGTTAGATTATCTCTGTAAGTAAATAAACTTAAAGTGAAATTGGTGTATTATTTGTCATGATTTCGGTCGATTATTTGTAAAAATCTGGCATGTAATCGGAGTAGCAAAATGTAATTGTAATGTTCTAATTTGTAATACGATATTTAAAGTTCGTTATTGTTTGCAAAACAGTCATCATGTGCTTTTTATAATTACAACATTTTATAAAAAATAATCATCATTGATAAAACATGTTCAAGCAAGTTAGTTATGTACTATAACAATTAGAACTGTTCCTGCATTAAAATTAGCACGCTCATTGTGTTGAATATTATTAAAGTTAAATCTACAGTAATCTCCACATATTCAAGATCTAGTCATATTATTAAAAGTAAATAAAAGATTTTAAGCAAACAACGAAATGTAACACATGAACCCTGAAACAACGCGATAATTGCATTAGCCAACCTTTGGAATAATGCGATAGTTTAATTAACCTGCCATTGGAATAATGCGATAGTTTAATTAACCTGCCATTGGAATAATGCGATAGTTTAATTAACCTACCCTTGGAATAATGCGATAGTTTAATTAACCTACCCTTGGAATAATGCGATAGTTTAATTAACCTACCCTTGGAATAATGCGATAATTTAATTAACCTACCCTTGGAATAATGCGATAATTTAATTCACCTACCCTTGGAATGACTTCGCAGCATGAACAGCCACTTGCTTGCCGTTGATATCCATTCGAATTTTCTGCGAGCCGTAGTACCAGTAGAGGTTGTGCAGCCCAACCATGAAGGCAAACAGTACCTGGCGAGTAAAGAAAGAATTTAAAGTTAAAATACCATGTCTGAATTACAGAGAACAGTATTGTTGTGAGGCCAACAACGTGTATTTTAAACCCACATGGATGTTTAGATTAAATCGGGTGCTGTCCCTTTCAGAGTTTCTTCCAGGTATCTCTTCGGCCCCCCGAAAATTTTTTACCGCCCCCCGAACGAAATGAAATTTATATAATTTATATAGAAAATATATACTTTTAACAGTGTCCGCCCCCCCCCCCCCGAAGAAAGTTTACCGCCCCCCCCCCCCCGAAGATTTCTAGTGCCCCCCCCCCCCCCCTGAGAAAAAAGTCTGGAAGAAACACTGGTCCCCTTAAATTGTTACCCACCAAAGTAAAGAGCACCATAAAGTGGGTGCTGTCCCCTTAAATTGTTACCCACCAAAGTAAAGAGCACCATAAATCGGGTGATGTCCCCTTAAATGTTTACCCACCAAAGTAAAGAGCACCATAAAGTGGGTGCTGTCCCCTTAAATGTTTACCCACCAAAGTAAAGAGCACCATAAATCGGGTGATGTCCCCAATCATCCTGCCGAGCGAGATCTGCAGGGGCCCGAGCACCTCGAATGCCGGCATGAGCTGCGTGGTCCGGGCGAAGCTGATGACGTTGGCGATAGCAAACAGGACGTCAGACACGATCTCCGGGTCGTACTCGTCCCACTTGAAGCGGGCTGGGACAGGTCAGTCTCGGTCAGAGGGTGCTCACACAGACTTTAACACACCACACATCCCACACACTAGACACATTCACAACACCACACACATTGAACAGTTTTACACATCTCACACACCAGACACATTCACAACACCACACACATTGAACAGTTTTACACATCTCACACACTAGATATTTATAACACACCACCCACATCCCGCACACCGGCCACACAATAAACACCACACACACCAACTACCTATTACAAACACCAGCCACCTACACCAAACACCGCCCACCTACACCAAACACCAGCCACCTACACCAAACACCAGCCACCTACACCAAACACCAACCACACCAGCCATCTACACCAAACACCAGCCACCTACACCAAACACCACACACACCATCCACCTACACTAAACACCAACCACCTATACCAAACACCATCCACCTACACCAAACACCAACCACCTATACCAAACACCAACCACCTATACCAAACACCACACACACCATCCACCTACACTAAACACCAACCACCTATACCAAACACCATCCACCTACACCAAACACCAACCACCTATACCAAACACCATCCACTTACACCAAACACCAACCACCTATACCAAACACCATCCACCTACACCAAACACCGCCCACCTACACCAAACACCAGCCACCTACACCAAACACCAACCACCTACACCAAACACCATCCACCTACACCAAACACCATCCACCTACACCAAACACCATGTACCTACACCAAACACCATCCAACTACACCAAACACCAGCCACCTACACCAAACACCAACCACCTATACCAAACACCAACCACCTATACCAAACACCATCCACCTACACCAAACACCGCCCACCTACACCAAACACCAGCCACCTACACCAAACACCAACCACCTACACCAAACACCATCCACCTACACCAAACACCATCCACCTACACCAAACACCATGTACCTACACCAAACACCATCCAACTACACCAAACACCAGCCACCTACACCAAACACCAACCACCTATACCAAACACCAACCACCTATACCAAACACCATCCACCTACACCAAACACCGCCCACCTACACCAAACACCAGCCACCTACACCAAACACCACACACACCAGCCACCTACAAGCTTCCATGAAGTAATTTTTGGGCGTGCTAGAGCTCCCCCTCTGTTTGACATTGGCCAAAAACAAATCAAAGAACGTGTAGTTTCCCTCATTTAGCAGCGTCCGAGCGGTCTGGGTGCCATTAAAAAAACTGGGGAATAAAAATTTACATATTATGCTTTGAATACATTGCTAGAATTTAAGAAGCGACACATTTTATTTTTAGTTAATTCATACAAAATTAATTAGGCATCCAATTACGTCAAATTTGATGTCAGATTGCATTGTCATCGGGTTTTGACGCACGTGCCAAGTTTGAAACGAATCGGTCAGTTAGAGGTGGTCGAAATTTCGTTCGACAGTTTCGATCGATGACGAAGCACTAGGCACGACAGATAAAAACAATACATACAGACAGAGGAAGCATGTTAAATTAAAGCTTGTAAAATAAAGCGGGGGGGGGGGGTTATCTCCCCTAAACTTTCTCGTATATTCTTATACGTCACTAAGGGCAAGGGAGATGGTACTTCCAGTGCAATCGGAATTTAGAAATATTTCTTTATTAACATTTATTTTTAATACTAAAATAATAATTTCTCACTTATTGAGCGCATACCATGTGTATAATAGTGCAAAAATAGTACCTTATAATGGCAACATTGATTAGTTTTAAAAAACTTAATTGAGTCACATTTTATGCCAGGGTTCATTGAGTCTTTACCTACATGAAAAGTTTGAAACAAATCGGCCCAGTGGAAGTGGTATTCTTTGAGAAATAAGAAATACTTTAAAGTACCACTCCCGGTCTCCGAAAATCACTCGAAATGTGACATATTCAAGATAATAAGATGATAAAATTTTGTTCATCTAAATCAGGGGTCTCCAAACTTTTCAGTCCAAGGGCCGCATTAACTATCAAATTTCAGTTCGGGGGCCAGTTTCTTCCGGGCATGTCTTTGATTTTTCTGGGTAGAGTTCCTCAGCCATCACCAACAAACGATTTTTCCTCGGACAAAAAATTCTGAGAGGACTACGCGGGCCGTAGTTTGGAGCAGAGGCGTAGCTAGGGGGGGGGGCGGGGGCCGGCCGCCCCGGGCGCCGACCCTATGGGGGCGCCAAAAGGGGTGGGAAAATTTTTTTAAAGCTGATTTTATGCTGCAGTTTTGAATTATAAACTGTCTAAGTTAAGAAATGTAATGGCTACACGCCTTTACATACTGATTTAACTGTTTTCTACCTTGATTTCTTAATGTAAAACATATACTCTTAAGAAACAGTGACCGGCAAAACCGCTTTGAAGCTTTTCCTAGATGGGGGGGGGGGCGCTTTTTCGAGACTTAAAACGGAAGAATTTACACTAGATTGTTGAGTCGATAAACGTTACCGCTATTAAAAGAAACCAATTGTATTAAAACGTATTGTACGATTGTTGAACTGTAAAATACGTTAGTGACTTTTATCAAGATGGTGCAGGGGGGCGCTTTTAGGCTAAATAAAATAGCAAAATTACACAGGATTCTGAGTAAACAACCTTTAGCTATCAGAAAGAAACGAATTGTACTGTGCATTGTATAATTGTGTAACATTTAAAAAAAAAGTTAGTTACGTTAAAAACCGCTTTACAAACTTTGTCCAAGATGGTTGTGATGAGTGTGTGTGGGGGGCGCTTTTTTCGCTAACAAAAATCGCAAGTATTTGTACTGGATTGGTGAGTAGATAACTCTCGCTCAAAAGTTGATACCGAACTACAAATTTGAAATAAGTTGATACCGAACTACACATTTGAAATAAGTTGATACCGAACTACAAATTTGAAATAAGTTGATACCGAACTACAAATTTGAAATAAGTTGATACCGAACTACAAATTTGAAATAAGTTGATACCGAACTACAAATTTGAAATAACACTTAAAGAGGAAATTTCCTCAACATTACTGACACGGTGCTGAAGTTTGCGTGACACAGAGACATACAGTCAAAACCCCGACAAAGTTTGTAAAAATGTTTATTTAGATTTTTTTTTGCACGATTACAATGCATCTTTTAGTTTCCGTATATGATAAATTAGGGAGGGGTAAACGGCGAAAACTGTCAAATATCAGTTCATTATTCAGCAAGATTACAATACTTTGTATACGAGAAAGTAAAAAACAAATGAGAACCGTCTTATCGGAGTAAAAATTTTTCTTATAGAATCCTATTAGAAAGATAATTTTCGTGTAGAAATTTAAAATTTAATCGACAAAGTTTTTAATGTTGTTGCTTTTATGCAAGAAAAAAATATTAGAGTGATTTAACGGGACGGAGGACAGTGTTTCTTTCAGACTTTTTTTTTTCTCCAGGGGGTGGGGGCACTTAATGATTTGGGGGAGGAAGGGTTGGAGCCTCCCCGATGCCGGAAGAAACTCTGATGGAAGATGGCAGAGCGCATGGCTGCCAACCTGAAAGTCTCGAGCTCGAGTCCATAAGGCTTCCCTTAGTAAAATTTTTCTTCTCTTTTTCCGGTTGATCCAAATAACGAGCGATGGGAAAACCGCCGAAAAAGTAATTTGGAGTGACAGTGCACATCACAGCGATCGATTTGTTTGTTGTCTGTGTCTTCCTTTAACACGCAATTCTTACGGTGTAGGGGAGTTTAGGGATACGTGAATCTCGCCGTTAATATCACGTGACCTAGATCAGAGTAGTTGCAGTAGAGTGGGAGGTAGGCTGTCTGCTTGAGTTCTAATTTATCCTTTCACTTCATTTGTTTTTTCTTGGTTTGTTTACAGTAGTAGTAGAAATAGGATGG
The DNA here is from genome assembly GCF_028476545.2 of Physella acuta. Classification (NCBI taxonomy): domain Eukaryota; kingdom Metazoa; phylum Mollusca; class Gastropoda; family Physidae; genus Physella; species Physella acuta. The sequence goes on from NW_026731876.1 coordinate 857,430, forward strand.
CTATATATAGTCTTTTGAGAAAACTAAAAACTTCCCTGTTGGGATAGGCTATATATAGTTTTGTCAAACAACCTAATACACCTGTCTCACACAAAGGCCGAGAAAGCACTCACTTATCTGCCTCCGTGACCTTGTAGTTGGTGAAGAACCTGAGCACGTAAGACGACAGGTACATGGAGAGTACGGCAAAGTCCATGGCGTTGTAGTAGTCCATGATGTAGCACCTGGCCCCACAGCTGTAGATCTGTTTACACTCAATCCACAGCAAGCCTGGGGACAAGCCAGTCACATCAACCACATCAGGGGACAAGCCAGTCACATCAACCACATCAGGGGACAAGCCAGTCACATCAACCACATCAGGGGACAAGCCATTTTATTCACATCAACCACATCAGGGGACAAGCCATTTTATTCACATCAACCACATCAGGGGACAAGCCAGTCACATCAACCACATCAGGGGACAAGCCAGTCACATCAACCACATCAGGGGACAAGCCATTTTATTCACATCAACCACATCAGGGGACAAGCCAGTCACATCAACCACATCAGGGGACAAGCCAGTCACATCAACCACATCAGGGGACAAGACAGTCACATCAACCACATCAGGGGACAAGCCAGTCACATCAACCACATCAGGGGACAAGCCATTTTATTTACATCAACCACATCAGGGGACAAGCCAGTCACATCAACCACATCAGGGGACAAGCCATTTTATTCACATCAACCACATCAGGGGACAAGCCATTTTATTCACATCAACCACATCAGGGGACAAGCCATTTTATTCACATCTACCACATCAGGGGACAAGCCATTTTATTCACATCAACCACAGATATCTCAGGGGACAAGCCATTTTATTCACATCTACCACATCAGGGGACAAGCCATTTTATTCACATCAACCACATCAGGGGACAAGCCATTTTATTCACATCAACCACATCAGGGGACAAGCCATTTTATTCACATCAACCACATCAGGGGACAAGCCATTTTATTCACATCAACCACATCAGGGGACAAGCCATTTTATTCACATCATCCACATCAGGGGACAAGCCATTTTATTCACATCAACCACAGCTGGCCTGGGAACAAACCATCTCACTCACACCACTCAATCCACTAGCCATCTCACTCTGATTTAATCCATTAATCCACATCATTACACCAGCTGATTTTCTTATTTATAAATGTTACAAATGTTAACTTATATGGACACAGATCTCATTAATCCTTGATACCGATACTCCTAATTTTCACATGTGTTACATGTAAATATATATATTAGTTAAGTGAATTGATACATTTTTTACTACCGTACTGTAAAATATTTTAAAAAAATGTGATTATATAAAAGCACGTCAACCATCGGTTAGTAATTAGCGAACTTGATACAAGACATTCAACTGAATAATTAGGTACATCTAGACGTCAGTAAATTCATGAATTACTCACCCAATACCCAGAAAACTATACACATCTGGACGTCAGTTATCAGTTTGTTTGCAGGACGCAGGGTTTCCTTCAACAGACTCTGTATCCTCTCGTCTTTATTGAGATGCTCGTAGAGGCTGTCTTTCAGATCACCTAAACACATCGGTCAAACATGTTAACATATTCTTCTGTCTTTCAGATCACCTAAACACATCGGTCAAACATGTTAACATATTCTTCTGTCTTTCAGATCACCTAAACACATCGGTCAAACATGTTAACATATTCTTCTGTCTTTAAGATCACCTAAACACATCGGTCAAACATGTTAACATATTCTTCTGTCTTTCAGATCACCTAAACACATCGGTCAAACATGTTAACATATCGTCTTTCATAGACACACATCAGTCAAACATTGGTTCAAACTTTTAAATATCTTTGTTAAATAAGTAGACCTTTTCATAGGTTTTGTACCGTTGGTCATTGATATACTAAAAGACTTACTGGAACTAGTAATGGCATCATTGGTCATTGATATACTAAAAGACTTACTGGAACTAGTAATGGCATCATTGGTCATTGATATACTAAAAGACTTACTGGAACTAGTGATGGCATCGTTGGTCATTGATATACTAAAAGACTTACTGGAACTAGTGATGGCATCGTTGGTCATTGATATACTAAAAGACTTACTGGAACTAGTGATGGCATCGTTGGTCATTGATATACTAAAAGACTTACTGGAACTAGTGATGGCATCGTTGGACTCTGAAATGCGAAAAGTTGCCGCAGCGAGCAGGATGAGGAAGCACATGTGTGAGGTGGTGTGGGTGATGAACTTGGTCACAGGGCAGCGCATTACGGCGCCAAACTGGGGAGAAACAAGATGGACACGTGTGTCTTTGGGGAAAAACAAGATGTGTTTGGTTATTTAGATTGACCTTACGTGTTTTGGTAGTTAGACTGAAGTTGTGTGTGTGAGCACTTAGACTGACCTTGTGTGTTGGGTAGTTAGACTGACCTTGCTGCCTGGTGCGACGATGTAGAGCACACACATGAAGGGAATGGCAGGAAGGAAGATGATGAGATACAAGAACTGCATCAGGCCGTTGAGAGACTGCAAGAATCCCATCTCCGAGCCGTACCAGATGGAGGTCATGTGTTGTTGGCAGTTTGGGTGGGCTACAAACTGCAGGTACACAAACACAACATCAGCTGTTATATCATATGCATATTTGTAAATCTTCAGGTATTTACGTATAAGGCACTCGATCAAAGACTAAACATGGTAGGTGAAGTAGAACGGTTTCTTTTAGAATTTCTTTCAGGCACAGCCACCCTTGTCCCACCCCTGAAGCAAGATTACAGCACCCCCCTCCCCCTCCCGCTAACGAAAACAAAAAATATTTATTTAATGAAGAAAATAAAAATATAAACATTAAACAGTTTCCTGCTTCCCCCCCCCCCCCCGGAGAAAAATGTCTGAAAGCAACCAAACTGTGAAGTGGCCAACCAATCGCTTACTTTTTTCTCCATATACCGGATGGCCATCTTTAAGCGGGCCAACGGGTCCCTCTCCGTGCCCTCGTCACTCTCGCTGAGCACGGCCTCGACCTCCTGGGTCCCGCGGCACAGGTCCATCAGTTCACAGGCGAAGTTCATACACTGCTCCACCATGTTGAGGTACTCACTCTGGGGAGTGGGCACGTGCAGGTGTTAGACAGGGGCGAGACCAGGGGCAGGTGTTAGAGTAGACAGGGGCTAGACGAGGGGCAGGTGTTAGACAGGGGCTAGACCAGAGGCAGGTGTTAGACAGGGGCTAGACCAGGGGCAGGTGTTAGACAGGGGCTAGACCAGGGGCAGGTGTTAGACAGGAGCTAGACCAGGGGCAGGTGTTAGAGTAGACAGGGGCTAGACGAGGGGCAGGTGTTAGACAGGGGCTAGACGAGGGGCAGGTGTTAGACAGGGGCTAGACGGGGGGCAGGTGTTAGACAGGGGCTAGACGAGGGGCAGGTGTTAGACAGGGGCTAGACCAGGGGCAGGTGTTAGACAGGGGCTAGACCAGGGGCAGGTGTTAGACAGGGGCTAGACGAGGGGCAGGTGTTAGACAAGGGCTAGACGAGGGGCAGGTGTTAGAGTAGACAGGGGCTAGACGAGGGGCAGGTGTTAGACAGGGGCTAGACCAGGGGCAGGTGTTAGACAGGGGCTAGACCAGGGGCAGGTGTTAGACAGGGGCTAGACGAGGGGCAGGTGTTAGACAAGGGCTAGACGAGGGGCAGGTGTTAGAGTAGACAGGGGCTAGACGAGGGCCAGGTGTTAGAGTAGACAGGGGCTAGACGAGGGGCAGGTGTTAGAGTAGACAGGGGCTAGACGAGGGGCAGGTGTTAGACAGGGGCTAGACCAGGGGCAGGTGTTAGAGTAGACAGGGGCTAGACGAGGGGCAGGTGTTAGAGTAGACAGGGGCTAGACGAGGGGCAGGTGTTAGACAGGGGCTAGACCAGGGGCAGGTGTTAGAGTAGACAGGGGCTAGACGAGGGGCAGGTGTTAGACAGGGGCTAGACGAGGGGCAGGTGTTAGACAGGGGCTAGACGAGGGGCAGGTGTTAGACAGGGGCTAGACGAGGGGCAGGTGTTAGACAGGGGCTAGACCAGGGGCAGGTGTTAGACAGGGGCTAGACGAGGGGCAGGTGTTAGACAGGGGCTAGACGAGGGGCAGGTGTTAGACAGGGGCTAGACGAGGGGCAGGTGTTAGACAGGGGCTAGACGAGGGGCAGGTGTTAGAGTAGACAGGGGCTAGACGAGGGGCAGGTGTTAGACAGGGGCTAGACGAGGGGCAGGTGTTAGACAGGGGCTAGACGAGGGGCAGGTGTTAGACAGGGGCTAGACGAGGGGCAGGTGTTAGACAGGGGCTAGACGAGGGCCAGGTGTTAGAGTAGACAGGGGCTAGACGAGGGGCAGGTGTTAGAGTAGACAGGGGCTAGACGAGGGGCAGGTGTTAGACAGGGGCTAGACGAGGGGCAGGTGTTAGACAGGGGCTAGACGAGGGGCAGGTGTTAGACAGGGGCTAGACGAGGGGCAGGTGTTAGACAGGGGCTAGACGAGGGGCAGGTGTTAGACAGGGGCTAGACGAGGGGCAGGTGTTAGACAGGGGCTAGACGAGGGGCAGGTGTTAGAGTAGACAGGGGCTAGACGAGGGGCAGGTGTTAGACAGGGGCTAGACGAGGGGCAGGTGTTAGACAGGGGCTAGACGAGGGGCAGGTGTTAGACAGGGGCTAGACCAGGGGCAGGTGTTAGACAGGGGCTAGACGAGGGGCAGGTGTTAGACAGGGGCTAGACCAGGGGCAGGTGTTAGACAGGGGCTAGACGAGGGGCAGGTGTTAGACAGGGGCTAGACGAGGGGCAGGTGTTAGACAGGGGCTAGACGAGGGGCAGGTGTTAGACAGGGGCTAGACGAGGGGCAGGTGTTAGACAGGGGCTAGACGAGGGGCAGGTGTTAGAGTAGACAGGGGCTAGACCAGGGGCAGGTGTTAGAAAGGGGCTAGACGAGGGGCAGGTGTTAGACAGGGGCTAGACCAGGGGCAGGTGTTAGACAGGGGCTAGACGAGGGGCAGGTGTTAGACAGGGGCTAGACGAGGGGCAGGTGTTAGAGTAGACAGGGGCTAGACGAGGGGCAGGTGTTAGAGTAGACAGGGGCTAGACGAGGGGCAGGTGTTAGAGTAGACAGGGGCTAGACGAGGGGCAGGTGTTAGAGTAGACAGAGGCTAGACGAGGGGCAGGTGTTAGACAGGGGCTAGACGAGGGGCAGGTGTTAGACAGGGGCTAGACGAGGGGCAGGTGTTAGACAGGGGCTAGACGAGGGGCAGGTGTTAGAGTAGACAGGGGCTAGACGAGGGGCAGGTGTTAGACAGGGGCTAGACGAGGGGCAGGTGTTAGACAGGGGCTAGACGAGGGGCAGGTGTTAGACAGGGGCTAGACCAGGGGCAGGTGTTAGAGTAGACAGGGGCTAGACGAGGGGCAGGTGTTAGACAGGGGCTAGACGAGGGGCAGGTGTTAGACAGGGGCTAGACGAGGGGCAGGTGTTAGACAGGGGCTAGACCAGGGGCAGGTGTTAGACAGGGGCTAGACGAGGGGCAGGTGTTAGACAGGGGCTAGACCAGGGGCAGGTGTTAGACAGGGGCTAGACGAGGGGCAGGTGTTAGACAGGGGCTAGACGAGGGGCAGGTGTTAGACAGGGGCTAGACGAGGGGCAGGTGTTAGACAGGGGCTAGACGAGGGGCAGGTGTTAGACAGGGGCTAGACGAGGGGCAGGTGTTAGAGTAGACAGGGGCTAGACCAGGGGCAGGTGTTAGAAAGGGGCTAGACGAGGGGCAGGTGTTAGACAGGGGCTAGACCAGGGGCAGGTGTTAGACAGGGGCTAGACGAGGGGCAGGTGTTAGACAGGGGCTAGACGAGGGGCAGGTGTTAGAGTAGACAGGGGCTAGACGAGGGGCAGGTGTTAGAGTAGACAGGGGCTAGACGAGGGGCAGGTGTTAGAGTAGACAGGGGCTAGACGAGGGGCAGGTGTTAGAGTAGACAGAGGCTAGACGAGGGGCAGGTGTTAGACAGGGGCTAGACGAGGGGCAGGTGTTAGACAGGGGCTAGACGAGGGGCAGGTGTTAGACAGGGGCTAGACGAGGGGCAGGTGTTAGAGTAGACAGGGGCTAGACGAGGGGCAGGTGTTAGACAGGGGCTAGACGAGGGGCAGGTGTTAGACAGGGGCTAGACGAGGGGCAGGTGTTAGACAGGGGCTAGACCAGGGGCAGGTGTTAGACAGGGGCTAGACGAGGGGCAGGTGTTAGACAGGGGCTAGACGAGGGGCAGGTGTTAGACAGGGGCTAGACGAGGGGCAGGTGTTAGAGTAGACAGGGGTTAGACGAGGGGCAGGTGTTAGACAGGGGCTAGACCAGGGGCAGGTGTTAGACAGGGGCTAGACGAGGGGCAGGTGTTAGACAGGGGCTAGACGAGGGGCAGGTGTTAGACAGGGGCTAGACGAGGGGCAGGTGTTAGACAGGGGCTAGACGAGGGCCAGGTGTTAGACAGGGGCTAGACGAGGGGCAGGTGTTAGACTGGGGCTAGACGAGGGGCAGGTGTTAGACAGGGGCTAGACGAGGGGCAGGTGTTAGACAGGGGCTAGACGAGGGGCAGGTGTTAGAGTAGACAGGGGCTAGACGAGGGGCAGGTGTTAGACAGGGGCTAGACGAGGGGCAGGTGTTAGACAGGGGCTAGACGAGGGGCAGGTGTTAGAGTAGACAGGGGCTAGACGAGGGGCAGGTGTTAGACAGGGGCTAGACGAGGGGCAGGTGTTAGAGTAGACAGGGGCTAGACGAGGGGCAGGTGTTAGAGTAGACAGGGGCTAGACGAGGGGCAGGTGTTAGACAGGGGCTAGACCAGGGGCAGGTGTTAGACAGGGGCTAGACGAGGGGCAGGTGTTAGACAGGGGCTAGACGAGGGGCAGGTGTTAGACAGGGGCTAGACGAGGGCCAGGTGTTAGACAGGGGCTAGACGAGGGGCAGGTGTTAGACAGGGGCTAGACGAGGGGCAGGTGTTAGACAGGGGCTAGACGAGGGCCAGGTGTTAGACAGGGGCTAGACGAGGGGCAGGTGTTAGACTGGGGCTAGACGAGGGGCAGGTGTTAGACAGGGGCTAGACGAGGGGCAGGTGTTAGACAGGGGCTAGACGAGGGGCAGGTGTTAGAGTAGACAGGGGCTAGACGAGGGGCAGGTGTTAGACAGGGGCTAGACGAGGGGCAGGTGTTAGACAGGGGCTAGACGAGGGGCAGGTGTTAGACAGGGGCTAGACGGGGGGCAGGTGTTAGAGTAGACAGGGGCTAGACGAGGGGCAGGTGTTAGAGTAGACAGGGGCTAGACGAGGGGCAGGTGTTAGACAGGGGCTAGACGAGGGCCAGGTGTTAGACAGGGGCTAGACGAGGGGCAGGTGTTAGACAGGGGCTAGACGAGGGGCAGGTGTTAGACAGGGGCTAGACGAGGGGCAGGTGTTAGAGTAGACAGGGGCTAGACGAGGGGCAGGTGTTAGACAGGGGTTAGACGAGGGGCAGGTGTTAGACAGGGGCAAGACTAGGGGCAGGTGTTAGACAGGGGCTAGACGAGGGGCAGGTGTTAGACAGGGGTTAGACGAGGGGCAGGTGTTAGACAGGGGCTAGACGAGGGGCAGGTGTTAGAGTAGACAGGGGCTAGACGAGGGGCAGGTGTTAGACAGGGGCTAGACGAGGGGCAGGTGTTAGAGTAGACAGGGGCTAGACGAGGGGCAGGTGTTAGACAGGGGCTAGACGAGGGGCAGGTGTTAGAGTAGACAGGGGCTAGACGAGGGGCAGGTGTTAGACAGGGGCTAGACGAGGGGCAGGTGTTAGAGTAGACAGGGGCTAGACCAGGGGCAGGTGTTAGACAGGGGCTAGACGAGGGGCAGGTGTTTGAGTAGACAGGGGCTAGACGAGGGGCAGGTGTTAGACAGGGGCTAGACCAGGGGCAGGTGTTAGACAGGGGCTAGACCAGGGGCAGGTGTTAGACAGGGGCTAGACCAGGGGCAGGTGTTAGACAGGGGCTAGACCAGGGGCAGGTGTTAGACAGGGGCTAGACGAGGGCCAGGTGTTAGAGTAGACAGGGGCTAGACGAGGGGCAGGTGTTAGAGTAGACAGGGGCTAGACGAGGGGCAGGTGTTAGAGTAGACAGGGGCTAGACGAGGGGCAGGTGTTAGACAGGGGCTAGACGAGGGGCAGGTGTTAGAGTAGACAGGGGCTAGACGAGGGGCAGGTGTTAGACAGGGGCTAGACGAGGGGCAGGTGTTAGACAGGGGCTAGACGAGGGGCAGGTGTTAGAGTAGACAGGGGCTAGACGAGGGGCAGGTGTTAGAGTAGACAGGGGCTAGACGAGGGGCAGGTGTTAGACAGGGGCTAGACGAGGGGCAGGTGGAGTAGACAGGGGCTAGGAGACTGGCTAGTTTAGGCAATAGGAAGTTACAAGTTATACATACGTGTGTCGTGTAATTAATAGCATACACATTCAAACAACTTTTCTAGTGAGCAGTGTAATGAGCGTTGTTGCCCATGTTCAAACAAGTTTGTTCAGAATGATAGTTTTAACATCAGCCAGAGACCCCTATACTAGTTTGTTCAGAATGATAGTTTTAACATCAGCCAGAGACCCCTATACTAGTTTGTTCAGAATGATAGTTTTAACATCAGCCAGAGACCCCTATACTAGTTTGTTCAGAATGATAGTTTTAACATCAGCCAGAGACCCCTATACTAGTTTGTTCAGAATGATAGTTTTAACATCAGCCAGAGACCCCTATACTAGTTTGTTCAGAATGATAGTTTTAACATCAGCCAGAGACCCCTATACTAGTTTGTTCAGAATGATAGTTTTAACATCAGCCAGAGACCCCTATACTAGTTTGTTCAGAATGATAGTTTTAACATCAGCCAGAGACCCCTATACTAGTTTGTTCAGAATGATAGTTTTAACATCAGCCAGAGACCCCTATACTAGTTTGTTCAGAATGATAGTTTTAACATCAGCCAGAGACCCCTATACTAGTTTGTTCAGAATGATAGTTTTAACATCAGCCAGAGACCCCTATACTAGTTTGTTCAGAATGATAGTTTTAACATCAGCCAGAGACCCCTATACTAGTTTGTTCAGAATGATAGTTTTAACATCAGCCAGAGACCCCTATACTAGTTTGTTCAGAATGATAGTTTTAACATCAGCCAGAGACCCCTATACTAGTTTGTTCAGAATGATAGTTTTAACATCAGCCAGAGACCCCCCCCCCCCCTATACCAGTTGGCTCCCACTCACCCTCCCTCCCCACATCGGTTCCCCCCCCCCCCCCACACCCTGCATCACCCCCCACGCTGCACCACACCCCCACACCCTGCATCACCCCCGCCCCCCGCACCACACTCTCCACCCTACACCACACCCTGCATCACCCCCCCCCGCACCACACCCCCCACCCTACACCACCCCCACCCTGCATCATCCCCACACCCCACATCACCCCTCCCCCCACACCCTGCATCCCCCCACTCTGGATGTTTTTGATTGTAGGCAATACTTTCCCCGCAGGCCTAAAAGTGCCGTCATTAATGTCATTAATGTCATTAATGATGTCATTATAAGAGAAATGTTAAGCCCCGCAACTCGTGTCCCGCCCTTCATACATTGTACAGTTATCGATTAGTGGTAGCCAAAGGAAATTCAGGGTTGGGTTTAGTGATTGTAGGAAAAAAAGTCACAGGAAAAAAAAAACACAGGAAAAAAAACACAGAAAAAAAGTCACAGAGGAAAAAAAACACAGAAAAAAAGTCACAGGAAAAAAAGTCACAGGAAAAAAGTCACAAATATATATTTGCATGATATGTGTTAATACTTTTATGTATTAAATATTTAGAGAGTGCAATTTAACTTAGGATTAATTAAATGTAAGGTAATGTGTGTAGGCTGTATACGCATAGGAATTTTTATAATTCATCTAAAAATATGTATTATGAAGTATGTAGATTGTAATTATTTTAAACTTAAGATTAGTAGCATTTAATAGAAGGCTCCAAAGTCCACGTTTTTCATCGTGTTTTTTTTTTAAATACCAATATTAAATTACCGTGAAATGGTAAGTTCATCTGACTTGCTGCCCTCAACTCATGGCAACAATAGTTATGTTTAGTTCAACCACCTTTACTGCCCACATTTATCACGCTCATTACATAACAAAACTTAGGATCAAAAATAGAAAGCCGACAAGGTTCTAAGGCTGTCATTGACGCATAACGTCAACAACACAAATATGTTCGGACAATGCCTACTGAGGAGAGGCCGACCAGAGAATAGCCTACGGCAAAATGTGCCTAAATTTCTTTTATAATTAACTTTTCTACCGCGTATTTAACTAAATACGTAACAAAAGTTGAATTTGTTGTGTTAATTATATTAGAGTATTTTTTACTTACAATTGTTATAAATCATAATGCTTTTAACGTCTATAAATAATTTATGCTATAAAAAAATACAACCCACAACAATAAACATACAAAATTTTACAATTCTCAACAAATTAATAAAAATATTTCTAAAAAGATGTTTGTGACTTTTTTTCTGTGACTTTATTTCTGTGACTTTTTTTCCGATAAAAAATTTCCACTGTAACTTTTTTTCTGTGACTTTTTTCCTAGCAAAAACTGTGACTTTTTTTCTGTTTTTTTTTCCTGTGACTTTTTTTCCGTTCACCGGGTTTAGTTAGGGTTAGCTCGCTAGTATATAAAAATATCTATAAAATTACATACACGTATTGTATACACTTTTTATTTTTCTATTCACTTTTGAGCGAATTTCATTTACAAGTATAAGATCTTACAAGCTGGCTGCTTTCGACCTGTAAGAGCCATTTCAGGTTAACGGAAATGATATTGTGAACACAAAAACTTGAGTACCATTTCAGCAAGGTCGATGAAATTTTAGATGTAAATATTGGCTCCTGTAAGTAAACGCGATTTCCGTTGTCCGGTAGTGGCACTTGACTCTATTCACAATTTCTCAAAAACTTTCAGCTTTTGATAATTTTATCTCATATTCTCATCAAGCAAATTGGAAGAAGTTTACGGCTATGTGTGATATCTCAAAAACAAACAAACAAACAAGCGGTTTTGTTACAAACTTCTAAAGACCAATTGAACTGGAATTGCCATTTAGTTATATAAAAATGTACAAGAATATTAAAGGGAACTCACTCACGTTTTATCAACAACATCTCGTTCATGAGTTTACAGAAATTTTCTGTCAAGGGGCTTTGATGTGAACTAGGACGTCTTGAATGAACATTATCTTAACAAGAAAGTCTGCTCTGAACATTATCTGAACAAGAAAGTCTGCTCTGAACATTATCTGAACAAGAAAGTCTGCTCTGAACAAGAAAGTCTGCTCTGAACATTATCTGAACAAGAAAGTCTGCTCTGAACATTATCTGAACAAGAAAGAAGTCTGCTCTGAACAAGAAAGTCTGCTCTGAAAATTATCTGAATAAGAAAAAAAGTCTGAAAGAAACACTTGGCCTAGTATGACCAATCAGTGCCGGACACCCAAAGAGAGAGTTATGTGGAAGTTTCTATAAATAGCAACATAACCAGGAATTTTTCCAGCCATTGAATGGTAAGTGTTCCTAACCCCCCCCCCCCCCCGGCAAGCCCATGGGTTCAGGGTGTTGCCCCCACCCCAGCAAGCTGTGGGTCGACCTGCCCCGTGTCACCGTGACCCACATGGTGCACGATGTGATGACGTGCTGGCATAGAGGACTTAACGTACCATACATCGAGACGACCTCACCCCAGCACCCAGCTGATGATTCCCTCCCCCCCCCCACAGCTTATTGAACTGTAAGACACGAGCTAGCCTTTTGAATGTATCTCCACAGCCCGCCAACTCTGCATACCAGGCCAGAATTATTGGGGATCCATCACAGCCAGGAGTTGCCGATCATTTCTGTGATAGACTGGCATATCTTTTTGTCCAGGCCTAGCCATGCCAGTCAAAGCCAGTCTCACACACACAATGTGTGTAAATAACGATCACACACAAAATGTGTGTAAATAATGCCACGATCGTCTCACACACACAATGTGTGTAAATAATACTCACACGCAAAATGTATGTAAATAATGCTCACACACAATGTGTGTAAATAATGCTCACACGCAAAATGTGTGTAAATAATACTCCCACACAAAATGGGTGTGAATAAAGCTCACACACAAAATGTGTAAATAATATTCCCACACAAAATGTGCGTAAATAATATTCCCACACAAAATGTGTGTAAATAATGCTCACACACAAAATGTGTGTAAATAATACTCCCACACAAAATGGGTGTAAATAATGCCATGATCTTATACCACAAAAAATAAATAAATGTGCAATCACGTTTCTCCTCCAATGATTAAATATCCCGATCTATGTGGCTGTAGACACGCCCCTAGGTCGTACACACTGACGGGTCTCTTTAGGTCGGCATCATGTGGAACATTGGTCAACTTGGATACGATGCGGCACCCAAGTTAAGACGAGGCACCCACATTTAGATGGGGCACCCACATTTAGATTGGGCACCCACAAGTGGGATAAGATGGGGCACCCACATTTAGATGGGGCCCCATACCCAGACGGACGACCCTGAGAGCGGGTACCGCCAGACGATAGTGCGGGTTACAAATGTGCGGTGGAATCAATTCCATGCAGACGACACTAATGACAAAAGCTTGGCCAGCACCATGTCGGATCCTCCAGCCTTGTAAATGAAACGGTTGGACACGCCGGCAACTCAAAAATATAGGGGGAGTAGGGTGGGGTTTGGGTAGGAGGGTGTGGGATACGAGAGGGTGGGGTAGGGGTGGGGTACGAAACGCTGAAAAAAACCCCCATCAATAGGAGAGAAAACCCTCGCGCCAGGGGAGATAAATCTGTATGTAAAGTTTAATTGGAAGAATCCAACGAGGGGAGGTAAAAAATGTTTCTGTCGAGTCCGGGACGTCCGAGTGGACCAAGTCCGAGGCGAACGGTCTAGGGGACATCTAGTGTACACACATCGAGTCATGTGTACAAAACAATGAACCAATCCTGACATGTGTACAAAACAATGAACCAATCCTGACTCGTGTACAAAACAATGAACCAATCCTGACATGTGTACAAAACAATCAACCAATCCTGACATGTGTACAAAACAATGAACCAATCCTGACTCGTGTACAAAACAATGAACCAATCCTGACATGTGTACAAAACAATCAACCAATCCTGACATGTGTACAAAACAATGAACCAATCCTGACTCGTGTACAAAACAATGAACCAATCCTGACATGTGTACAAAACAATGAACCAATCCTGACTCGTGTAAAAACAATGAACCAATCCTGACATGTGTACAAAACAATGAACCAATCCTGACTCGTGTACAAAACAATGAACCAATCCTGACATGTGTACAAAACAATCAACCAATCTGACATGTGTACAAAACAATGAACCAATCCTGACGGAGAACAAACAATGAACCAATCCTGACATGTGTACAAAACGATGAACCAATCCTGACATGTGTACAAAACAATGAACCAATCCTGACATGTGTACAAAACAATGAACCAATCCTGACATGTGTACAAAACAATGAACCAATCCTGACTCGTGTACAAAACAATGAACCAATCCTGACATGTGTACAAAACAATGAACCAGTCCTGACTCGTGTAAAAACAATGAACCAATCCTGACATGTGTACAAAAAAATGAACCAATCCTGACATGTGTACAAAACAATGAACCAATCCTGACTCGTGTACAAAACAATGAACCAATCCTGACATGTGTACAAAACAATCAACCAATCCTGACATGTGTACAAAACAATGAACCAATCCTGACATGTGTACAAAACAATGAACCAATCCTGACATGTGTACAAAACAATGAACCAATCCTGACATGTGTACAAAACAATGAACCAGTCCTGACTCGTGTAAAAACAATGAACCAATCCTGACATGTGTACAAAACAATGAACCAATCCTGACATGTGTACAAAAAAATGAACCAATCCTGACATGTGTACAAAACAATGAACCAATCCTGACGGAGAACAAACAATGAACCAATCCTGACATGTGTACAAAACAATGAACCAATCCTGACATGTGTACAAAACGATGAACCAATCCTGACATGTGTACAAAACAATCAACCAATCCTGACATGTGTACAAAACAATGAACCAATCCTGACATGTGTACAAAACGATGAACCAATCCTGACATGTGTATAAAACGATGAACCAATCCTGACATGTGTATAAAACGATGAACCAATCCTGACATGTGTACAAAACGATGAACCAATCCTGACATGTGTACAAAACGATGAACCAATCCTGACATGTGTACAAAACGATGAACCAATCCTGACATGTGTACAAAACGATGAACCAATCTTGACATGTGTACAAACAATGAACCAATCCTGACATGTGTACAAAACAATGAACCAATCCTGACATGTGTACAAACAATGAACCAATCCTGACATGTGTACAAAACAATGAACCAATCTTGACATGTGTACAAACAATAAACCAATCCTGACATGTGTACAAAACGATGAACCAATCCTGACATGTGTACAAAACAATGAACCAATCCTGACATGTGTACAAAACGATGAACCAATCTTGACATGTGTACAAACAATAAACCAATCCTGACATGTGTACAAACAATGAACCAATCCTGACATGTGTACAAAACAATGAACCAATCCTGACATGTGTACAAACAATGAACCAATCCTGACATGTGTACAAAACAATGAACCAATCTTGACATGTGTACAAACAATAAACCAATCCAGACGTAGAACATGAACATAGATGCCAATAGGATGAGCTCTTTCATTCAGTGTGTGCGTGTACATCAGTGTGTGTGTGTATGTGTGTGTGTGAGTGTGTGCACGTGCACACGCGAGGGTGTCTGAGTGCACGTGTGTGTATGTGTGTGTGTGCACGTGTGTGTGTACGTGAGTGTGTGAGACTACGCATTAAACTGTAACCACAAATCTATTACCTGATAATTATATTTTTGGCATAAAAAACAAGTGGCCTCATCAAATCAATTATAAAGCACAACTAATCAACGAGAGGCAATTATTGTAGACCGCCACATTTATCCTGCTCTCCCGTTCTAAAATTGCTTGGAAATTACTTTCGAACGATTTTCTATTAGAGACTCAATCGGAAGGGTTCAGAGTGAATTACAACTTCTTCCATTGTGCCAAGTCGGAGCTTAGGTCGTTATATATATATATATATATATATATATATATATATATATATATATATATATATATATATATATATATATATATATATATATATATATATATATATATATTTGTCTGTCTTTTTGCATGGGTGCTTTTTATTCATTACTACAACTTTCATCCAACTGCCAACAAATCAAAATTGAAAAATAATTATCATTAAAAATTAAAAAAAAACCCACGTTTTCTGGTTGAACTAATAAGGAGGGAAAGTACCGAACCTTGTTTTTATCAAATTACAATTACTAGGTTATGTCCCTTTTTTGTACAAATCAATTGGAGTCTAAAATGATCAATAAAGTTTTTCCATTGATCAATTTAGTACTAATAATAATTGAATATTGTATTGTCATCGGAAGCAAAGCTTCCCTGAAAATTTCAGCACGCTAGCTAACTGGGAAGTGCCTGAAATTTCGATCGCAAGATTTGATGGAAAGACAAACAAACAGACGCGAAAGCAAGTTAAAGAAAACGTGGGAAAAAGAGCGGCTCCCCAGCAGGGTACGATTGGGCGCCTGTGAGAAATGTGGCGTCTAATTTCGTTTTAAAGAGTACCATACACAATGGATACGATGGGCTATGCTATTATAATCGTTGAGTAAATTGAATAAGGCGCTTACATTAGTTTTAAAGAGCGCCCTACAATAGTGACACGGTGGTCTACAACATTCTATGATTAAACCGAACCAGGGAACTACAGGGTCCCTTGCGGTAGGGTGACAGGTGGCTCACGAGAGGGCCCCGCGATGCTCTGACAACTGAAGATTTTTTGAGAAACTGGAAATACCAGTTCTTGACTAGCAGCAGTATCAAGGCATACATGAGAGTAATGTTCGAACGTAGAAGCATAAGTGAGAACAAGAGTTCGAAAGTAGAAGCATGAAAAAAGAAGAGAAATGTTTGAAACCATTCAAACAAATTGGATAAAAAATTCGAAATTAGATCACCAAGTAGGGGAAAATGTCCAAAGTAGAGGCATAGAATAAAAGTAGTTGTATGAAACAGGCTAGAAATGTCTAAAGTAGAGGACTGAAAGAGGCGTATCATGGTCTAAAGACTGGGCAACGAATAGGAAGTGTCGATAGTAGAAACTTGAAATAGAAAAGTTCGAAACTAGAGTTATGATACACGAAAGTTGAAGCGTCAAGTAAGGTTGTAGATGGCGGAGCTAGAGTTGATTGATATGAACATCGTATCGAGAAATGAACATTTACATCCCTTGATCACGCGCGTCTATGAATAGAACGTGTCACGTGAGACGTAATTGCAGATCTGACTGGGTGCACAGGTGCATTATGGGGGACGATGCATCACGATAAAAGCATGTCAGGATGAGTTCCGGGATTGTTAGGTCCCTGGGGTCGGGGGGTCGAGGGGGCTCAGGGGTAAAGGTCAGTGGCTGGGGTGGAAGGTTACGGGACCGATGCGAATAGCCCCTGGGTCGTACAGCTGGGTGTGGGTGTTGTGGGTAAGTGTGGGTGGGGTGGGGTGTATGCGTAACAGCGGCAAAATATTTAGAATGCCTCGATTGACTTTAGTCATCAGAACAAGTTCAAGGCTAACGATCCTCAACAAATCAAAACGAGACAACAAAAGTACTCAACACACAAACAATACAAAACCACATCACAAAACCCAAAGAAAACAACAACACAAAAACAATACAAAACCACATCACAAAACCCAAACAACACAACACACAAACAACACAAAACCACATCACAAAACCCAAACAACACAACACACAAACAATACAAAACCACATCACAAAACCCAAACAACACAACACACAAACAATACAAAACCACATCACAAAACCCAAACAACACAACACACAAACAATACAAAACCACATCACAAAACCCAAACAACACAACACACAAACAATATAAAACTACATCACAAAACCCAAACAACACAACACACAAACAATACAAAACCACATCACAAAACCCAAACAACACAACACAAAAACAATACAAAACCACATCACAAAACCCAAACAACACAACACACAAACAATACAAAACCACATCACAAAACCCAAACAACACAACACACAAACAATACAAAACCACATCACAAAACCCAAACAACACAACACACAAACAATACAAAACCACATCACAAAACCCAAACAACACAACACACAAATAATACAAAACTACATCACATAACCCAAACAACACAACACACAAACAATACAAAACCACATCACAAAACCCAAACAACACAACACACAAACAATACAAAACTACATCACAAAACCCAAACAACACAACACACAAACAATACAAAACTACATCACAAAACCCAAACAACACAACACACAAACAATACAAAACCACATCACAAAACCCAAACAACACAACACACAAACAATACAAAACCACATCACAAAACCCAAACAACACAACACACAAACAATACAAAACCACATCACAAAACCCAAACAACACAACACACAAACAATACAAAACCACATCACAAAACCCAAACAACACAACACACAAACAATACAAAACTACATCACAAAACCCAAACAACACAACACACAAACAATGCAAAACCACATCACAAAACATAACAACACACACTAAATATTGCGGTATTAAGCTGGGTTTTTGCTTTCATATCTTTATATATGATAGATATGCACTAGTACTACACGAAAAGGACGCTAACTAAAAAGTTTCAAAAAGTGGACGTGTGTAGTTCAGCCCGTGAGCTCTTCAAAAGGTTCCAAATGTTTGGTGCCAGGAAGCACCTATTTCAACCAAAATTGAATATTTTATAACATGTATGTAATAAGTGCAAAATTATTTCCGGTTTTATTAAGGCTAGAAATATTCAAAGAATAATTACGAGTAATATAATAATAATTTAGCAAACACTTTTATTTTTAATTTGGATAAGTAGAGTTAGGGTGTTGTGGTGATTGGGGATGCTATATTATTTAATATAAATACAATACCCCGCTATACACCATGGATAACTATTGAGTATTTTTATCATGGAAAACAATTGTCGGACTTACTGTTTTTTTCTCCTTTGCCGTTCCGGTTGCCTTTAAGGAGAGTTCGAGGGCAGTTTTTAAAAATATTTAAATTGATAAAATAATTCTAAACGGCTTTTTAACGGCTTATATTCGATACAAAAATATAAAAATAAGTGTAATCTATGGTTCCCAAACAGCTTTAATTTCTACAAAATTAGTAAAAAATAAAGCAAAATTAAAGCTGTTTGTAACTATCATTTTATCGCATGCCATATTTTTAAAAAAGATTTTTTAAAAAATGTGTATGATTACCCAGACTTTCCATGCCTATTCAAATATCTCTTTTCAATACTGCTCATCACAAAATCATTTGCTAAGAGCGTTTGTTTCAAGGACTAGAGTTTCCGACTGTATTAAAAGTTTGTTCTGCTGTATCATGATTCACATTTTACTTTTTTTTCTATTTGAACTAAACGACCCCGATGTATGTACGTTCCCTGTCGGTCGGGAATCTGTAGTTAAACAACAGACGTCCACGTTGTCCCATATTTGTGGTCTCGAAGTTAAGTGAGAATGTTCTTGTTAGTTTATTCTGATTCCCACCCACACTATATTTTTGCCTAGGGTGTCTAAAAAACCATTCTAAAATTACGCGCATCTAAACAAGATGTAGACAAGATCTAGACAATATGTAGACAAGATCTAGACAAGATGTAGACAAGACCTAGACAAGATGCCATATATTAAGACCTTCAAGTGACCTGTCAACTTGTTGCTAGTGTGGGCAGATGTCACTAGATAGTGATACAAAAACCCAAAGATAATCAAAAGTAGATCTCTGGTTTAATCCGTGACCCCCCCCCCCCTGCACACGCCTCTGCTTCCAGTAGACCAAAACGAGACAAGCTCAGCATCCCAAAACTCAGATCGAATCTTCATAACACCTGAGTGGGCCAATCCCAAACACCATCGAAACATGGGGTGTAGTTTATATCAAATCGTCACAAAGTTAAATGAGATAATGCTTTCATACTTTCTTTTACAGTTCGTCGGTTATATTATATTCTTATTTTTTCTTTTTGTGCTTAAATCTCTCAAGACATTTTTTTTATATTCTTCTGTTGCCTTACATTTATCTGGTTTTGTTTCCCAACAAAATTGGCCAAACAAGTTGTGTCTCTGCCGAGGAAATGATTCGACCCTAGGTCGCCGCTTGGCCGAGAGATTGTCTAGAAAACTGACAAACCTTGACAAAACTTGGGCACCACGCAAATTAATGTCTATGTTTGCCCGTGTTAGGCTAGGCGGAAATAAGGCGGGTTTTTTTTTGAGGACGAGGGTCTGAAGTAGGACGGGGGTCTGAAGTAGGACGGGGGTCTGAAGTACGACAGGACGGGGGTCTGAAGTAGGAAGGGGGTCTGAAGTAGGACGGGACGGGGGTCTGAAGTAGGACGGGGGTCTGAAGTAGGACGGGGGTCTGAAGTAGGACGGGGGTCTGAAGTAGGACAAGACGGGGGTCTGAAGTAGGACGGGGGTCTAAAGTAGGACGGGGGTCTGAAGTAGGACGGGGGTCTGAAGTAGGACAGGGGTCTGAAGTAGGACGGGGGTCTGAAGTAGGACGGGGGTCTGAAGTAGGACGGGGGTCTGAAGTAGGACGGGGGTCTGAAGTAGGACAGGACGGGGGTCTGAAGTAGGACGGGGTCTGAAGTAGGACGGGGGTCTGAAGTAGGACGGGGGTCTGAAGTAGGACGGGGGTCTGAAGTAGGACGGGGGTCTGAAGTAGGACGGGGGTCTGAAGTAGGACGGGGGTCTGAAGTAGGACGGGGGCCTGAAGTAGGACGGGGGTCTAAAGTAGGACGGGGGTCTGAAGTAGGACGGGGGTCTGAAGTAGGACGGGGGTCTGAAGTAGGACGGGGGTCTGAAGTAGGACGGGGGTCTGAAGTAGGACAGGACGGGGGTCTGAAGTAGGACAGGACGGGGGTCTGAAGTAGGACGGGGGTCTGAAGTAGGACGGGGGTCTGAAGTAGGACTGGGGTCTGAAGTAGGACGGGGGTCTGAAGTAGGACGGGGGTCTGAAGTAGGACGGGGGTCTGAAGTAGGACGGGGGTCTGAAGTAGGACGGGGGTCTGAAGTAGGACGGGGGTCTGAAGTAGGACGGGGGTCTGAAGTAGGACGGGGGTCGTAAGTAGGACGGGGGTCTGAAGTAGGACGGGGGTCTGAAGTAGGACGGGGGTCTGAAGTGGGACAGGACGGGGGTCTGAAGTAGGACGGGGGTCTGAAGTAGGACGGGGGTCTGAAGTAGGACGGGGGTCTGAAGTAGGACGGGGTCTGAAGTAGGACGGGGGTCTGAAGTAGGACGGGGGTCTGAAGTAGGACAGGACGGGGGTCTGAAGTAGGACGGGGGTCTGAAGTAGGACGGGGGTCTGAAGTAGGACGGGGGTCTGAAGTAGGACGGGGGTCTGAAGTAGGACGGGGGTCTGAAGTAGGACGGGGGTCTGAAGTAGGACGGGGGTCTGAGGTAGGACGGGGGTCTGAAGTAGGACGGGGGTCTGAAGTAGGACAGGACGGGGATCTGAAGTAGGACAGGACGAGGGTCTGAAGTTTGGACAGGACGGGGGTCTGAAGTAGGACGGGGGTCTGAAGTAGGACGGGGGTCTGAAGTAGGACGGGGGTCTGAAGTAGGACGGGGGTCTGAAGTAGGACGGGGTTCTGAAGTAGGACGGGGGTCGTAAGTAGGACGGGGGTCTGAAGTAGGACGGGGGTCTGAAGTAGGACGGGGGTCTGAAGTGGGACAGGACGGGGGTCTGAAGTAGGACGGGGGTCTGAAGTAGGACGGGGGTCTGAAGTAGGACGGGGGTCTGAAGTAGGACGGGGTCTGAAGTAGGACGGGGGTCTGAAGTAGGACGGGGGTCTGAAGTAGGACAGGACGGGGGTCTGAAGTAGGACGGGGGTCTGAAGTAGGACGGGGGTCTGAAGTAGGACGGGGGTCTGAAGTAGGACGGGGGTCTGAAGTAGGACGGGGGTCTGAAGTAGGACGGGGGTCTGAGGTAGGACGGGGGTCTGAAGTAGGACGGGGGTCTGAAGTAGGACAGGACGGGGGTCTGAAGTAGGACGGGGGTCTGAAGTGGGACAGGACGGGGGTCTGAAGTAGGACGGGGGTCTGAGGTAGGACACGAGGTTCTGAAGTAGGACGGGGGTCTGAAGTAGGACGGGGGTCTGAAGTAGGACTGGGGTCTGAAGTAGGACGGGGGTCTGAAGTAGGACAGGACGGGGGTCTGAAGTAGGACGAGGGTCTGAAGTTTGGACAGGACGGGGGTCTGAAGTAGGACGGGGGTCTGAAGTAGGACAGGACGAGGGTCTGAAGTAGGACAGAACGGGGGTCTGAAGTAGGACGGGGGTCTGAAGTAGGACAGGACGGGGGTCTGAAGTAGGACAGGACGAGGGTCTGAAGTAGGACAGAACGGGGGTCTGAAGTAGGACAGGACGGGGGTCTGAAGTAGGACAGGACGGGGGTCTGAA
Organism: Physella acuta; assembly: GCF_028476545.2. Taxonomy (NCBI): domain Eukaryota; kingdom Metazoa; phylum Mollusca; class Gastropoda; family Physidae; genus Physella; species Physella acuta. The sequence continues at coordinate 879,329 of NW_026731876.1, forward strand.
GTAGGACAGGACGAGGGTCTGAAGTAGGACAGGACGGGGGTCTGAAGTAGGACGGGGGTCTGAAGTAGGACAGGACGAGGGTCTGAAGTAGGACAGGACGAGGGTCTGAAGTAGGACAGGACGGGGGTCTGAAGTAGGACAGGACGGGGGTCTGAAGTAGGACAGGACGGGGGTCTGAAGTAGGACAGGACGGGGGTCTGAAGTAGGACGGGGGTCTGAAGTAGGACGGGGGTCTAAAGTAGGACGAGGGTCTGAAGTAGGACGGGGGTCTGAAGTAGGACGGGGGTCTAAAGTACGACGAGGGTCTAAAGTACGAAAGGACGGGGGTCTAAAGTACGACAGGACGGGGGTCTAAAGTACGACAGGACGGGGGTCTGAAGTAGGACGGGGGTCTAAAGTACGACGGGGGTCTGAAGTAGGACGGGGGTCTGAAGTAGGACGGGGGTCTGAAGTAGGACACGAGGTTCTGAAGTAGGACGGGGGTCTAAAGTAGGACGGGGGTCTGAAGTAGGACGGGGGTCTGAAGTAGGACGGGGGTCTGAAGTAGGACACGAGGTTCTGAAGTAGGACGGGAGTCTGAAGTAGGACGGGGGTCTGAAGTAGGACGGGGGTCTGAAGTAGGACACGAGGTTCTGAAGTAGGACGGGGGTCTAAAGTAGGACACGAGGTTCTGAAGTAGGACGGGGGTCTAAAGTACGACGGGGGTCTAAAGTAGGACAGGACGGGGGTCTGAAGTAGGACGGGGGTCTGAAGTAGGACGGGGGTCTGAAGTAGGACGGGGGTCTGAAGTAGGACGGGGGTCTGAAGTAGGACGGGGGTCTGAAGTAGGACGGGGGTCTGAAGTAGGACGGGGGTCTGAAGTAGGACGGGGGTCTGAAGTAGGACGGGGGTCTGAAGTAGGACGGGGGTCTGAAGTAGGACAGGACGGGGGTCTGAAGTAGGACGGGGGTCTGAAGTAGGACAGGACGGGGGTCTGAAGTAGGACGGGAGTCTGAAGTACGACAGGACAGGGGTCTGAAGTAGGACGGGGGTCTGAAGTAGGACGGGGGTCTGAAGTAGGACTGGGGTCTGAAGTAGGACGGGGGTCTGAAGTAGGACGGGGGTCTGAAGTAGGACGGGGGTCTGAAGTAGGACGGGGGTCTGAAGTAGGACGGGGGTCTGAAGTAGGACGGGGGTCGTAAGTAGGACGGGGGTCTGAAGTAGGACGGGGGTCTGAAGTAGGACGGGGGTCTGAAGTGGGACAGGACGGGGGTCTGAAGTAGGACGGGGGTCTGAAGTAGGACGGGGGTCTGAAGTAGGACGGGGGTCTGAAGTAGGACGGGGTCTGAAGTAGGACGGGGGTCTGAAGTAGGACGGGGGTCTGAAGTAGGACAGGACGGGGGTCTGAAGTAGGACGGGGGTCTGAAGTAGGACGGGGGTCTGAAGTAGGACGGGGGTCTGAAGTAGGACGGGGGTCTGAAGTAGGACGGGGGTCTGAAGTAGGACGGGGGTCTGAAGTAGGACGGGGGTCTGAGGTAGGACGGGGGTCTGAAGTAGGACGGGGGTCTGAAGTAGGACAGGACGGGGGTCTGAAGTAGGACGGGGGTCTGAAGTGGGACAGGACGGGGGTCTGAAGTAGGACGGGGGTCTGAGGTAGGACGGGGGTCTGAAGTAGGACGGGGGTCTGAAGTAGGACAGGACGGGGGTCTGAAGTAGGACGAGGGTCTGAAGTTTGGACAGGACGGGGGTCTGAAGTAGGACGGGGGTCTGAAGTAGGACAGGACGAGGGTCTGAAGTAGGACAGAACGGGGGTCTGAAGTAGGACGGGGGTCTGAAGTAGGACAGGACGGGGGTCTGAAGTAGGACAGGACGAGGGTCTGAAGTAGGACAGAACGGGGGTCTGAAGTAGGACAGGACGGGGGTCTGAAGTAGGACAGGACGGGGGTCTGAAGTAGGACAGGACGAGGGTCTGAAGTAGGACAGGACGGGGGTCTGAAGTAGGACGGGGGTCTGAAGTAGGACAGGACGAGGGTCTGAAGTAGGACAGGACGAGGGTCTGAAGTAGGACAGGACGGGGGTCTGAAGTAGGACAGGACGGGGGTCTGAAGTAGGACAGGACGGGGGTCTGAAGTAGGACAGGACGGGGGTCTGAAGTAGGACGGGGGTCTGAAGTAGGACGGGGGTCTAAAGTAGGACGAGGGTCTGAAGTAGGACGGGGGTCTGAAGTAGGACGGGGGTCTAAAGTACGACGAGGGTCTAAAGTACGACAGGACGGGGGTCTAAAGTACGACAGGACGGGGGTCTAAAGTACGACAGGACGGGGGTCTGAAGTAGGACGGGGGTCTAAAGTACGACGGGGGTCTGAAGTAGGACGGGGGTCTGAAGTAGGACGGGGGTCTGAAGTAGGACACGAGGTTCTGAAGTAGGACGGGGGTCTAAAGTAGGACACGAGGTTCTGAAGTAGGACGGGAGTCTGAAGTAGGACGGGGGTCTGAAGTAGGACGGGGGTCTGAAGTAGGACACGAGGTTCTGAAGTAGGACGGGGGTCTAAAGTAGGACACGAGGTTCTGAAGTAGGACGGGGGTCTAAAGTACGACGGGGGTCTAAAGTAGGACAGGACGGGGGTCTGAAGTAGGACGGGGGTCTGAAGTAGGACGGGGGTCTGAAGTAGGACGGGGGTCTGAAGTAGGACGGGGGTCTGAAGTAGGACGGGGGTCTGAAGTAGGACGGGGGTCTGAAGTAGGACGGGGGTCTGAAGTAGGACGGGGGTCTGAAGTAGGACGGGGGTCTGAAGTAGGACGGGGGTCTGAAGTAGGACAGGACGGGGGTCTGAAGTAGGACTGGGGTCTGAAGTAGGACAGGACGGGGGTCTGAAGTAGGACGGGAGTCTGAAGTACGACAGGACAGGGGTCTGAAGTAGGACGGGGGTCTGAAGTAGGACGGGGGTCTGAAGTAGGACTGGGGTCTGAAGTAGGACGGGGGTCTGAAGTACGACAGGACGGGGGTCTGAAGTAGGACGGGGGTCTGAAGTATGACGGGGGTCTAAAGTAGGACGGGGGTCTGAAGTAGGACGGGGGTCTGAAGTAGGACACGAGGTTCTGAAGTAGGACGGGGGTCTAAAGTAGGACACGAGGTTCTGAAGTAGGACGGGGGTCTGAAGTAGGACGGGGGTCTGAAGTAGGACTGGGGTCTGAAGTAGGACGGGGGTCTGAAGTAGGACGGGGGTCTGAAGTAGGACGGGGGTCTGAAGTAGGACGGGGGTCTGAAGTAGGACAGGACGGGGGTCTGAAGTAGGACAGGGGTCTGAAGTAGGACGGGGTCTGAAGTAGGACGGGGGTCTGAAGTAGGACGGGGGTCTGAAGTAGGACAGGACGGGGGTCTGAAGTAGGACAGGACGGGGGTCTGAAGTAGGACAGGGGTCTGAAGTAGGACAGGACGGGGGTCTGAAGTAGGACGGGGGTCTGAAGTAGGACGGGGGTCTGAAGTAGGACGGGGGTCTGAAGTAGGACGGGGGTCTGAAGTAGGACGGGGGTCTGAAGTAGGACAGGACGGGGGTCTGAAGTAGGACGGGGGTCTGAAGTAGGACGGGGATCTGAAATAGGACGGGGTCTTAAGTAGGACATTTGTAAAAATCTCGATTTTTACTTTCTCGTATATACGTAGTATAGAGAAAGTATTGTAATCGTGCAAAAAAAAAAAAAATCGAGATTTTTACAAATCTCGACGTTTTACACCTCACTGATACGGAAAAACATAATTTTGCAATCTTGTCGTATGTCTCTCTGTGTGTGTGTGTGTGTGTCTGTGTCTGTGTGTCGGTGTGTAAACACGATTACTTGAGTACCGTTACAGCTAGGTTGATGAAATTTCATATATAAGTATTTTATCAAAATCGTAGATCCGTATCAACTTTTGAGCGAATTCCGATAACCGGAAGTGGTACTTTTTCTACTTTGAATTTTTCAAAAGCCTATAACTTGAGTACTATTTCAGATAGATAAATGAAATTTGAAATGTAAGTAAAAGATCTAATTCTCTACCTTCTGTCAAATTTTGAGTAATTTCCATTGACCGGAAGTACTTATTTACGCTATTTCCGATTTCTCAAAAAACGCATGTAAATTTATAAAGTAGTAATAATATTGCGCACTATTATGCGCTTTTTTATTTAGCGTTCACTTGGTGTGCATTTCTTTTTTCTACGAGATTATATTCTATTTTAAGAAATGTGAGTATTTAAAATGGATTAAAAATCATGTCTAGAAGTCTATATCCCGAGTTGCCATCCCCTGTAGTGTTATATTAGAATATTCGAGAAAGTTTAGGGGAGATCACTCCCGGTTTATTTTTTTTTTGCACGATTACAATACTTTCTCTATACTACGTATATACGAGAAAGTAAAAAAAGAATTCACAATAATGTAGGAATGAATGATTTTGAAACACTTTTGAGGAATGTAAAAATAAATGTGTTAATATTAATGTAGCAATGATTTATTTGTTTAGAAGAATGTAATAGTCTGAAGCGACTTTTTAAAAAAAAAAAAATCTGGATAAAAAAAAAACAGGTAGACAAAACCATGATTGAAAAAAAAACCCAGATGAATCCGTTCTTTCAGTTTTGAGGGTCTGCATGCTCTCTGTTGTAAATCTACAAAAACAACTGTAAATCTAGATAAAGAGTTGTAAATGTACACAAACAACCGTAAATCTACGCTAAACATTCATTGAAATAATTCCAGAACATTGTCCTTGACCTACCTTAAATTCCTTCTCCACTTCCGCTAACTTCATCATTTCCTGCCGGAGTTCAAAGGTCGTCATGATGGGGTCAGGGCTGGACAAGGCCATGTACGCAGGGCTGGCCAGGGCCCTGTAGGCGTTGAGCCGTGACCTTGACCGCTTTAATGAGTCGTAGTTTTGTTTGGTGACACAGTCCTGGCACTTGCAGGAGATGGGGTGTGGCTTCTCGATGGTGTGGTTCCTGGACAGGAACATCTGGATGATCTCGTGGTTGTTGTAGTGGGCCGCCAGGATCAGCGGCGTTATATCCGGGGGGAACTGGCTCTTCTCCTCCAGCCTGAAGAAGGCGTCCCCCCCACCCATGCGCCGCAGTTTGTCCTCCCCCGCCATGAAGTTGGGGTGCTCGATGATGAGCTTGACGATCTTGGTGGCGCCCTTGGAGATGGCGTGGAGCAGAGCCTCCTCGATGCAGTTGAAGCTGAGGTTGTCCAGCAAGATCTCGATGACGTCGAGTTTCTCCGAGTCTATGGCCAGGTGCAGGGCGTTGCGCCCCATGTAGTCCACACAGTTGACGTTGAGCGAGCTCTCCACCGAATCCTCTAGGGACTGACGTACGATACCCACGTCACCCAGGTAGGCGGCGTTAAGAAACACACGTTCTTCATCTGTCAGCTGCCGGGGGGGGGGGGAAGGAAAAAACAAAAGTTTTCATGACAACTGACAGGTTTAATAAAAAACTGAGAAGTGAAAATTGTCTGTAATTTTTTTTTACGGGACTTTGTTTTGTGGAATTATTGCCAGGACAAAACATTCTCTGGTCAAATATTTCAACACATTTTCTATGTGATGTTATGTGTTGATGTGGGTATATGATGTTATGTCTTGATGTGGGTATGTGATGTTATGTCTTGATGTGGCTATGTGATGTTATGTCTTGATGTGGCTATGTGATGTTATGTCTTAATGTGGGTAGGTGATGTTATGTCTTGATGTGATGTTATGTCTTGATGTTGGTATGTGATGTTATGTCTTGATGTGGGTATGTGATGTTATGTCTTGATGTGGGTATGTGATGTTATGTCTTGATGTGGGTATGTGGTGTTATGTCTTGATGTGGGTAGGTGATGTTATGTCTTGATGTGGCTATGTGATGTTATGTCTTAATGTGGGTATGCGATGTTATGTCTTGATGTGGGTATGTGGTGTTATGTATTGATGTGGGTATGTGGTGTTATGTCTTGATGTGGGTATGTGATGTTATGTCTTGATGTGGGTATGTGGTGTTATGTCTTGATGTGGGTATGTGATGTTATGTATTGATGTGGGTATGTGATGTTATGTCTTGATGTGGGTATGTGATGTTATGTCTTGATGTGGCTATGTGATGTTATGTCTTAATGTGGGTAGGTGATGTTATGTCTTGATGTGGGTATGTGATGTTATGTCTTAATGTGGGTAGGTGATGTTATGTCTTGATGTGGGTATGTGATGTTATGTATTGATGTGGGTATGTGGTGTTATGTCTTGATGTGGGTATGTGATGTTATGTCTTAATGTGGGTAGGTGATGTTATGTCTTGATGTGGCTATGTGATGTTATGTCTTAATGTGGGTAGGTGATGTTATGTCTTGATGTGGGTATGTGATGTTATGTCTTAATGTGGGTAGGTGATGTTATGTCTTGATGTGGGTAGGTGATGTTATGTCTTGATGTGGGTAGGTGATGTTATGTCTTGATGTGGCTATGTGATGTTATGTATTGATGTGGGTATGTGATGTTATGTCTTGATGTGGGTAGGTGATGTTATGTCTTGATGTGGCTATGTGATGTTATGTATTGATGTGGGTATGTGATGTTATGTCTTGATGTGGGTATGTGATGTTATGTCTTGATGTGGGTAGGTGATGTTATGTCTTGATGTGGCTATGTGATGTTATGTCTTGATGTGGCTATGTGATGTTATGTCTTGATGTGGGTATGTGATGTTATGTCTTGATGTGGGTATGTGATGTTATGTCTTGATGTGGGTAGGTGATGTTATGTCTTGATGTGGGTATGTGATGTTATGTATTGATGTGGGTATGTGGTGTTATGTCTTGATGTGGGTATGTGGTGTTATGTCTTGATGTGGTATGTGATGTTATGTCTTGATGTGGGTATGTGATGTTATGTCTTGATGTGGGTATGTGGTGTTATGTCTTGATGTGGCTATGTGATGTTATGTCTTGATGTGGGTATGTGATGTTATGTCTTGATGTGGGTATGTGATGTTATGTCTTGATGTGGGTAGGTGATGTTATGTCTTGATGTGATGTTATGTCTTGATGTGGTATGTGATGTTATGTCTTGATGTGGCTATGTGATGTTATGTCGTGATGTGGGTATGTGATGTTATGTCTTGATGTGGGTATGTGGTGTTATGTCTTGATGTGGCTATGTGATGTTATGTCTTGATGTGGGTATGTGATGTTATGTCTTGATGTGGTATGTGATGTTATGTCTTGATGTGGCTATGTGATGTTATGTCTTGATGTGGGTATGTGATGTTATGTCTTGATGTGGGTAGGTGATGTTATGTCTTGATGTGGCTATGTGATGTTATGTCTTGATGTGGGTATGTGATGTTATGTCTTGATGTGGGTATGTGATGTTATGTCTTGATGTGGGTAGGTGATGTTATGTCTTGATGTGATGTTATGTCTTGATGTGGTATGTGATGTTATGTCTTGATGTGGTATGTGGTGTTATGTCTTGATGTGGGTAGGTGATGTTATGTCTTGATGTGGCTATGTGATGTTATGTCTTGATGTGGGTATGTGATGTTATGTCTTGATGTGGGTATGTGATGTTATGTCTTGATGTGGGTAGGTGATGTTATGTCTTAATGTGGGTAGGTGATGTTATGTCTTGATGTGATGTTATGTCTTGATGTTGGTATGTGATGTTATGTCTTGATGTGGGTATGTGATGTTATGTCTTGATGTGGGTATGTGATGTTATGTCTTGATGTGGGTATGTGGTGTTATGTCTTGATGTGGGTAGGTGATGTTATGTCTTGATGTGGCTATGTGATGTTATGTCTTAATGTGGGTATGCGATGTTATGTCTTGATGTGGGTATGTGGTGTTATGTATTGATGTGGGTATGTGGTGTTATGTCTTGATGTGGGTATGTGATGTTATGTCTTGATGTGGGTATGTGGTGTTATGTCTTGATGTGGGTATGTGATGTTATGTATTGATGTGGGTATGTGATGTTATGTCTTGATGTGGGTATGTGATGTTATGTCTTGATGTGGCTATGTGATGTTATGTCTTAATGTGGGTAGGTGATGTTATGTCTTGATGTGGGTATGTGATGTTATGTCTTAATGTGGGTAGGTGATGTTATGTCTTGATGTGGGTATGTGATGTTATGTATTGATGTGGGTATGTGGTGTTATGTCTTGATGTGGGTATGTGATGTTATGTCTTAATGTGGGTAGGTGATGTTATGTCTTGATGTGGCTATGTGATGTTATGTCTTAATGTGGGTAGGTGATGTTATGTCTTGATGTGGGTATGTGATGTTATGTCTTAATGTGGGTAGGTGATGTTATGTCTTGATGTGGGTATGTGGTGTTATGTCTTGATGTGGGTAGGTGATGTTATGTCTTGATGTGGCTATGTGATGTTATGTATTGATGTGGGTATGTGATGGTATGTCTTGATGTGGGTAGGTGATGTTATGTCTTGATGTGGCTATGTGATGTTATGTATTGATGTGGGTATGTGATGTTATGTCTTGATGTGGGTATGTGATGTTATGTCTTGATGTGGGTAGGTGATGTTATGTCTTGATGTGGCTATGTGATGTTATGTCTTGATGTGGCTATGTGATGTTATGTCTTGATGTGGGTATGTGATGTTATGTCTTGATGTGGGTATGTGATGTTATGTCTTGATGTGGGTAGGTGATGTTATGTCTTGATGTGGGTATGTGATGTTATGTATTGATGTGGGTATGTGGTGTTATGTCTTGATGTGGGTATGTGGTGTTATGTCTTGATGTGGTATGTGATGTTATGTCTTGATGTGGGTATGTGATGTTATGTCTTGATGTGGGTATGTGGTGTTATGTCTTGATGTGGCTATGTGATGTTATGTCTTGATGTGGGTATGTGATGTTATGTCTTGATGTGGGTATGTGATGTTATGTCTTGATGTGGGTAGGTGATGTTATGTCTTGATGTGATGTTATGTCTTGATGTGGTATGTGATGTTATGTCTTGATGTGGCTATGTGATGTTATGTCTTGATGTGGGTATGTGATGTTATGTCTTGATGTGGGTATGTGGTGTTATGTCTTGATGTGGCTATGTGATGTTATGTCTTGATGTGGGTATGTGATGTTATGTCTTGATGTGGTATGTGATGTTATGTCTTGATGTGGCTATGTGATGTTATGTCTTGATGTGGGTATGTGATGTTATGTCTTGATGTGGGTAGGTGATGTTATGTCTTGATGTGGCTATGTGATGTTATGTCTTGATGTGGGTATGTGATGTTATGTCTTGATGTGGGTATGTGATGTTATGTCTTGATGTGGGTAGGTGATGTTATGTCTTGATGTGATGTTATGTCTTGATGTGGTATGTGATGTTATGTCTTGATGTGGTATGTGGTGTTATGTCTTGATGTGGGTAGGTGATGTTATGTCTTGATGTGGCTATGTGATGTTATGTCTTGATGTGGGTATGTGATGTTATGTCTTGATGTGGGTATGTGATGTTATGTCTTGATGTGGGTAGGTGATGTTATGTCTTGATGTGATGTTATGTCTTGATGTGGTATGTGATGTTATGTCTTGATGTGGCTATGTGATGTTATGTCTTGATGTGGGTATGTGGTGTTATGTCTTGATGTGGCTATGTGATGTTATGTCTTGATGTGGGTAGGTGATGTTATGTCTTGATGTGGGTAGGTTAGGTAGAGTTGTGTGGTTGAAAATGTGTTGGTGCGGGTGTGTGGATACACGTATATATGTAAAATTATGTAGGTGGGATGGTAGTAGCAGGCTTATGGCTCCAATGACTAATCTACACCTTAGCCTAACCACGGTGACTAATCTTCACCTTAACCTAACCATGACAACTGAAGTGAAACTAGCTAGACCAGCCTTAACTGACGGATCTCGACGAACTGGCTAAACTTTCAGAGACCAACTTTTTACAAACTTTTGTCTTATTCACAACGGCTGTTTCTAAAAATTGGTTTCCGAAAACAACGAAATAATATCTAATTTTAGTATAATTAAATATTAATTACTCCTAAAAATCAATTAAAAGATTACAAAAATTAAAAAAGGAGATGATATGATTAATCTCTAGCGAACACCCCATCTACCTTGCTACAACCTATTGGTCACGGGTGGTTGGTTTGACGAGCATGGACGTCCAGGTATAATGACCCCTCTGGGACCGTAGGGCCAACACCGTTAACTAAATAAATGGGACCCCAAGCGTAGGACCAACACCGTTAACTAAAGAAATGGGACCCCAAGCGTAGGAAGTGTTTCTTCCAGACTTGTTTCTCCGGGGGGCACTTGAAATTTGGGGGGGGGGGGTCGGTAGACTTTCTTCGGGGAAGGGGGGCGGACACTGTTAAAAGTATGCCTGGAAGAAACTCTGAGCGTAGGACCAACACCGTTGACTAAATAAATGGGACCCCAACCTTAGGACCAACACCGTTAACTAAATAAAAGCTTACTGTAATAGAACACTTATTTTATTATTGCAGATTACTAAGAGAAATGATCTCTTTATTAAGAGAATTCCCAGAACAATATTTTCAGAACGGCTTAACATTTTAATATTAGAAACTATTTTTTTCAAGCTAAAACAACAACCGTAAAGGCTATTTAGAGAAGAGAGGGGACGGGCGGGCGGGGGACGGGCGGGAGATTAATGACGGTCGGGCGGCAATTCTGGGTGCTCCGATTAAACAATTTATTCCAGTCAAATGCTTTAGTAAGTTCAATCAATACAGACTTAAGTCAGGTACCAACAACCACGTGACCGGATCAAGTGACTGTCTCACGTGATACGGTCACGTGACCGCATCACGTGACTCTTGTATCACGTGACTGTACCACGTGACTGTACGCGACCAGGCAACTAAACAAGTAACCTAACGTAAGACTACATAAAGTAATCCGAATGGAACAAATGTATCCCAACATGTTTCGACCCAAGGTCTCCACCAGAGTGGGACGTGTAAAATTACAACGTCTCATCTGCTGGGGTAGTCAGCCCGTGTTTGGTTGTTGTAACAGCTGGATTTACACGTGGTCGCTCTAACGGAAATGTTCGTTGTCCAGCCAACCAATCAGTCTATGGCGGACAAATATTTCATCTAGTTTTTATCTTTGTACTCGAATGGTGGGCGCTGATGAAGGCCTTGGGTCGAAACATCTGATGTCATTTTAATTGTGTTTACATTTCGAGACTGCTAAAACGAACAGTTTAAAAACATGAATTGACAAATGGACGCAGTAAAGTTCCAAAACGAGGCTGCCGAAATGACCTTCACCTTGGCAAATGTTCTACCCATCAGGAACTGTAAGCCGTTCCCCAGGTAGGGGCCATTGAGGAAAGAGTTGTAGTAGAGAATTCTTTGGTCGTCTGCCTCTTCATAGCTGTCGTCTGCAACATTGTCCGCCTCGCTGAAAGATCCGACACGGAACATTTTAAATGTTCTCACGCCCAGACGAGGCCGGGCATTCTGCGACTAGAACAAACGGACTCAAATCTCCAGAGTTTAGGTATCGGAATTCAAAAAACAAAACTGCCAAATAAATACTTTACGATCACCCAGGTTTAGAAAATCCAGGTTTTGAATTAGCACCGCCACACATTAGCACAGAGAAATGGATTTTTGACGTGCGAACAGACTTCCGGCGTAGGAGAAGAAAACAGCCGAGGTTTAGTGTACACAAGTCGTTAGACGGGAATCACGTGACTACAAGAACACGACAAAACACATCTTCAGAAAAACGGGTTTGTTGCGCTAAAGGCTTAGAGTACTAGCCACCCCCCCCCTTTCCACCGTAACTAGTGACGTCATCAGCAGCAAAATGGCGAAAGCAGTGGAGTGTCACAGATCTAGCTAGCCACGGGGTGGGGCACCGCTGGGGTGGGGCAGGCCGCTGGGGTGGGGCAGGCCGGTACAGTGGTAAATTGGCCGAGGATTGATTAGCAGTTTGATGGGATTTATAAGGAATAAAAAAAAATATAAAAAATCCCGATGACAGCAAGAATTTATCTCACAGCTTGTCAAAAACGTCAGAGTAACGGCTAACAATTTACACCACACGTACGTCAGATTCACGGCTAACAATTTACACACGTACGTCAGATTAACGGCTAACAATTTACACACGTACGTCAGATTAACGGCTAACAATTTACACCACACGTACGTCAGATTAACGGCTAACAATTTACACCACACGTACGTCAGATTCACGGCTAACAATTTACACCACACGTACGTCAGATTCACGGCTAACAATTTACACCACACGTACGTCAGATTCACGGCTAACAATTTACACCACACGTACGTCAGATTCACGGCTAACAATTTACACCACACGTACGTCAGATTCACGGCTAACAATTTATACCACACGTACGTCAGATTCACGGCTAACAATTTACACCACACGTACGTCAGATTCACGGCTAATAATTTACACCACACGTACGTCAGATTAACGGCTAACAATTTACACCACACGTACGTCAGATTAACGGCTAACAATTTACACCACACGTACGTCAGATTAACGGCTAACAATTTACACCACACGTACGTCAGATTAACGGCTAACAATTTACACCACACGTACGTCAGATTAACGGCTAACAATTTACACACGAGCGTCAGATTAACGGCTAACAATTTACACAACTTTTGACTGTCCAACAGAACTCATGGAGTCGACACGCAACTTCCGGTCTTTCTACACAGCACTTTATAACAACCCGGCACAATTCTGTTTGCAGCCGGCAGAATCCAGTTTGTAGCCGGCAGAATCCAGTTTGTAGCCGGCAGAATCCAGTTTGTAGCCGGCAGAATCCAGTTTGTAGCCGGCAGAATCCAGTTTGTAGCCGGCAGAATCCAGTTTGTAGCCGGCATAGAACCTGCTTAAAGCCGGCAGAGCACCTGCTTAAAGCCGGCAGAAGCCTGCGTACATTCATGCAACAAGTGCTAGCAGCGCACGTAAAAAATCTGGGATAGATTGCCGGCCTTCACCCTGCCTTTTGAGTGATGTTAGAATACAAGACCCCACCCACCCCACCCACCCCACCCCACCCCGCAACTTCCATCGTGTCTAGACGGCCGTCATAGAAGAGACCCCCACCCCACCCCCTCCCTGGGGAGAGGACATATCCCACTCAGTTTTTATTAATAACTTTTACAGAACTTTAAATAGCTCACTTAGTTGGGAGTTTGAATATTTGTATATCTTGTATTTTTCTGGTGTTTATAGCGTACAGTCTGTAGTTCTTCACCAAGGTTGAGGTCAAAGGTTGAGGTCAAATCTCCTGACCTTGGAAATACGACTCGACGTGGTCAGCTGGTTATTTTAAAATGGTACCGTGTCCGGCTTGTGGTCGTCACCACGAAACAAATCAACTGAGAAACAAATCAACTGAGAAACAAATCAACTGAGAAACAAATCAACTGAGAAACAAATCAACTGAGAAACAAATCAACTGAGAAACAAATCAACTGAGAAACAAATCAACTGAGAAACAAATCAACTGAGAAACAAATCAACTGAGAAACAAATCAACTGAGAAACAAATCAACTGAGAAACAAAGCGGACATGACGTCACGCTCAGTGTCATCAACACATCCCAGCTCACGGCCCAGAGCCACATGTAACGGAGCTTGTGATTGGCCAGGGTAAAGCATGGCGTCTACTGACAAAACTTGACAAGATGGCGTCTACTGACTGACAAAACTTGACAACATGGCGTCTACTGACTGACAAAACTTGACAACATGGCGTCTACTGACTGACAAAACTTGACAAGATGGCGGCTACTCAGTAAAAAGACGAAAACCAATGTCTTATTCTGTGCGCTCAAAACACTAATGATCCATCGATCTTATCAATATGGTGGTCGCGTGGATTAGTGTAGTCACGGAGTGTCTGGTGCATTTAATCATCTGGTTCAATTAGTGCAACCGTCACTGTACTCAGTCAATACCCGCGTACGAGACTTGTCACACCAAACTTGTCACACCACCAACTTGTCACACCAAACTTGTCACACCACCAAACTTGTCACACCAAACTTGTCACACCACCAAACTTGTCACACCCCCAAACTTGTCACACCAAACTTGTCACACCAACCACCAAACTTGTCACACCACCAAACTTGTCACACCACCAAACTTGTCACACCAACCACCAAACTTGTCACACCACCAAACTTGTCACACCAACCACCAAACTTGTCACACCACCAAACATGTCACACCATCAAACTTGTCACGCCAACCACCAAACTTGTCACACCACCAAACTTGTCACACCAAACTTGTCACACCACCAAACTTGTCACACCAAACTTGTCACACCACCAAACTTGTCACACCAAACTTGTCACACCACCAAACTTGTCACACCAACCACCAAACTTGTCACATCAAACTTGTCACACCCCCAAACTTGTCACACCCCCAAACTTGTCACACCAAACTTGTCACACCACCAAACTTGTCACACCAACAAACTTGTCACACCAACCACCAAACTTGTCACATCAAACTTGTCACACCACCAAACTTGTCACACCATCAAATTTGTCACACAAACCACCAAACTTGTCATACCACCAAACTTGTCACACCAATAAACCCAACCACCAAACTTATCACACCACCAAACTTGTCAGTTCACACACCGGCCAACAGGTCACCGACCGAGTTCGATCGGTCGTGTTTACCTCATGTGTTTATTCCCCCCCCCCCCCCCCCCGCCCACATCACCCCAACCCCCTCCCCCACACGCCATTAATGACGTCACAATTAACAAGAACTTCGGTATTTAATTAGCGCCTGCACTCCCCCGTGTTTACAGCGACTTTTGCCGGAACTTGGCGGTTTTTTTTAATGCCGGTTCTACCCCACCCTCCCCTCCACACGTGGCCACATACTCCCCCCACTTCCATGCAATGTTATATAAAACGTTCATAGACAACATAACACATTGTATACACCTGTACTGAACAAACTTAGGACACATGTACATAACAGACCTTGCTTACGGGCGGCAATCAACCATGCCTACAGACGGAAATCAACCTTTCCTACAGACGGCAATCAACCTTGCCTACAGACGGCAATCAACCTTGCCTACAGACGGCAATCAACCATGCCTGCAGACGGCAATCAACCTTGCCTACAGACGGCAATCAACCTTGCCTACAGACAGAAATCGACCTTTCCTACATACGGCAATCAACTTTGCCTACAGACGGCAATCAACCTTGCCCACAGACGGCAATCAACCTTTCCTACAGACGGCAATCAACCTTGCCTACAGACGGCAATCAACCTTTCCTACAGACGGCAATCAACCTTGCCTACAGACAGAAATCGACCTTTCCTACAGACGGCAATCAACTTTGCCTACAGACGGCAATCAACCTTGCCGACTGGGCTAATCTATCTCGCTTGTCCACAACTTGCCCTCGTGCTGGACATTGATTAGCCCGAGTAGACGTTGATTGGACGCTAAAAATAAACATCTTTGTGCACAAGTTGGGGGGGCTCATTTAGAGGTGACACTACTGCTGGTAGTCTTGTGTTGGTCCCAGTGTTGCTGTGGTGGGTGTGGTGTTATGGTGTGGTGTGATGGTGTGATGGTGTGATGGTGTGGTGTGATGGTGTGGTGGGTGTGGTGTGATGGTGTGGTGTGATGGTGTGGTGTGATGGTGTGGTGTGATGGTGTGATGGTGTGGTGTGATGGTGTGGTGGGTGTGGTGTGATGGTGTGGTGTGATGGTGTGGTGTGATGGTGTGGTGTGATGGTGTGGTGTGATGGTGTGGTGGTGTGGTGGTGTGGTGGTGTTATGTGATGATGTGGTGGTGTGGTGGTGTGGTGTGATGGTGTAGTGTGATAATGCGGTGTGATGGTGTGGTGGGTGTGGTGTGATGGTGTGATGGTGTGGTGTGATGTGATGATGTGGTGGTGTGGTGGGTGTGGTGTGATGGTGTGGTGGGTGTGGTGTTACGGGTATGGTGTGATGTGATGGTGTGGTGTGATGTGGTGGTGTGATGGTGTGATGTGGTGTGATGGTATGATGGTGTGGTGTGATGGTGTGATGGTCTGGTGTGATGGTGTGGTGTGATGGTGTGGTGTGATGGTGTGGTGGTGTGGTGGTGTGGTGGTGTGGTGGTGTTATGTGATGATGTGGTGGTGTGGTGGTGTGGTGTGATGGTGTAGTGTGATAATGCGGTGTGATGGTGTGGTGGGTGTGGTGTGATGGCGTGATGGTGTGGTGTGATGTGATGATGTGGTGGTGTGGTGGATGTGGTGTGATGGTGTGGTGGTGTGGTGGGTGTGGTGTTACGGGTATGGTGTGATGTGATGGTGTGGTGTGATGTGGTGTGATGGTGTGATGGTGTGGTGTGATGGTGTGATGGTGTGGTGTGATGGTGTGGTGTGATGGTGTGGTGTGATGGTGTGGTGTGATGGTGTGGTGTGATGGTGTGGTGTGATGGTGTGGTGTGATGGTGTGGTGTGGTGTGATGTGATGGTGTGGTGTGATGGTGTGGTGTGATGGTGTGGTGTGATGGTTTGGTGTGATGGTGTGGTGTGATGGTGTGATGGTGTGGTGTGATGGTGTGGTGTGATGGTGTGGTGTGATGGTGTGGTGTGATGGTGTGGTGTGATGGTGTGGTGTGATGGTGTGGTGTGATGGTGTGGTGTGATGGTGTGGTGTGATGGTGTGGTGTGGTGTGATGTGATGGTGTGGTGTGATGGTGTGGTGTGATGGTGTGGTGTGATGGTTTGGTGTGATGGTGTGGTGTGATGGTGTGATGGTGTGGTGTGATGGTGTGGTGTGATGGTGTGGTGTGATGGTGTGGTGTGATGGTGTAGTGTGGTGGTGTGATGTGATATTGTGGTGGTGTTGTGTGATGGTGTTGTGTGATGGTGTGGTGTGATGGTGTGATGTGATATTGTGGTGGTGTGGTGGTGTGGTGTGATGGTGTGATGTGATATTGTGTTGGTGTTGTGTGATGGTGTGGTGTGATGGTGTGGTGTGGTGTGATGGTGTGGTGTGATGGTGTGGTGTGGGGGCGTGGTGTGATGGTGTGGTGTGATGGTGTGGTGTGATGGTGTGGTGTGATGGTGTGATGTGATAGTGTGATGGTGTGATGTGATGGTGTGATGTGATGTGATGGTGTTGTGTGATGGTGTGGTGTGGTGTGATGGTGTGGTGTGATGGTGTGGTGTGATGGTGTGGTGTGATGGTGTGATGGTGTTGTGTGATGGTGTGATGTGATAGTGTGGTGGTGTTGTGTGATGGTGTGATGTGATAGTGTGATGGTGTTGTGTGATGGTGTTGTGTGATGGTGTGGTGTGATGGTGTGGTGTGATGGCGTGGTGTGATGGTGTTGTGTGATGGTGTGGTGTGATGGTGTGGTGTGATGGTGTGGTGTGATGGTGTGATGTGATGGTGTGATGGTGTTGTGTGATGGTGTGATGTGATAGTGTGGTGGTATTGTGTGATGGTGTGATGTGATAGTGTGATGGTGTTGTGTGATGGTGTTGTGTGATGGTGTGGTGTGATGGTGTGGTGTGATGGTGTGATGTGATGGTGTGATGTGATGGTGTGATGTGATAGTGTGATGGTGTTGTGTGATGGTGTGATGTGATGGTGTGGTGTGATGGTGTGGTGTGATGGTGTGGTGTGATGGTGTGATGTGATGGTGTGGTGTGATGGTGTGATGTGATGGTGTGATGTGATGGTGTGATGTGATGGTGTGATGTGATGGTGTGATGTGATGGTGTGATGTGATGGTGTGATTTGATGGTGTGGTGTGATGGTGTGATGTGATGGTGTGGTGTGATGGTGTGGTGTGATAGTGTGGTGGTGTTGTGTGATGGTGTTGTGTGATGGTGTGATGTGATGGTCTGGTGTGATGGTGTAGTGTGATGGTATGATGTGATAGTGTGGTGGTGTTGTGTGATGGTGTTGTTTGATGGTGTGGTGTGATGGTGTGGTGTGATGGTGTGATGTGATAGTGTGGTGGTGTTGTGTGATGGTGTTGTGTGATGGTGTGGTGTGATGGTGTAGTGTGATTGTGTGATGTGATAGTGTGGTGGTGTTGTGTGATGGTGTGATGTGATGGTGTGGTGTGATGTGATAGTGTGGTGGTGTTGTGTGATGGTGTTGTTTGATGGTGTGGTGTGATGGTGTGGTGTGATGGTGTGATGTGATAGTGTGGTGGTGTTGTGTGATGGTGTTGTGTGATGGTGTGGTGTGATGGTGTAGTGTGATTGTGTGATGTGATAGTGTGGTGGTGTTGTGTGATGGTGTGATGTGATGGTGTGGTGTGATGTGATAGTGTGGTGGTGTTGTGTGATGGTTTGAGGCATCACTAAGCACATCCCAACTTCTCGTCTTCCACCCGTCCGTTCTCTCACCCACCTCACCCGTCCGTCCCCCCACCCAACCCGTCCGTCCCCCCACCCAACCCGTCCGTCCCCCCACCCGTCCCCCATTCAACCTAAAATTTCCACCACCCCCCTCCCCCAATTTACTTTTCTTCAAACCAACACTCTCGCCTCTCCATACCGTATAAGTGAGCAGGTATCGATTACACAAGTATCGATACCGGAAATGGCACCGATATTTCCTTCCACCCAAATGTTCATTTAAAATCCCATTAAACACCGCGTGGACTCTTACTTTCATTTGATTGTAGCCATTAGCATTGCATCGGTCTTGTCACATAATGAAATAATAGTCATCCTTCTTCTCGTCCAGTCCATGTTTTTAATCCTACCACACAGACCAGAAGCATTATGGGAGGTTTGGACCCAAGAAACACTGGGGGGGGGGGGGGGAAATGTGGGTGCCTGGGTCAAATAGATTTTATGTTACTGTGGGTCAAATAGCAGATTGTATTCTAGCTTAATCAAGTTTTATGTTTCAGTTAAGTTTGTAAATATTTGGGGGCAGATGGAGTAGAGTTGACGTGTAACCTCGATATACTTCAGTCAGTCAGAGCCCAGGATCCGAACTCGAAACTTTCTCGACAATTGTAGTGCACTACCACCCGACCACCCCAAGCG
This sequence comes from Physella acuta, assembly GCF_028476545.2. Classification (NCBI taxonomy): domain Eukaryota; kingdom Metazoa; phylum Mollusca; class Gastropoda; family Physidae; genus Physella; species Physella acuta. The sequence continues at coordinate 898,418 of NW_026731876.1, forward strand.
AACGACTGCTACTCATGAAGTCCTGAGATCGGATCCAGTGATTTAGTCCTTATGACGTCACTCAGACAAATTGATCAATTAAAAAGGTTCAGATCAAAAGAGGAAATTCGAGCAGTTTACAACACGGTTTAACACAAGTGACAACACGGTTTAGCACAAGTGACAACACGGTTTAACACAAGTGACAACACGGTTTAACACAAGTGACAACACGGTTTAACACAATTGACAACACGGTTTAACACAAGTGACAACACGGTTTAACACAAGTGACAACACGGTTTAACACAAGTGACAACACGGTTTAACACAAGTGACAACACGGTTTAACACAATTGACAACACGGTTTAACACAAGTGACAACACGGTTTAACACAAGTGACAACACGGTTTAACACAAGTGACAACACGGTTTAACACAAGTGACAACACGGTTTAACAGCAAGCATATTGTGCGGATTCTACATGACCTTTTCGATTACCATAAATGTTTGGAAATATTTTGATTCTGGAATTGTTTCCTAGCCTCTATAACATTGTTTAAAGCAAAAGGAAACCCAAGTTGAAGGTCAAGTAAAAAATGTCTAGAAAATGATTAAACTTTAACAAAGTCCAAACATTGTGGTAATTTTTGTGTCTACCCAGATGGTTTTAAGTTGCCAGATAAATATTGCGCGCGAGAGTCAAACATTTATTTCAATTAAATAGGAGCACAGAACAGCGAGTCGAACCTTTTTACATCAGGCGGTTAGATAGTTTTGTTTTACAGTTGTCTAGAGCGGTTAGATAGTTTTGTTGTCTAGAGCGGTTAGATAGTTTTGTTTTACAGTTGTCTAGAGCGGTTAGATAGTTTTGTTGTCTAGAGCGGTTAGATAGTTTTGTTTTACAGTTGTCTAGGGCGGTTAGATAGTTTTGTTTTACTTTTGTCTAGAGCGGTTAGATAGTTTTGTTTTACAGTTGTCTAGAGCGGTTAGATAGTTTTGTTTTACAGTTGTCTAGAGCGGTTAGATAGTTTTGTTTTACAGTTGTCTAGAGCGGTTAGATAGCTTTGTTTTACAGTTGTCTAGAGCTGTTAGATAGTTTTGTTTGTACAGTTGTCTAGAGCGGTTAGATAGTTTTGTTTTACGGTTGTCTAGAGCGGTTAGATAGTTTTGTTTTACAGTTGTCTAGGGCGGTTAGATAGTTTTGTTTTACAGTTGTCTAGGCCGGTTAGATAGTTTTGTTTTACAGTTGTCTAGAGCGGTTAGATAGTTTTGTTTTACAGTTGTCTAGAGCGGTTAGATAGTTTTGTTTTACAGTTGTCTAGAGCGGTTAGATAGTTTTGTTGTCTAGAGCGGTTAGATAGTTTTGTTGTCTAGAGCGGTTAGATAGTTTTGTTTTACAGTTGTCTAGGGCGGTTAGATAGTTTTGTTGTCTAGGGCGGTTAGATAGTTTTGTTTTACAGTTGTCTAGAGCGGTTAGATAGTTTTGTTTTACAGTTGTCTAGAGCGGTTAGATAGTTTTGTTTTACAGTTGTCTAGAGCGGTTAGATAGTTTTGTTTTACAGTTGTCTAGAGCGGTTAGATAGTTTTGTTTTACAGTTGTCTAGGGCGGTTAGATAGTTTTGTTTTACAGTTGTCTAGAGCGGTTAGATAGTTTTGTTTTACAGTTGTCTAGGGCGGTTAGATAGTTTTGTTTTACAGTTGTCTAGAGCGGTTAGATAGTTTTGTTTTACAGTTGTCTAGAGCGGTTAGATAGTTTTGTTTTACAGTTGTCTAGGGCGGTTAGATAGTTTTGTTTTACAGTTGTCTAGAGCTGTTAGATAGTTTTGTTGTCTAGGGCGGTTAGATAGTTTTGTTTTACAGTTGTCTAGAGCGGTTAGATAGTTTTGTTTTACAGTTGTCTAGGCCGGTTAGATAGTTTTGTTGTCTAGGGCGGTTAGATAGTTTTGTTTTACAGTTGTCTAGAGCTGTTAGATAGTTTTGTTTTACAGTTGTCTAGAGCAGTTAGATAGTTTTGTTTTACAGTTGTCTAGAGCAGTTAGATAGTTTTGTTTTACAGTTGTCTAGAGCGGTTAGATAGTTTTGTTTTACAGTTGTTTAGAGCATTTAGATAGTTTTGTTGTCTAGGGCGGTTAGATAGTTTTGTTTTACAGTTGTCTAGAGCGGTTAGATAGTTTTGTTTTACAGTTGTCTAGAGCGGTTAGATAGTTTTGTTTTACAGTTGTCTAGAGCGGTTAGAAAGTTTTGTTTTACAGTTGTCTAGAGCGGTTAGATAGTTTTGTTTTACAGTTGTCTAGAGCTGTTAGATAGTTTTGTTTTACAGTTGTCTAGAGCGGTTAGATAGTTTTGTTTTGCAGTTGTCTAGAGCGGTTAGATAGTTTTGTTTTACAGTTGTCTAGAGCGGTTAGATAGTTTTGTTTTACAGTTGTCTAGAGCGGTTAGATAGTTTTGTTTTACTTTTGTCTAGAGCGGTTAGATAGTTTTGTTTTACAGTTGTCTAGGGCGGTTAGATAGTTTTGTTTTACAGTTGTTTAGAGCGGTTAGATAGTTTTGTTTTACAGTTGTCTAGAGCTGTTAGATAGTTTTGTTTTACAGTTGTCTAGAGCGGTTAGATAGTTTTGTTTTACAGTTGTCTAGAGCGGTTAGATAGTTTTGTTTTACAGTTGTCTAGAGCGGTTAGATAGTTTTGTTTTACAGTTGTCTAGGGCGGTTAGATAGTTTTGTTTTACAGTTGTCTAGAGCTGTTAGATAGTTTTGTTTGTACAGTTGTCTAGAGCGGTTAGATAGTTTTGTTTTACAGTTGTCTAGGGCGGTTAGATAGTTTTGTTTTACAGTTGTCTAGAGCGGTTAGATAGTTTTGTTTTACAGTTGTCTAGAGCGGTTAGATAGTTTTGTTTTACAGTTGTCTAGGGCGGTTAGATAGTTTTGTTTTACAGTTGTCTAGAGCGGTTAGATAGTTTTGTTTTACAGTTGTCTAGAGCGGTTAGATAGTTTTGTTTTACAGTTGTCTAGAGCGGTTAGATAGTTTTGTTTTACAGTTGTCTAGAGCGGTTAGATAGTTTTGTTTTACAGTTGTCTAGAGCGGTTAGATAGTTTTGTTTTACAGTTGTCTAGAGCGGTTAGATAGTTTTGTTTTACAGTTGTCTAGAGCGGTTAGATAGTTTTGTTTTACAGTTGTCTAGAGCGGTTAGATAGTTTTGTTTTACAGTTGTCTAGAGCGGTTAGATAGTTTTGTTTTACAGTTGTCTAGAGCGGTTAGATAGTTTTGTTTTACAGTTGTCTAGGGCGGTTAGATAGTTTTGTTTTACAGTTGTCTAGAGCGGTTAGATAGTTTTGTTTTACAGTTGTCTAGGGCGGTTAGATAGTTTTGTTTTACAGTTGTCTAGGGCGGTTAGATAGTTTTGTTTTACAGTTGTCTAGGGCGGTTAGATAGTTTTGTTGTCTAGGGCGGTTAGATAGTTTTGTTTTACAGTTGTCTAGAGCTGTTAGATAGTTTTGTTTGTACAGTTGTCTAGGGCGGTTAGATAGTTTTGTTTTACAGTTGTCTAGGCCGGTTAGATAGTTTTGTTGTCTAGGGCGGTTAGATAGTTTTGTTTTACAGTTGTCTAGAGCGGTTAGATAGTTTTGTTTTACAGTTGTCTAGAGCGGTTAGATAGTTTTGTTTTACAGTTGTCTAGAGCGGTTAGATAGTTTTGTTTTACTTTTGTCTAGGGCGGTTAGATAGTTTTGTTGTCTAGGGCGGTTAGATAGTTTTGTTTTACAGTTGTCTAGAGCGGTTAGATAGTTTTGTTTGTACAGTTGTCTAGAGCGGTTAGATAGTTTTGTTTTACAGTTGTCTAGAGCGGTTAGATAGTTTTGTTTTAAAGTTGTCTAGAGCGGTTAGATAGTTTTGTTTTACAGTTGTCTCATGTGGTTAGATAGTTTTGTTTTACAGTTGTTTAGAGCGGTTAGATAGTTTTGTTTTACAGTTGTCTAGAGCGGTTAGATAGTTTTGTTTGTACAGTTGTCTAGAGCGGTTAGATAGTTTTGTTTTACAGTTGTCTAGAGCGGTTAGATAGTTTTGTTTTACAGTTGTCTAGAGCGGTTAGATAGTTTTGTTTGTACAGTTGTCTAGAGCGGTTAGATAGTTTTGTTGTCTAGGGCGGTTAGATAGTTTTGTTTTACAGTTGTCTAGAGCGGTTAGATAGTTTTGTTGTCTAGAGCGTTTAGATAGTTTTGTTTGTACAGTTGTCTAGAGCGGTTAGATAGTTTTGTTTGTACAGTTGTCTAGAGCGGTTAGATAGTTTTGTTTTACAGTTGTCTAGAGCGGTTAGATAGTTTTGTTTTACAGTTGTCTAGAGCGGTTAGATAGTTTTGTTTTACAGTTGTTTAGAGCATTTAGATAGTTTTGTTGTCTAGGGCGGTTAGATAGTTTTGTTTTACAGTTGTCTAGAGCGGTTAGATAGTTTTGTTTTACAGTTGTCTAGAACGGTTAGATAGTTTTGTTTTACAGTTGTCTAGAGCGGTTAGATAGTTTTGTTTTACAGTTGTCTAGAGCGGTTAGATAGTTTTGTTTTACAGTTGTCTAGAGCTGTTAGATAGTTTTATTTTACAGTTGTCTAGAGCGGTTAGATAGTTTTGTTTTGCAGTTGTCTAGAGCGGTTAGATAGTTTTGTTTTACAGTTGTCTAGAGCTGTTAGATAGTTTTGTTTTACAGTTGTCTAGAGCGGTTAGATAGTTTTGTTTTACAGTTGTCTAGAGCGGTTAGATAGTTTTGTTTGTACAGTTGTCTAGAGCGGTTAGATAGTTTTGTTTTACAGTTGTCTAGGGCGGTTAGATAGTTTTGTTTTACAGTTGTCTAGGGCGGTTAGATAGTTTTGTTTTACGGTTGTCTCGAGCGGTTAGATAGTTTTGTTTTACAGTTGTCTAGGGCGGTTAGATAGTTTTGTTTTACAGTTGTCTAGAGCGGTTAGATAGTTTTGTTTTACAGTTGTCTAGGGCGGTTAGATAGTTTTGTTTTACAGTTGTCTAGAGCGGTTAGATAGTTTTGTTTTACAGTTGTCTAGGGCGGTTAGATAGTTTTGTTTTACAGTTGTCTAGGGCGGTTAGATAGTTTTGTTTTACAGTTGTCTAGGGCGGTTAGATAGTTTTGTTGTCTAGGGCGGTTAGATAGTTTTGTTTTACAGTTGTCTAGAGCTGTTAGATAGTTTTGTTTGTACAGTTGTCTAGGGCGGTTAGATAGTTTTGTTTTACAGTTGTCTAGGCCGGTTAGATAGTTTTGTTGTCTAGGGCGGTTAGATAGTTTTGTTTTACAGTTGTCTAGAGCGGTTAGATAGTTTTGTTGTCTAGGGCGGTTAGATAGTTTTGTTTTACAGTTGTCTAGAGCGGTTAGATAGTTTTGTTTTACAGTTGTCTAGAGCGGTTAGATAGTTGTGTTTTACAGTTGTCTAGAGCGGTTAGATAGTTTTGTTTTACAGTTGTCTAGGGCGGTTAGATAGTTTTGTTTTACAGTTGTCTAGGGCGGTTAGATAGTTTTGTTTTACGGTTGTCTAGGGCGGTTAGATAGTTTTGTTTTAAAGTTGTTTAGAGCGGTTAGATAGTTTTGTTTTGCAGTTGTCTAGAGCTGTTAGATAGTTTTGTTTGTACAGTTGTCTAGAGCGGTTAGATAGTTTTGTTTTACAGTTGTCTAGGGCGGTTAGATAGTTTTGTTTTACAGTTGTCTAGGGCGGTTAGATAGTTTTGTTTTACGGTTGTCTCGAGCGGTTAGATAGTTTTGTTTTACAGTTGTCTAGAGCGGTTAGATAGTTTTGTTTTACAGTTGTCTAGGGCGGTTAGATAGTTTTGTTTTACAGTTGTCTAGAGCGGTTAGATAGTTTTGTTTTACAGTTGTCTAGGGCGGTTAGATAGTTTTGTTTTACAGTTGTCTAGGGCGGTTAGATAGTTTTGTTTTACAGTTGTCTAGGGCGGTTAGATAGTTTTGTTGTCTAGGGCGGTTAGATAGTTTTGTTTTACAGTTGTCTAGAGCTGTTAGATAGTTTTGTTTGTACAGTTGTCTAGGGCGGTTAGATAGTTTTGTTTTACAGTTGTCTAGGCCGGTTAGATAGTTTTGTTGTCTAGGGCGGTTAGATAGTTTTGTTTTACAGTTGTCTAGAGCGGTTAGATAGTTTTGTTTTACAGTTGTCTAGAGCGGTTAGATAGTTTTGTTTTACAGTTGTCTAGAGCGGTTAGATAGTTTTGTTTTACGGTTGTCTAGAGCGGTTAGATAGTTTTGTTTTACAGTTGTCTAGAGCGGTTAGATAGTTTTGTTTTACAGTTGTCTAGGGCGGTTAGATAGTTTTGTTTTACAGTTGTCTAGAGCGGTTAGATAGTTTTGTTTTACAGTTGTCTAGGGCGGTTAGATAGTTTTGTTTTACAGTTGTCTAGGGCGGTTAGATAGTTTTGTTTTACAGTTGTCTAGGGCGGTTAGATAGTTTTGTTGTCTAGGGCGGTTAGATAGTTTTGTTTTACAGTTGTCTAGAGCTGTTAGATAGTTTTGTTTGTACAGTTGTCTAGGGCGAGTAGATAGTTTTGTTTTACAGTTGTCTAGGCCGGTTAGATAGTTTTGTTGTCTAGGGCGGTTAGATAGTTTTGTTTTACAGTTGTCTAGAGCGGTTAGATAGTTTTGTTTTACAGTTGTCTAGAGCGGTTAGATAGTTGTTTTGTCTAGGGCGGTTAGATAGTTTTGTTTTACAGTTGTCTAGAGCGGTTAGATAGTTTTTTTGTCTAGGGCGGTTAGATAGTTTTTTTTTAAAGGTGAACTGTTTTGTTTTAGTTCAAAAAAGTTGTGACATTTTGTGATAGCTGAGAAAAAAGATTGTGGTCATTTGTCTGAGTTATTATTCTGAACTTGACGTTTGGATGAGTTGTGGTCATTTGTCTGAGTTATCATTCTGAACTTGACGTTTGGATGAGTTGTGGTCATTTGTCTGAGTTATCATTCTGAACTTGACGTTTGGATGAGTTGTGGTCATTTGTCTGAGTTATCATTCTGAACTTGACGTTTGGATGAGTTGTGGTCATTTGTCTGAGTTATCATTCTGAACTTGACGTTTGGATGAGTTGTGGTCATTTGTCTGAGTTATCATTCTGAACTTGACGTTTGGATTAGTTGTGGTCATTTGTCTGAGTTATCATTCTGAACTTGACGTTTGGATGAGTTGTGGTCATTTGTCTGAATTATCATTCTGAACTTGACGTTTGGATGAGTTGTGGTCATTTGTCTGAGTTATCATTCTGAACTTGACGTTTGGATGAGTTGTGGTCATTTGTCTGAGTTATCATTCTGAACTTGACGTTTGGATGAGTTGTGGTCATTTGTCTGAGTTATCATTCTGAACTTGACGTTTGGATGAGTTGTGGTCATTTGTCTGAGTTATCATTCTGAACTTGACGTTTGGATTAGTTGTGGTCATTTGTCTGAGTTATCATTCTGAACTTGACGTTTGGATGAGTTGTGGTCATTTGTCTGAATTATCATTCTGAACTTGACGTTTGGATGAGTTGTGGTCATTTGTCTGAGTTATCATTCTGAACTTGACGTTTGGATGAGTTGTGGTCATTTGTCTGAGTTATCATTCTGAACTTGACGTTTGGATGAGTTGTGGTCATTTGTCTGAGTTATCATTCTGAACTTGACGTTTGGATGAGTTGTGGTCATTTGTCTGAGTTATCATTCTGAACTTGACCTTTGGATGAGTTGTGGTCATTTGTCTGAGTTATCATTCTGACCTTGACCTTTTGATGAGTTGTGGTCATTTGTCTGAGTTATCATTGTGAACTTGACCTTTGGATGAGTTGTGGTCATTTGTCTGAGTTATCATTCTGATTTTGACCTTTGGATGAGTTGTGGTCATTTGTCTGAGTTATCATTCTGAACTTGACCTTTGGATGAGTTGTGGTCATTTGTCTGAATTATCATTCTAAACTTGACGTTTGGATTAGTTGTGGTCATTTGTCTGAGTTATCATTCTGAACTTGACGTTTGGATGAGTTGTGGTCATTTGTCTGAATTATCATTCTGAACTTGACGTTTGGATGAGTTGTGGTCATTTGTCTGAATTATCATTCTGAACTTGACGTTTGGATGAGTTGTGGTCATTTGTCTGAGTTATCATTCTGAACTTGACGTTTGGATGAGTTGTGGTCATTTGTCTGAGTTATCATTCTGAACTTGACGTTTGGGTGAGTTCAGATCGGACACAGCTTCTGGCGCTTACAGCTTTTTTGTCAACATCACATTTTTGTCAACATCACATTTTTGTCAACATCACATTTTTGTCAACATCACATTTTTGTCAACATCACATTTTTGTCAACATCACATTTTTGTCAACATCACATTTTTGTCAACATCACATTTTTGTCAACATCACTTTTTTGTCAACATCACATTTTTGTCAACATCACATTTTTGTCAACATCACATTTTTGTCAACATCACATTTTTGTCAACATCACATTTTTGTCAACATCACATTTTTGTCAACATCACATTTTTGTCAACATCACATTTTTGTCAACATCACATTTTTGTCAACATCACATTTTTGGTCAACATCACATTTTTTGTAAACATCACATTTTTTTGTTAACAACATTTTAAAATCAATTTAAAAAATGGTTACAGACTTTACCCCCCCCCCTCCTCTAGAATATCCTTCAAATCCCAGCAACAAACCACTAGCATCCGGGGAATGAAGACAAATCTTAAAACATCGACCACTTTTTATTCTTGTATTTGTGTCTTCGTATACGTTTTTTTTGTGTGTATTGAGTGTGCGTGTGTGTATGTGTGTGTATGTGTGTGTATGTGTGTGTGTGTGTGTTTAAGTAAATTAATCTCCAATGTGACCAAGTGACCAAGTGACCAAGCGACCAAGTGACCAAGTTTTCGCCGAACTATAATCACTGGTAGTCACTGTATACATCAGGTCATCTGAACACCTTAGTCAGTTAGGTAATTTCTGATTAGGTCACTGTATAGAATTAGGTCATTTGGTCTCAGTACACAGTTAGGTCATTTGGTCTCAGTATCCAGTTAGGTCATTCGGATTTGGTCACTTTTTTTCAGTGAAATCATTAAACAAACGTTGAGTTTCCAAAAATAAATAATCCTTTGTGATTGAAACGTAATTTTTTTTCAGGTACAATTCATTTAATTTTTGGCACGAGGGTTAAAATCGCGAGCAATTAATTTAAAAAAATCAGTTCAGTAATTAAATTAATTAACATAAGCTGCTGCTGGCTACGCTATTCAGCCAATTTGGCAAGTCACAGCCATAATGCGCTCAAAACAGAAGTCACTCTGGTCTGATATCTGCCCTTGTGGTCTGATATCTGCCCTTGTGGTCTGATATCTGCCCTTGTGGTCTGATATCTGCCCTTGTGGTCTGGTATCTGCCCTTGTGGTCTGGTATCTGCCCTTGTGTTCTGATATCTGCCCTTGTGGTCTGTTATCTGCCCCTTCACTTGTGGTCTGTTATCTGCCCCTTCACTTGTGGTCTGATATCTGCCCTTGTGGTCTGATATCTGCCCTTGTGTTCTGACATCTGCCCCCGTGGTCTGATATCTGCCCCCGTGGTCTGATATCTGCCCACAAAGTACTCGACCGCTCATGAGGTTTAAACACAACTTTAATTATAATCCTTATAATTATAGCTAATTAGAGTGATATCCAATTTATTATTCTCGGTTCACTGATTAAAAAATGTCTCAATGAGAAATCGATACAAATATTTGAACCTAATCGATACTTGATCAGATCAGACAGTCCAGCATGAATTGTGTACATTCAAAATTAGAGCCTCGTTTAGCACATCCCCACACACATGGATACAAGTCTACCTTATCACATCCCCACACACACGTGGATACAAGTCTACCTTAGCACATCTTCACACACGTGGATACAAGTCTACCTTAGCACATCCCCACACACATGGATACAAGTCTACCTTAGCACATCCCCACACACATGGATACAAGTCTACCTTAGCACATCCCCAAACCCCGTAGATACACGTGTACCTTAGCACATCCCCACACACCATGGATACAAGTCTACCTTAGCACATCCCCACACCCCGTAGATACAAGTCTACCTTAGCACATCCCCACACACATGGATACAAGTCTACCTTAGCACATCCCCACACACATGGATACAAGTCTACCTTAGCACATCCACACACACATTGATACAAGTCTACCTTAGCACACCCCACACATCATGGATACAAGTCTACCTTAGCACATCCACACACACATGGATACAAGTCTACCTTAACACATCCACACACATGGATACAAGTCTACCTTAGCACATCCACACACATGGATACAAGTCTACCTTAGCACATCCCCCACACACATGGATACAAGTCTACTTTAGCACATCCACACACACATGGATACAAGTCTACCTTAGCACATCCCCACACACATGGATACAAGTCTACCTTAGCACATCCAACACACACATGGATACAAGTCTACCTTAGCACACCCCAACACATCATGGATACAAGTCTACCTTAGCACATCCCCACACACACATGGATACAAGTATAGCTCAGCACATACCCACGCACATGGATACAAGTCTACCTTAGCACATCCCCACACCATGGATACAAGTCTACCTTAGCACATCCCCACACACATGGATACAAGTCTACCTTAGCACATCCCCACACACATGGATACAAGTCTACCTTAGCACACCCCCACACACATGGATACAAGTTTACCTTAGCACACCCCCACACACATGGATACAAGTCTACCTGAGCACATCCCCACACACCATGGATACAAGTCTACCTTAGCACATCCCCACACACATGGATACAAGTCTACCTTAGCACATCCCCACACACATGGATACAAGTCTACCTTAGCACATCCCCACACACATGGATACAAGTCTACCTTAGCACATCCCCACACACATGGATACAAGTCTACCTTAGCACATCCCCCCCACACACACACATGGATACAAGTCTACCTTAGCACATCCCCACACACACGAATACAAGTCTACCTTAGCACACCCCCACACATCATGGATACAAGTCTACCTTAGCACATCCCCACACACATGGATACAAGTCTACCTTAGCACACCCCCACACATCATGGATACAAGTCTACCTTAGCACACCACCACACATCATGGATACAAGTCTACCTTAGCACACCCCCACACATCATGGATACAAGTCTACCTTAGCACATCCCCACACACATGGATACAAGTCTACCTTAGCAAATCCCCACACACATGGATACAAGTCTACCTTAGCACATCCCCACACATCATGGATACAAGTCTACCTTAGCACATCCCCACACATCATGGATACAAGTCTACCTTAGCACACCCCCATACATCATGGATACAAGTCTACCTTAGCACACCCCCACACATCATGGATACAAGTCTACCTTAGCACACCCCCACACATCATGGATACAAGTCTACCTTAGCACATCCACACACACATGAATACAAGTCTACCTTAGCACATCCCCACACACATGGATACAAGTCTACCTTAGCACATCCCCCCCCACACACACATGGATACAAGTCTACCTTAGCACATCCCCACACACATGAATACAAGTCTACCTTAGCACACCCCCACACATCATGGATACAAGTCTACCTTAGCACATCCCCACACACATGGATACAAGTCTACCTTAGCACACCCCCAGACATCATGGATAAAAGTCTACCTTAGCACACCCCCACACATCATGGATAAAAGTCTACCTTAGCACACCCCCACACATCATGGATACAAGTCTACCTTAGCACACCCCCACACATCATGGATACAAGTCTACCTTAGCACATCCCCACACACATGGATACAAGTCTACCTTAGCAAATCCCCACACACATGGATACAAGTCTACCTTAGCACATCCCCACACATCATGGATACAAGTCTACCTTAGCACATCCCCACACATCATGGATACAAGTCTACCTTAGCACACCCCCACACATCATGGATACAAGTCTACCTTAGCACATCCCCACACATCATGGATACAAGTCTACCTTAGCACATCCCCACACACATGGATACAAGTCTACCTTAGCACATCCCCACACACATGGATACAAGTTTACCTCAGCACATCCCCACACACATGGATACAAGTCTACCTTAGCACATCCCACACACATGGATACAAGTCTACCTTAGCACATCCCCACACACATGAATACAAGTCTACCTTAGCACATCCCCACACACATGGATACAAGTCTTTCTTAGCACATCCACACATGGATACAAGTCTACCTTAGCACATCCCCACACACATGAATACAAGTCTACCTTAGCACATCCCCACACACATGGATACAAGTCTACCTTAGCACATCCCCACACACACGTGGATACAAGTCTACCTTAGCACATCCACACACACATGGATACAAGTCTACCTTAGCACATCCCCACACCATGGATACAAGTCTACCTTAGCACATCCCCACACATCATGGATACAAGTCTACCTTAGCACATCCCCACACACATGGATACAAGTCTACCTTAGCACACCCCCACACACATGGATACAAGTCTACCTTAGCACATCCACACACACATGGATACAAGTCTACCTTAGCACACCCCCACACACATGGATACAAGTCTACCTTAGCACATCCCACACACACACACACATGGATACAAGTCTACCTTAGCACATCCCCACACACATGGATACAAGTCTACCTTAGCACACCCCCCCACATCATGGATACAAGTCTACCTTAGCACACCCCCACACACATGGATACAAGTCTACCTTAGCACACCCCCACACACATGGATACAAGTCTACCTTAGCACATCCACACACACATGGATACAAGTCTACCTTAGCACATCCCCACACACATGGATACAAGTCTACCTTAGCACACCCCCACACACATGGATACAAGTCTACCTTAGCAAATCCCCACATCCCGTAGATACAAGTCTCCTTCGACTAAAATGAGATAGTACTACGGCTTACTGTAATGCAGGGGTCTCCAAACTACGGCCCGCGGGCCTGATGCGGCCCGCGAGGTCCTCTCATCTGGCCCGCGGAGATCTTTTTGTCAACGGAAAAAAAAAATTGTAGGTGGCTGAGGACACTTTGCCCAGAAAATTCAAAACAATTATTTGGAAATGTAGCTTTGGGTGCAAAACTTTTCAATCAAAGTACCTTTAAAATTTTGGAACAACATACCTGAGTGAACAAAATTTTCAAGATTGAAATATGTGAAGAACAATTTGAGAACAAACATGGACCTCGAGTGTGTTGTCGGCCCTCGACAGTGTTTCTTTCAGACTCTTTTCTCAGAGGGAGGGAGGGGGGGGCAGTTAAAATTTGTAAATATTTGACGGGGAGGGAGGGGTAGACATTGTTCGAGGGGCGGGGGGGGGGGGGGGGAGGCTTCGCCACCCCAAAGAGATGCATGGAAGAAACTCTGGCCCCCGAACTGATATTTGATAGTTAATGCGGCCCTCGGGCTGAAAAGTTTGGAGGCCTCTGCTGTAATGGAATGGGATGTAGAAATACCCCCCCCCCCCACCCCCCGATAGTTCGGCCCCTGAAGACGACTAGACAACACAGGAGACTCTCAAAGACAATAGAAGCACAGGTACGGGGGGGGGGGAGATTAGCGATATGTCTACAGGGTAGATAGTCTCCTGACAAATGTCATAAGCGTAAAAACTCACTTCCTGTTAAGAAATGTCAAAGATATAAAACTCACGAATTACAAATGCCATAAAAGTAAAAACTCACTTCGAAATGAAAAATGTCATAAATGTAAAACACACTTCCAAATGACAAATGTCATAAATGTAAGACTCACGTCGAAATGACAAATGTCATAAATGTAAAACTCACTTCCAAATGCGCTTCCTGGATCTTGGATGTCAACTTGATCCAGTGGATAAACCAGCCTTGAATCCAGTTGTTGACCAACCTGCCGTCAATATCCATGAGGTGTGTCGTGATGGCCAGCTGAAGGACACCCCGGGGCCTCAGGTAGATCTAAAGGTGGGCATCACGTGACTGAAGGGTGGAAACACCAGCAGACGCACCTGATCACATTAGTTGTTCTTGGAATTCCTGCCGTCTTCCCGCCATTTCCGTAGCGTACACCCCGCGGCATCAACTCCGTCATACGTGGGAGGGGGTGCACGGAGGGGTGGGGGTCGTGATTGGAGGAGGGGAGGGGTCTAAAATTGATGACAAGGAACAGATACTTGGAGGGGGATTAAGGGACGTAATCGCAGTTTGAAGGATGCGATTCATTTGGCTGGTGGATATTACATGGCGGTCGTTAATTTCATGAAGGGGAGCTAACTGCTCCAGCGTCACGGGCAAAATGAACAGACGACTTGGGCGGCCGTTGATTAAAAGTCTAATTACCATGATTGGTGGGCGGCTGGTGTGAGGGTCAGGCGGACGCTGCCCGGCCAGGTGCAGGCACTTCCGGCAGAGATTTGATTGGCTGGCAGAGTGTTATGGTCTGACGTAGGGGGGGGGGGGCGTTTTCTGGAAATTATGACCGGGTAAAAACCTCAAAACAGCCGGACAATTTCCATCACGTGATTTTCCGGTTTAGGGGAGGATTGTTCAATCTTGATGTAACGATTGTGAGATTGCACAATCTAAAAATCTGACGTTGAGTGGACTTGTCATCGATTGGTTTGTAGATGTCACGTGGGTATAGTGTCACGTGGGTGTAGAGTTACGTGGGTATACCACAACATCACCAACACAATCACCAACACAATCACCAACACAATCACCAACACAATCACCAAACACAATCACCAACACAATCACCAACACAATCACCAACACAATCACCAAAACAATCATCAACACAATCATCAACACAATCACCGACACAATCACCGACACAACCACGGGTATTTATCACTAGAGCAACCATGGGTACATCATCACAAAGTCATTTTATGACAGGCTTTAAATGACACGCCCTAAATGCCACGCCCTAAATTCTGCTGGTGGGCTGGTACGAGTTGACGTCATTAATGTCAAATGACGTCAGAACCTGAGATTCACATTAAGCTGGTATGTACAGGTGACGTCACGGTGTTAACCTTCAGTCGTCAACAGCTGACGTCACAGTCGTCAACATTAAAATCCAGGCTGCCAGTTGTGTGTGTGGTGGTTAGGGTCTGGGGTGGTTAGGGTGTGGGGGTGGTTAAGGTGTGGGGGTGGTTAAGGTGTGGGGGTGGTTAGGGTGTGGGGGTGGTTAAGGTGTGGGGGTGGTTAAGGTGTGGGGGTGGTTAGGGTGTGGGTGTGATTAAGGTGTGGGGGGGTGGTTAGGGTGTGGGGGTGGGGTGGGTGGTTAGGGTGTGGGGTGAGGCGGGGGAGGGTCGGTAAATCAATATAGGGGAGAAAGGGTGTGCTCAAGGTAGCTGTGATACCATGCTAAAAATAAACTGTTTATCTACCAAAAATGTGTCAAAATAGATAACTGCATTTCTCTCTCGTTAGATCAGAGAACAATCGTTTGATTTATTCCATGTGGGAGTACACTGATAGCTATCTGCTGTCCATTTTCACTTGACATACAGAAACACTTTTCACAGTCTATATTCTATAAATAGACATCATGACGTCAGATCTGATTCCAGCAGAGGCGTAGCGACCCTTCCCGGTGCCCGGGGACAAACTTTTCGATTTGCACCCCCCCTCAAGATTTTGATTTGCACCCCCGCCCCCCTCAAGATTTTGATTTGCACCCCCTCTCAAACTTTCGATTTGCACCCCCCTCAACCTTTCAATTTATTTTTCCAACCCATTTTGGCGCCCCCTAAGGTCGGCGCCCGGGGACATATGTACCCCCCGCCCCCCTCGCTACGCTACTGGATCACAGCAGTCAGAGTTCTCGCCTACAGCCCCTAGAGTTACAGCCCCTAGAGTTACAGCCCCTAGAGTTTCAGCCCCTAGAGTTACAGCCCCTAGAGTTACAGCCCCTAGAGTTACAGCCCCTAGAGTTACAGCCCTCCTAGAGTTACAGCCCCTAGAGTTACAGCCCCTAATGTTACAGCCCCTAGAGTTACAACCCCTAGAGTTACAGCTCCTAGAGTTACAGCACCTAGAGTTACAGCCCCTAGAGTAACAGCCCCTAGAGTTACAGCCCCTAGAGTTACAGCCCCTAGAGTTACAGCCCTTAGTTACAGCCCCTAGAGTTACAGCCCCTAGAATTACAGCCCCTAGAGTTACAGCCCCTAGAGTTACAGCCCCTAGAGTTACAGCCCCTAGAGTTACAGCCCCTAGAGTTACAGCACCTAGAGTTACAGCCCCTAAAGTTACAGCCCCACAGCCCCTAGAGTTACAGCCCCTAGAGTTACAGCCCCTAGAGTTACAGCCCTCCTAGAGTTACAGCCCCTAGAGTTACAACCCCTAGAGTTACAGCCCCTAGAGTTACAGCATCTAGAGTTACAGCCCCTAGAGTAACAGCCCCTAGAGTTACAGCCCATAGAGTTACAGCCCCACAGCCCCTAGAGTTACAGCCCCTGGAATTACAGCCCCTAGAGTTAAAGCCCCTAGAGTTACAGCCCCAGAGCCCCTAGAATTACAGCCCCTAGAATTACAGCCCCTAGAGTTACAGCCCCTAGAGTTACAGCCCCTAGAGTTACAGCCCCTAAAGTTACAGCCCCCACAGCCCCTAGAATTACAGCCCCTAGAGTTACAGCCCCTACAGTTACAGCCCCTAGAGTTACAGCCCCTAGAGTTACAGCCCCTAGAGTTACAGCCCCTAGAGTTACAGCCCCTAGACTTACAGCACCTAGAGTTTCAGCCTCTAAAGTTACAGCCCCTAGAGTTACAGCACCTAGCGTTACAGCCCCTAAAGTTACAGCCCCACAGCCCCTAGAGTTACAGCCCCTAGAGTTACAGCCCCTAGAGTTACAGCCCCTAGAGTTACAGCCCCTAGAGTTACAGCCCCTAGAGTTACAGCCCCTAGAGCTACAGCCCCACAGCCCCTAGAGTTACAGCCCCTAGAGTTACAGTCCCTAGAGTTACAGCCCCTAGAGTTACAGCCCCTAAAGTTACAGCCCCTAGAGTTACAGCCCCAGAGCCCCTAGAATTACAGCCCCTAGAGTTACAGCCCCTAGAATTACAGCCCCTAGAGTTATAGCCCCTAGAGTTACAGCCCCTAGAGTTACAGCCCCTAGAGTTACAGTCCCTAGAGTTACAGCACCTAGAGTTACAGCCCCTAAAGTTACAGCCCCACAGCCCCTAGAGTTACAGCCCCTAGAGTTACAGCCCCTAGAGTTACAGCCCTCCTAGAGTTACAGCCCCTAGAGTTACAACCCCTAGAGTTACAGCCCCTAGAGTTACAGCATCTAGAGTTACAGCCCCTAGAGTAACAGCCCCTAGAGTTACAGCCCATAGAGTTACAGCCCCACAGCCCCTAGAGTTACAGCCCCTGGAATTACAGCCCCTAGAGTTAAAGCCCCTAGAGTTACAGCCCCAGAGCCCCTAGAATTACAGCCCCTAGAATTACAGCCCCTAGAGTTACAGCCCCTAGAGTTACAGCCCCTAGAGTTACAGCCCCTAAAGTTACAGCCCCCACAGCCCCTAGAATTACAGCCCCTAGAGTTACAGCCCCTACAGTTACAGCCCCTAGAGTTACAGCCCCTAGAGTTACAGCCCCTAGAGTTACAGCCCCTAGAGTTACAGCCCCTAGAGTTACAGCCCCTAGACTTACAGCACCTAGAGTTTCAGCCTCTAAAGTTACAGCCCCTAGAGTTACAGCCCCTAGAGTTACAGCCCCTAAAGTTACAGCCCCACAGCCCCTAGAGTTACAGCCCCTAGAGTTACAGCCCCTAGACTTACAGCACCTAGCGTTACAGCCCCTAAAGTTACAGCCCCACAGCCCCTAGAGTTACAGCCCCTAGAGTTACAGCCCCTAGAGTTACAGCCCCTAGAGTTACAGCCCCTAGAGTTACAGCCCCTAGAGTTACAGCCCCACAGCCCCTAGAGTTACAGCCCCTAGAGTTTCAGCCCCTAGAGTTACAGCCCCTAGAGTTACAGCCCCTAGAGTTACAGCCCCACAGCCCCTAGAGTTACAGCCCCTAGAGTTACAGCCCCTAGAGTTACAGCCCCTAGTTACAGCCCCTAGAGTTACAGCCCCACAGCTACTAGAGTTACAGCCCCTAGAGTTACAGCCCCTAGAGTTACAGCCCCTTAAGTTACAGCCCCTAGAGTTACAGCCCTCCTAGAGTTACAGCCCCTAGAGTTACAGCCCCTAGAGTTACAGCCCCTTAAGTTACAGCCCCTAGAGTTACAGCCCCTAGAGTTACAGCCCCTAGAGTTACAGCCCCTTAAGTTACAGCCCCTAGAGTTACAGCCCTCCTAGAGTTACAGCCCCTAGAGTTACAGCCCCTAGAGTTACAGCCCCTTAAGTTACAGCCCCTAGAGTTACAGCCCTCCTAGAGTTACAGCCCCTAGAATTACAACCCCTAGAGTTACAGCCCCTAGAGTTACAGCACCTAGAGTTACAGCCCCTAGAGTTACAGCCCCTTAAGTTACAGCCACTGCCTCTGCTGGCCAGGCTCCATCAATCCAAATTGACGTCACATTTTTACAGAATGTGAATATCAATCAAAGAATCCTGACAATGTTTGTAATGGGATCCCAGCTGAGTTATTTACTTGCTCACACAGTGGAGTGTGCTGAGCACACTGTGACCTAGATTTTAAGTGTGTCTAACACACATGACGTACATGTTACGTGTGTCCACCACACCATGACGTACATGTTATGCAGGATGACGTCACGAGACGTGAAATGTTGGAAACCCCGACATACAACAAGATGCATGTCTTGCCACATACAGCATAGAATTTCTTGTCTGTGCACTATTTGGTAAGTCAAATTAGAATTTTAGAATTCAAATTTGTATTAAGTCGGCTAGACGGACGACTTTTTGGACTTGAAGAACGCGCTCTGAGGCGTGTCCCAGGGGGAGGGGTGTGAACGGCAGCGGCATGAATGCTGGCACATTGGTTGGTTAGGAGCACTTGGTATACGTAGGTATGACAGCGGCTGTTGTATGAAAACCGCTGTCCTATAACACCTTGTGTATGACAGCTGCTGTCCTATGACAGCTAATGTATGACAGCCGCTGTTGTATGAAAGCTAATGTATGACAGCCGCTGTAGATATAAGGTGCCATTACTGAAGCACTTCAGGACCTGTTCCATACAGACCAGGTTTAGGCTTTAAAGGTCATCTTCAAAGGATGTTGACGACGTAGATAAAGGATGTTGACGTGTATAAAAGATGTTGACGTGTATAAAGGATGTTGACGACGTGTATAAAGGATTTTGACGACGTATATAAAGGATGTTGACGACGTATATAAAGGATGTTGACGACGTATATAAAGGATGTTGACGACGTATATAAAGGATGTTGACGACGTATATAAAGGATGTTGACGACGTATGTAAAGGATGTTGACGACGTATATAAAGGATGTTGAAGACGAATATAAAGGATGTTGACGTGTATATAAAGGATGTTGACGACGTATATAAAGGATGTTGACGACGTATATAAAGGATGTTGACGACGTATGTAAAGGATGTTGACGACGTATATAAAGGATGTTGAAGACGAATATAAAGGATGTTGACGTGTATATAAAGGATGTTGACGTGTATATAAAGGATGTTGACGACGTGTATAAAGGATGTTGACGACGTATATAAAGGATGTTGAGGACGTATACAAAGGATGTTGACGACGTATATAAAGGATGTTGACGACGTATATAAAGGATGTTGACGACGTGTATAAAGGATGTTGACGTGTATATAAAAAATGTTGACGACGTGTATAAAGGATGTTGACGACGTATATAAAGGATGTTGACGACGTATATAAAGGATGTTGACGACGTATATAAAGGATGTTGACGACGTATATAAAGGATGTTGACGACGTATATAAAGGATGTTGACGACGTATATAAAGGATGTTGACGACGTATATAAAGGATGTTAACGACGTATATAAAGGATGTTGACGACGTATATAAAGGATGTTGACGACGTGTATAAAGGATGTTGACGACGTATATAAAGGATGTTGACGACGTATATAAATGATGTTGACGACGTGTATAAAGGATGTTGACGTGTATATAAAGGATGTTGACGACGTGTATAAAGGATGTTGACGACGTATATAAAGGATGTTGAGGACGTATACAAAGGATGTTGACGACGTATATAAAGGATGTTGACGACGTATATAAAGGATGTTGACGACGTATATAAAGGATGTTGACGTGTATATAAAAAATGTTGACGACGTGTATAAAGGATGTTGACGACGTATATAAAGGATGTTGACGACGTATATAAAGGATGTTGACGACGTATATAAAGGATGTTGACGACGTATATAAAGGATGTTGACGACGTATATAAAGGATGTTGACGACGTATATAAAGGATGTTGACGACGTATATAAAGGATGTTAACGACGTATATAAAGGATGTTGACGACGTATATAAAGGATGTTGACGACGTGTATAAAGGATGTTGACGACGTATATAAAGGATGTTGACGACGTATATAAATGATGTTGACGACGTGTATAAAGGATGTTGACGACGTATATAAAGGATGTTGACGACGTATACAAAGGATGTTGACGACGTATATAAAGGATGTTGACGACGTATATAAAAGATGTTGACGACGTATATAAAGGATGTTGACGACGGATATAAAGGATGTTGACGACGTATATAAATGATGTTGACGACGTGTATAAAGGATGTTGACGACGTATATAAATGATGTTGACGACGTGTATAAAGGATGTTGACGACGTATATAAAGGATGTTGACGACGTATATAAATGATGTTGACGACGTATATAAAGGATGTTGACGACGTGTATAAAGGATGTTGACGACGTATATAAAGGATGATGACGTGTATAAAGGATGTTGACGACGTATATAAAGGATACTTACTTGGACATGTCAGGTTATTGTCCTAGATAGATGTAGATTTATGCTGATGGTGTTGTTGGGGTGTTAGGGGTGGAATGTTGGTGTGGTGATGTTGATTGTATGATTGTATGATTGTTTCTATGAGATGTAGGTTTTAAAAATTAAGAATAAAATAGGACACCAAAATGGCGGACGGTTCTGTTAACGAAGGTGCCAAGGTGTAGCCGTCCGCCATTTTGAGCCGTGCTGCATGTGGGACCTACCTGAACGTCCTCGAAGTTGGTGAAGAGCGACCCCTGTGACGGCATGGCCGACGCCCTCTTGTCCGCCGCGCCATAGTCCAGGCCCCTGGAGGGGGAAGAGTAAGGAGAATTATTGTACACAATACAGGAGCCCAGGGTCTTCGCCATCACGGCACGCTCACGCTCGATCACCATGGCAAAGGTCTCTCAAGGTCACGGGGAAAACCTCACATCCGGTTCGTACACATAACTAGGTCAATCTTAAGTCACGTGAAATTAATCCAGGAATGTAGAACACAAGAACTAGAACAAACCACTGGCAGAAATATGCACGGAACAAATCTCTTAACACAAGAGCTATAGCAGGTGAGAACAGGTGGGACACAATAGACACACAGGTGTACAGGTGTCAACAGGTGGGACACAATGGACACACAGGTGTACAGGTGAGACACAATGGACACACAGGTGTACAGGTGTTAACAGGTGGGACACAATGGACACACAGGTGTAAACAGGTGGGACACAGTGGACACAGGTGTACAGGTGTTAACATGTGGGACACAATGGACACACAGGTGTACAGGTGTTAACAGGTGGCACACAATGGACACACAGGTGTGAACAGGTGGGACACAATGGACACACAGGTGTACAGGTGAGACACAATGGACACACAGGTATACAGGTGAGACACAATGGACACACAGGTGTACAGGTGTTAACAGGTGGGACACAATGGACACACAGGTGTACAGGTGGGACACAATGGTGTACAGGGACCTATCACACTCAGAACCTTCAACTGGGGGGGTGGGCTAGGAGATTTCATTCTAAGACAGGTGTCGTACAACAAAAATGAGGTCACGTTGACCTATGACCTCCAGAGCCTGTTGGCAAAACTTGTGGGTGGCCAAAAGTGGGGTCAATAAGGTCAGTTTTTAGAGTCATTAGATGTCAGTTGTACCGGCCCGGCGATCAAGGTCAGTCGTACTGGCTACTGTATATATATATATATATATATATATATATATATATATATATATATATATATATATATATATATATATATATATATATATATATATATATATATATATAATATCTTCGTGTATGTGTCAGTCTGTGTGTCTGCATACACGAACGCTTATTTCCTCTCTCAATCAGACAGAAAAAAATCTCCCTTCACAGGCTAACACCCCCCCCCCCCCCGCCCTACACCTCACGGATATGGACGTCAAACAAATCGCGAGGGACTCGAGAGTCCCCACCGGAGGTCCCCCCCCCCCCCACCGGTGAAGGCGGCTGGGACATAGTGCACTCACGGTGACAACATTTGAATAACCAAACACCGTGGCCAGTGCCGGTCTCTTGACACGCCGGAAACTGCCGGCAATACCACAAAATGCCGGAATCTAATTTTGGTGACCTACGGATTACATATGGGTGACCTACGGATTACATATGGTTGACCTACGGATTACATATGGATGACCTACGGATTACATATGGGTGACCTACGGATTACATATGGATGACCTACGGATTACATATGGATGACCTACGGATTACATATGGTTGACCTACGGATTACATATGGATGACCTACGGATTACATGACCTACGGATTACATATGGATGACCTACGGATTACATATGGATGACCTACGGATTACATATGGGTGACCTACGGATTACATATGGATGACCTACGGATTACATATGGATGACCTACGGATTACATATGGGTGACCTACGGATTACATATGGATGACCTATACATCACGTTTGTCTATAGGTGACCCTTGGATGGGTACTTGTGACCTAAGGACCACACCCTACCGTAGTGTGACGTCACTTCCTGGTGAAACATTTCACGGAAGACGAGATAGTCGCACGATGTACGCCGTTGCTAAGCAACGGTAAAATTTGAAAGAAAGTGTGTTTTACCTGTCTATAAAAGATATGCTTGGCTTCATCGCATGGTTGACCGCCTCCATGGCAGGCGAACCGACACACGCGCGCACACACACGCGCACACACACGGCGCAATTTAAAACGTGCTGCACTGGCCGGGCGCCATCTTGCCAGTCATTACAGCAGTGAGCTCGGCACATCCGTCTCTGCTAGCCACACGCGACTCAGTGCTCACCTTCAGCTCTGTCAAGGCTCGTCATGGCGCAGTTCTCCCCCCTCGTGGTGGGGGGGGGGGCGCTAGGTGCGGGCGTTTTGTTGGTTTTATAGACTTGACATTAGGTCACAGATCTAAACTTGATAGTCGTCTAGACCTAATCTTGACACAAAAAAACCGCGGACTAAAATCCAGGTTGATACGGCTAGGTGCGACAATGTTGATACGGCTTGGTGCGACAATGTTGATACGGCTTGGTGGGACAATGTTGATACGGCTGGGTGCGACAATGTTGATATGCCAATTAGGTCCGTAAAATGTTGATGTGCCTCAGTTAATTTTGCTAGGTCTTAGCTGGCGGATGTACCTAGATCTTTGCAGGTGCCTAGGTCGATGTGCCTAGGTCGAGGTGCATAGGTCGATGTGCCTAGTTTGATGTGCCTACTTTGATGTGCCTAGGTTGATTTACCTAGGTCGATGTGCCTAGGTCGATGTACCTAGGTTGATGTGCCTATGTTGATGTGCCTAGGTCGAGAAGCCTAGATCCTGACAGGTTGATGTGCCTAGTTTGATGTGCTGACAGAATTCCCACAAACACTGCACCATCCAACTGAAGAATAAAAACCTGCACCACCGACACCGCCATCTTAACCACAATGTGATATCCACCACCGATACCGCCTACCCAAAGACCCCCTCCCCCCATAGACCCCTCCCCTCAAAACCCCCCTCACCCCCCCCCCCCCCCTCCTCGCATATATTTCCTTCTGTTTTCCAGTTGCGAGCCAGCAGTGATTAGTTCCCCTCCCCCTCCCCCCCCCCCACTTCCAATTACATCATTAATTTGGTTTGTCCCTGTCACTTGAAGGGTGTACTTGTGTGGGGAGGTGAGTGATGTGTGGGGAGGTGAGTGATGTGTGGGGAGGGTGTGGGGAGGTGAGTGATGCATGGAGCCAGCAGACAATCAACAGTTGGCCGATGTTTGCCGGCTCTTGAAGAATTTCAGATTGGTCCAATGGCGAGTCAGCGATACAGCTCACGTGACTGGGGATTCGATCTGGCCATTTTTGATGCTCGAGTGTTTTTTGATTTTATCAAGTTTTTCCCTGTACACATCAACAAAAAGATGTGCTGTAAGAAAGTTGATTCGTTGTAAGAAAGTTGATTCGTTGTAAGAAAGTTGATTCGTTGTAAGAAAGTTGATTCATTGTAAGAAAGTTGATTCGTTGTAAGAAAGTTGATTCGTTGTAAGAAAGTTGATTTGTTGTAACAAAGTTGATTTGTTGTAAGTTTAGTGATTGATAGCAATCTGAAATTGCCGCCGTGTCTTGTAAATTTTGCCGTGCGGCAACACCTTGTTTGCCGCCGTGTCTTGTAAATCTTGCCGTGCGGCAACACCGTGATTGTCGGCGTGTCTTGTAAATCTTGCCGTGCGGCAACATTGTGATTGCCGCCGTGTCTTGTAAATCTTGCCGTGCGGCAACACAGCGATTGCCGCCGTGTGTCGGGTCCCCTCTAGACTGGTCAATGTTTATGGTCAGCCCAGCTGTAGCGTCCTGCACCCTACACCCTGCACCCTGCACCTGCACCTGCACCCCGTGCCCGCTACACGCATACATTAACCGGGATTGTAGTCTCACGTCTGCTGGCCCGGGGGACAGGATAGACCCTCCCCCTTCCCCTCCCCTCCCCCCTCAGGTGGGACAACTCAGCTGGGCGGTGTTTCGCGCGAGCCTGGCGCGCGCATCTCGCGTGAGGCTTGTGTTGCACGTGTGGCGGGACAATGGCGTGAGTAAAGTCTGGGGATTGTCACATGGTTGGTGCTAGTGTCATGTGGTTGGTGCTAGTGTCACGTGGTTGGTGCTAGTGTCACGTGGTTGGTGCTAGTGTCACGTGGTTGGTGCTAGTGTCACGTGGTTGGTGCTAGTGTCACGTGGTTGGTGCTAGTGTCACGTGGTTGGTGCTAGTGTCACGTGGTTGGTGCTAGTGTCACGTGGTTGGTGCTAGTGTCACGTGGTTGGTGCTAGTGTCACGTGGTTGGTGCTAGTGTCACGTGGTTGGTGCTAGTGTCACGTGGTTGGTGCTAGTGTCACGTGGTTGGTGCTAGTGTCACGTGGTTGGTGCTAGTGTCACGTGGTTGGTGCTAGTGTCACGTGGTTGGTGCTAGTGTCACGTGGTTGGTGCTAGTGTCACGTGGTTGGTGCTAGTGTCACGTGGTTGGTGCTAGTGTCACGTGGTTGGTGCTAGTGTCACGTGGTTGGTGCTAGTGTCATGTGGTTGGTGCTAGTGTCACGTGGTTGGTGCTAGTGTCACGTGGTCGGTGCTAGTGTCACGTGGTTGGTGCTAGTATCACGTGGTCGGTGCTAGTATCACGTGGTTGGTGCTAGTGTCCCGTGGTATCCCGTGGTGTGTGCTATTGTCACATAAATGGTGTTTGCGTCACCTTTTATATGGGAGCAGTGTTTTTTTTTCAGACATTTCCTGGGTGGGGAGGGGGGGCGACTAAATTATCCGGGTGTTAGGAGGCGCAGGCTGGTAAAAGTATATTCAGGTGGGGAGATGCTTGACAGAAACTGTAGGTGAGAGAGGTGAGGAGGGGGGGGGGGGGGGCTTGACAGAAACTGTAGGTGAGAGAGAGAGAGAGTAGATCTTTTAGTGACTTCCATTTTTTTTCTCTCTCTGTCTCTCTCTCTGTCACTCTCTCGTTTACTGTCTCAAGCTTCAGCCCACTAGCCAGAGGACAATAACTGTATCGAGCCCGGGTTCCGAACGCGAGACTTTCAGGTTTGCTGAGGTGCTGTCTACCACTAGACCACGGGGAGGGGAGAGAGTGCATGTACCACTTCACCCTCGTCAAGTCTGCACGTGCAGATGACCTTGACAGGTGACCGAGCAACCATGTGATATAATTAGTAATTAAAATATCGGCTTAAATACCTGGGGGAAATTGAATTCAATAATTAAATCAAAGGGAGGAAAACAAAATTTGAAAGCTGCCTCCAATTGGTGACCCATCCAAATGGTGACCCATCCAAATGGTGACCCATCCAAATGGTGACCCATCCAAATGGTGACCCATCCAAATGGTGACCCATCCAAATGGTGACCCATCCAAATGGTGACCCGTCCAAATGGTGACCCATCCAAATGGTGACCCATCCAAATGGTGACTCAACCAATTGGTGACCCATCCAATTGGTGACCCATCCAAATGGTGACTCAACCAATTGGTGACCCATCCAATTGGTGACCCATCCAAATGGTGACTCAACCAATTGGTGACCCATCCAATTGGTGACCCATCCAAATGGTGACCCATCCAAATGGTGACCCAACCAGTTGCAGCACAAGCACCCAACATCGTGATGGGCCCTGACAAAGTAATACGGCAACAACAAAAGATGAAATAACAGCATCACATACAGCAACAACAAAAGATGAAATAACAGCATTACATACAACAACAAAAGATGAAATAACAGCATCACATACAACAACAAAAGATGAAATAACAGCATCACATACAACAACAAAAGATGAAATAACAACATCAAATACGGCAACAACAAAAGATGAAATAACAACATCACATACGTCACTACACGCGCCAACACCAGTTCAGCTTTCACCGTTTACCAATTAGTGCAGTAAATAAGATTCATTTAGTCTACACACAAAATCATTGGTAAAAACTTATCGCAGTTATAAAATAAATGGAGTTTAAAAATCATTGAGCTGATCAAATAGCATTATAAATATATAATTACATATGTAGAACTCTGTTAAACAATGGGATTGTTTTCCTCTACCGTTGTTATATATATATATATATATATATATATATATATATATATATATATATATATATATATATATATATATATATATACATATATATATATATATATATATATATATATATATATATATATATATATATATATATAAATAAATATATATATATATATATATATATATATATATATATATATATATATATATATATATATATATATATATATATACATATATATATATATAAGTATTTAAATATATTATTTAGCAGTGTGGATAGAAGAGTTGATAATTGTAATAATTGTCATAAGTTGATACATTCATGATGTTAAACAGAGAACACTAGACGAAGCGGCAAAAAGCGAGGCCCAGCCTTAACGCTCTTCCGATCAAATCCTGCCCCCCCCCCCCCCCCCACCCCCATCGATCTTACTGTACGTACGTGGCACAACGTGATTAGGCGTGATCCATCGTGACACTTTGTCACGCCCGTAGATTACACAATAGATAATGAGCTTCTCTGTAGGACATCACCATACACGTGTCGGATAGGATGGGAAAGGTGGCAGGTCCCGGGGGGTGGGGGTCCCGGGGGGGGGGGGGGTAGGGCTACTGGGGTGGGGCTACTGCGGTGGGGCTACTGGGGTAGGGCTACTGGGGTGGGGGTCAGCTGGGGTGGCAGGTCCTGTGGGGTGGGGCTACTGGGGTGGCAGGTCCTGTGGGGTGGGGCTACTGCGGTGGGGGGGGGGTCAGCTGGGGTGGCAGGTCCTGTGGGGTGGGGCTACTGGGGTGGCAGGTCCTGTGGGGTGGGGCTACTGGGGTGGGGGGTCAGCTGGGGTGGGGGTCAGCTGGGGTGGGGCTACTGGGGTGGGGGCCAGCTGGGGTGGCAGGTCCTGTGGGGTGGGGGTCAGCTGGGGTGGCAGGTCCTGTGGGGTGGGGGTCAGCTGGGGTGGGGCTACTGGGGTGGGGGTCAGCTGGGGTGGCAGGTCCTGTGGGGTGGGGGTCAGCTGGGGTGGCAGGTCCTGTGGGGTGGGGGTCAGCTGGGGTGGCAGGTCCTGTGGGGTGGGGGTCAGCTGGGGTGGCAGGTCCTGTGGGGTGGGGGTCAGCTGGGGTGGCAGGTCCTGTGGGGTGGGGGGTCAGCTGGGGTGGGGGTCAGCTGGGGTGGGGCTACTGGGGTGGGGCTACTGGGGTGGGGCTACTGGGGTGGGGGGTCAGCTGGGGTGGGGATCAGCTGGGGTGGGGGTCAGCTGGGGTGGGGCTACTGGGGTGGGGGGTCAGCTGGGGTGGGGGTCAGCTGGGGTGGGGGTCAGCTGGGGTGGGGCTACTGGGGTGGGGCTACTGGGGTGGGGGGTCAGCTGGGGTGGGGGTCAGCTGGGGTGGGGCTACTGGGGTGGGGCTACTGGGGTGGGGCTACTGGGGTGGGGCTACTGGGGTGGGGCTATTGGGGTGGGGTGTTTACTAGGGTGTCTAGTGGGTTGTTGTGTAAGTTTGTGATTCATATGATGTGTGTGAACCATCCAAATGGTAGGTGTGTGTGTGTGTGTTGAATTTTGTGTTTTTTGTGTGTGTTTACATGTGTTGTATTTTGTGTGTGTTTTTGTGCGCTTGCGTGTGTTGAATTGGTGTGCTTTTTGTGTGTTTTGAGTTGTCTACTTTGTATTTTGAAATGAAAATTCACTAAAAAATAAAAATAAATTTGGTGTGTGTGTGTGGGGGGGGGGGGGGGGACACGACGACGTCCGATCCTCTTGTAATATATGCGGCGGGTGGGAGTGGGGGTTTAGAAAGTGTGAAGACACACTTTTACATTTGAGAAACTGTGAGAAACTGAATCATATTTTAAAAGACGTTTTGTGAATAGTAATACAACTGATACATACACACAACTATGACTGAGCTCAGTAAATATTTGAGAACGAAATTGTTGTTGACTCATTTTTGTGTGTCTAAATTCAATTCCAGGGTGATTGCAGGCTGTTTTACAGGCGGGGGGGGGGGGGGCAATTTTTTGTAACGCTGTGTGATGATAGGGAGGGGGGGGGGGGGGAATCGTCAATAAAAACGTGACGTCAAACCTCCAGCGGACTTGTTGTTCTAAACAAAGGGATAGAACTCAAAATGTTTTTAACGCGATTTTCTCCCTTGGTACATTTAGTCTTTAACAATCTACAAACTATGTGATAGTCTTAAGGGTACAGGGAGATGGGAGTCATGGTATTGTCATTTGTCACTTGCTAAGGTCACATTCTACTGTCACTTCCTATTGTCACTTGTCAATATTTGATTAAACATAATGAGTTATTATGTTGCAGTAAAGAAAACGAGAATGTATTGATTCTATTTTTGTTATTTTGTATTTTTAAAAATCAATATATATATATATATATATATATATATATATATATATATATATATATATATATATATATATATATATTTGTTATTACATTTTGGCTACCTTTCAATATTTTTTAAAGTTTTAGCTACAATTTGGTATTTTTTAAAATTTTGGCTTCATTTTTTTTTAAAATTTGGCTTCATTTAAAAAAAAATCTTTGGCTTCATTTTGATATTTTTAAAACTTAGTTATGAACTTAAGTATTTAATTATGGTATTTTGCATTTATTTAGTCATTGATTATTTAATTTAATTTTTTTTCTTTTAATTATGATACATATTTTGTATTTTATTCTGGTATTATGTATTGAAATGCGTTAATCTGTGTAAAATTATTTTGTATTTAATTATGTTAAAATAATATTGAAATAATCGTTGAAAACTTGATCATCTTACATTCCCAACGTTTATGTTTTTAGGGTTGCCACACCTCGCGTTGTAAACGTCAGACCACAAGACCACTGGACCATTGGACCACCATAACAGCAGACCACCAGACCACCAGACTACTGGACCACCAGACCACTTGACCAGACCACCAGACCACTTGACCAGACCACCAGACCACTGGACCACCATACCACCATACCACCAGACCACTGGACCACCAGACCACCAGACCACTGGACCACCAGACCACTGGACCACCAGACCACCAGACCACTTCACCAGACCACCAGACCACCAGACCACCAGACCACTTGACCAGACCACCAGACCACTGGACCAGACCACTGGACCAGACCACCAGACCACTTGACCAGACCACCAGACCACTGGACCACCAGACCACCAGACCACTGGACCACCAGACCACCAGACCACTTCACCAGACCATCAGACCACCAGACCACCAGACCACTTGACCAGACCACCAGACCACTGGACCAGACCACTGGACCAGACCACCAGACCACCAGACCACCAGACCACTTGACCAGACCACCAGACCACTGGACCACCAGACCACCAGACCACCAGACCACCAGACCACCAGACAACTGGATTACTTGACCACCGGACCACCATACCAGCAGACCACTGGACCACCAGACCACCAGACCACTGGACCACCAGACCACCAGACCACTGGACCACTGGACCACCAGACCACCAGACCACTAGACCACCAGACCACTGGACCACCAGACCACCAGACCACTTCACCAGACCACCAGACCACCAGACCACCAGACCACTGGACCAGACCACTGGACCAGACCACCAGACCACTTGGCCAGACCACCAGACCACCAGACCACTGGACCACCGGACCACCAGACCACCAGACCACCAGACCACCAGACCACCGGACCACCAGACCACCAGACCACCAGACCACCAGACCACCAGACCACCAGACCACCAGACCACCAGACCACCGGACCACCAGACCACCAGACCACCAGACCACCAGACCACCAGACCACCAGACCACTGGACCAGACCACTGGACCAGACCACTGGACCACCAGACCACCAGACCACTGGACCAGACCACTGGACCAGACCACTGGACCAGACCACAGGACCAGACCACCAGACCACCAGACCACTTGGCCAGACCACCAGACCACCAGACCACTGGACCAGACCACTGGACCAGACCACTGGACCAGACCACAGGACCAGACCACCAGACCACCAGACCACTGGACCAGACCACTGGACCACCAGACCACTGGACCAGACCACTGGACCACCAGACCACCAGACCACTGGACCAGACCACTGGACCAGACCACTGGACCAGACCACCAGACCACTTGACCAGACCACTTGACCAGACCACCAGACCACTGGACCACCGGACCACCAGACCACCAGACCACCAGACCACCGGACCACTAGACCACCAGACCACCAGACCACCAGACCACTGGACCAGACCACCAGACCACTTGACCAGACCACTTGACCAGACCACCAGACCACTGGACCACCAGACCACCAGACCACCGGACCACTAGACCACCAGACCACCAGACCACCAGACCACCAGACCACTAGACCACTAGACCACCAGACCACTTGACCAATGGACCAGCAGACCAGCAGACCACTGGACCACCAGACCACTTGACCAGACCACCAGACCACTAGACCACCAGACCACCTGACCACTTGACCAGACCACCAGACCACCAGACCACCAGACCACCAGACCACCAGACCACTTGACCAGACCACCAGACCACCAGACCACTGGACCACCGGACCACCAGACCACCAGACCACCAGACCACCAGACCACTGGACCACCGGACCACCAGACCACCAGACCACCAGACCACTTGACCAGACCACCAGACCACTGGACCAGACCACTTGACCAGACCACCAGACCACTGGACCAGACCACCAGACCACTGGACCAGACCACCAAACCACCAGACCACCAGACCACTGGACCAGACCACCAGACCACCAAACCACTTGACCAGACCACCAGACCACTTGACCAGACCACCAGACCACCAGACCACCAGACCACTGGACCAGACCACTGGACCACCAGACCACCAGACCACCAGACCACCAGACCACCAGACCACCAGACCACCGGATTACTTGACCACCGGACCAGCATACCACCAGACCACCAGACCACTTGACCAGACCACCAGACCACCAGACCACTTGACCAGACCACCAGACCACTGAACCACCGGACCACCGGACCACCAGACCACCAGACCACCAGACCACCGGATTACTTGACCACCGGACCAGCATACCAGCAGACCATTGGGCCACTGGACAACTGGACCACGAGACCACTGGACCAATGTTGTCTTTAGCCACCAGTCTGTCCCCGGCTAACCATCTGCCGACTCGTGCTCGCGAGATGACCAAAAAAAATATGCCCAGGTGGCCAGAGCAAATGGTAGCAAAGTTGCCAAATTTAAAAAGTTTTGGAAAAAAGCTACTATAACCTTTTAAACCAATTGTTTTTTTAATCCATTCCCATGAATATGCAAGGACCGGGACAACGGCTTGTGCCCCGGGGGAATGTAGGGTAAGGGGGGGGGGTCGTTCAAAATTATTTATGTAAAATTGATGAGGCTTTTAGAAAAAAAAAACGCTATTCGCTGAGTGTACTCAATTTCTTAGTGAAGGAAAAAAAAAGCTGAAAGTGCGACCATCATTTAGAGAAAAGTTAAAAGTAAAAGAGACATTTGTAACGATAACCTTGTCCTATCTAGCCATTAGCCCATCTAAACTTTAACCCCATTTAGCCATTAGCCCATCTAAACCTTAACCCCATTTAGCCATTAGCCCATCTAAACTTTAACCCCATTTAGCCATTAGCCCATCTAAACTTTTACCCCATCTAGCCATTAGCCCATCTAAACTTTAACCCCAACAATTAGCCCATCTAAACTTTAACCCCAACAATTAGCCAGATCTAATAGTTAGCCCCAACATACTATTAGCCCCATGTAACAATTTGCCCCCAAGTATTTATAAGCAAACACCTAAACCCAGAGGCCCTAATTATGTAAGCAACTGTTTTACTTCCTTACACCCCATATATGTAAGCAATCGATCCCCGCATTAGCACCCCATATATGTAAGCAACCGATCCCCGCATTAGCACCCCATATATGTAAGCAACCGATCCCCGCATTAGCACCCCATATATGTAAGCAATCGATCCCCGCATTAGCACCCCATATATGTAAGCAACCGATCCCCGCATTAGCACCCCATATATGTAAGCAGACACCGATCCCCGCATTAGCACCCCATATATGTAAGCAGACACCGATCCCCGCATTAGCACCCCATATATGTAAGCAACCGATCCCCGCATTAGCACCCCATATATGTAAGCAACAGATCCCCGCATTAACACCCCATATATGTAAGCAACCGATCCCCGCATTAGCACCCCATATATGTAAGCAACCGATCCCCGCATTAGCACCCCATATATGTAAGCAACCGATCCCCGCATTAGCACCCCATATATGTAAGCAGACACCGGTCGCTACACACTGACCCTATAAAAGCAGATTGATGTATAGAACTAGAGCTCTGAAATTACCTCCCCTCCTCCCCCACCGCTATCAAGATTTTAACCCGAGCATTTGAGAGAGAACATTCTGGAAGTTGACTCAAGGGGACCAGACACAGAAGTAATTTCCAGCTGAAAACTATTGGACTCTGTTCTAATGAACTCGGATTCAAACTCGAGACTTTAGGGATAGCAGTCTAGGCCATTACAAGTAGTTAAAACCCTACATTAATTTCAAAGACATTTGAAACCGCTATACAGACTAATTAGACCGACAAAAACCCATGAACCCGACTAGTTAGACCGACAAAAAGCCATGAAACCGCTATACAGACTAATTAGACCGACAAAAACCCACGAACCCGCTATACAAACTAATTAGACCGACAAAAACCCACGAACCCGCTATACAGACTAATTAGACCGACAAAAACCCATGAACCCCCTATACAGACTAATTAGACCGACAAAAACCCATGAATCCGCTATACAGACTAATTAGACCGACAAAAACCCATGAACCCGACTAGTTAGACCGACAAAAAGCCATGAAACCGCTATACAGACTAATTAGACCGACAAAAACCCACGAACCCGCTATACAAACTAATTAGACCGACAAAAACCCACGAACCCGCTATACAGACTAATTAGACCGACAAAAACCCATGAACCCCCTATACAGACTAATTAGACCGACAAAAACCCATGAATCCGCTATACAGACTAATTAGACCGACAAAAACCCATGAATCCGCTATACAGACTAATTAGACCGACAAAAACCCATGAATCCGCTATACAGACTAATTAGACCGACAAAAACCCACGAACCCGCTATACAGACTAATTAGACCGACAAAAACCCATGAACCCCCTATACAGACTAATTAGACCGACAAAAACCCATGAATCCGCTATACAGACTAATTAGACCGACAAAAACCCATGAATCCGCTATACAGACTAATTAGACCGACAAAAACCCACGAACCCGCTATACAAACTAATTAGACCGACAAAAACCGATGAACCCCCTATACAGACTAATTAGACCGACAAAAACCCATGAATCCGCTATACAGACTAATTAGACCGACAAAAACCCATGA
The DNA here is from genome assembly GCF_028476545.2 of Physella acuta. Classification (NCBI taxonomy): domain Eukaryota; kingdom Metazoa; phylum Mollusca; class Gastropoda; family Physidae; genus Physella; species Physella acuta. The sequence continues at coordinate 933,166 of NW_026731876.1, forward strand.
ATCCGCTATACAGACTAATTAGACCGACAAAAACCCAAGAATACGCTATACAGACTAATTAGACCGACAAAAACCGACGAACCCACTATACAGACTAATTAGACCGACAAAAAACCATGAACCCGCTAAACAGACTAATTAGAGCGACAAAAACCCATGAACCCACTATACAGACTAATTAGATCGACAAAAACCATGAACCCGCTATACAGACTAATTAGACCGATTAAAAGCCATGAACCCGCTATACAGACTAATAAGACTTACAAAAACCCATGAACCCACTATACAGACTAATTAGACCGATAAAAAGCCATGAACCCACTATACAGACTAATTAGACCGACAAAAACCCATGAGCCCACTATACAGACTAATTAGACCGACAAAAACCCATGAACCCACTATACAGACTAATTAGACCGATAAAAACCCATGAACCCGCTATACAGACTAATTAGACCGATAAAAACCCATGAACCCGCTATACAGACTAATTAGACCAACAAAAACCCATGAACCCGCTATACAGACTAATTAGACCGAGAAAAAGCCATGTTACTATCGCGCCATTAAAAGGTCAAAGGTCGCCTTACAAAGATCATGCACGAGCCTAATGAGCCAGGTGAAACGTGAGCAGTGAATGGGACGTTGGAGTGAGAAATCTCTGAGAACTGGCCGGTTAATCTAGCCGACGTGTGAACACTGCTCACATCTGATCTTCAAATCCACAGATTTGGAGGACATCCTGCTTTACATTTGTGGACATTTACACGTCAGAATTAGCAGATAGAAATACACATTTAACATACATATACACGTTTTTTTTACTGGGTAGTGTTTGTGTGTGTATGTGTGGGGGGGGGGGGGGGTGGCTAACAAGGTTAGGGAACTTACAAGGTTTGGGGAGGGGGAACCACCAATGTTTTTGCGGGAACCAAGGTTTTGGACGAGGGGAACCAACATATGCCGATCAGCTGGTGTGTTGTCTATCCACAGACGAAAACAAGGGGGGGGGGTATAAATATTGCCTGAGGTTATTTCCGTCAACAATCGTTACCATGGCAACGGCTGGCCATTACGTCTTGTTTATGTCACTGTTTAGCTACAACACATGTCAGCGGCTAGCTGTATTAGCTGGTGGTCAACTGTGGTCAACATTATATGGTGGTCAACTGTGGTCAACATTATATGATGGTCAACTGTGGTCAACATTATATGGTGGTGGTCAACTGTGGTCAAGATTATATGGTGGTGGTCAACTGTGGTCAACATTATATGGTGGTGGTCAACTGTGGTCAACATTATATGGTGGTGGTCAACATTTTATTGTGGTCAACTGTGGTCAACTGTGGACAACTGTGGACAACATTATATGGTGGTGGTCAACATTTTATTGTGGTCAACTGTGGTCAACTGTGGTCAACATAATATGGTGGTCAACTTTGGTCAACATTATATGGTGGTGGTCAATTGTGGTCAACATAATATGGTTGTGGTCAACATTATATGGTGGTGGTTAACATTATATGATGGTGGTCAACTGTGGTCAACATTATGTGGTGGTGGTCAACATTATATGGTGGTCAACTGTGGTCAACTGTGGTCAACATTATATGGTGGTGGTCAACTGTGGTCAACATTATATGGTGGTCAACTGTGGTCAACATTATATGGTGGTCAACTGTGGTCAACATTATATGGTGGTCAACTGTGGTCAACATTATATGGTGGTGGTCAACTGTGGTCAACATTATGTGTGGTAGTCAACTGTGGTCAACATTATATGGTGGTGGTCAACTGTGGTCAACATTATATGGTGGTGGTCAACATTTTATTGTGGTCAACTGTGGTCAACTGTGATCAACATAACATGGTGGTGGTCAACTGTGGTCAACATTATATGGTGGTGGTCAACATTATATGGTGGTGGACAACTGTGGACAACATTATATGGTGCTGGTCAGCATTTTATTGTGGTCAACTGTGGTCAACATTATGTGGTGGTGGTCAACTGTGGTCAACATTATATGGTGGTGGTCAACAGTATATGGTGGTCAACTGTGGTCAACTGTGGTCAACATTATATGGTGGTGGTCAACTGTGGTCAACTGTGGTCAACATAGCAAGACAAGTGCTGCTATATCTATACCGGCAAAGATTAAACCAAAAAAATGTCAAAACTTGTGCAACGTATATTCACCCAACCGTATCAAACATAGAAATTTGACAACATGAAAGTTAAAAAGCACTATCTAACATCTTTCCTACCCCCTCCCATTATAAGATGACAAAATACATGAGGAAAGTGTATGAGGAACGTGTATGAGGAAAGTGTACGAGGAAAGTGTACGAGGAAAGTGTATGAGGAAAGTGTATGAGGAAAGTGTATGAGGAAAGTGTATGAGGAAAGTGTATGAGGAAAGTGTATGAGGAACGTGTATGAGGAAAGTGTACGAGGAAAGTGTACGAGGAAAGTGTATGAGGAAAGTGTATGAGGAAAGTGTATGAGGAAAGTTTACGAGGAAAGTGTATGAGGAAAGTGTATGAGGAAAGTGTATGAGGAAAGTGTATGAGGAAAGTGTATGAGGAAAGTGTATGAGGAAAGTGTATGAGGAAAGTGTATGAGGAAAGTGTATGAGGAAAGTGTATGAGGAAAGTGTATGAGGAAAGTGTACGAGGAAAGTGTATGAGGAAAGTGTACGAGGAAAGTGTATGAGGAAAGTGTATGAGGAAAGTGTACGAGGAAAGTGTATGAGGAAAATGTATGAGGAAAGTGTATGAGGAAAGTGTATGAGGAAAGTGTATGAGGAAAGTGTATGATGAAAGTGTATGAGGAAAGTGTATGAGGAAAGTGTATGAGGAAAGTGTATGAGGAAAGTGTATGAGGAAAGTGTATGAGGAAAGTGTATGAGGAAAGTGTATGAGGAAAGTGTATGAGGAAAGTTTACGAGGAAAGTTTACGAGGAAAGTGTATGAGGAAAGTGTATGAGCAAAGTGTATGAGGAAAGTGTATGAGGAAAGTGTATGAGGAAAGTGTATGAGGAAACGAACCTCCACCAGCACCCAACCCCCCCCCCCCCATTGTACGAGGACGAAAGATCAAGTTCATCAGCACCCAAAAGTTGTTGCTCTTTGATTTAATATCTGGGACGGAAATAGAAACTTTTCTAACATTAGATTTCCATTTCTTTGTCTTGGCAGCTGTTTGGACGGCAGCGATTTTTGTAGGTCTCTCATTGACAAAATGGATAGATCTTATTTACACCACACACACGTAAAGTGGATACATCTTATTTACACCAAACACGTAAAGTGGATAGATCTTATTTACATCAGACACACGTAAATAGATCTTATTTACACTAGACACACGTAAAGTGGATAGATCTTATTTACCGATTCCCAATTTTTACCACTCCAATCGTCAAAAATCGATGCACCGTGAATCTTTCTTCAGGGGATTGGGGTTTAATCTCATGTCATAGGCAATACAACATGTTTACAACAGCTAGAAAACAATCAAACACACAGACAATCAAACACACGGAGAATCAAACACACGGAGAATCCAACAGACAATCTAACACATAGGCAATCCAACAGACAGACAACAGACAGACACTCCAACAGACAGACAACAGACAGACACTCCAACAGACAGACACTCCAACAGACAGACAATCCAACAGACAGACAACAGACAGACACTCCAACAGACAGACAACAGACAGACACTCCAACAGACAGACAATCCAACAGACAATCCAACAGACAGACAACAGACAGACACTCCAACAGACAGACAATCCAACAGACAGACAATCCAACAGACAGACAATCCAACAGACAGACAATCCAACAGACCGACAACAGACAGACACTCCAACAGACAGACACTCCTACAGACAGACAATCCAACAGACAGACAACAGACAGACACTCCAACAGACAGACAACAGACAGACACTCCAACAGACAGACAATCCAACAGACAATCCAACAGACAGACAACAGACAGACACTCCAACAGACAGACAATCCAACAGACAGACAATCCAACAGACAGACAATCCAACAGACAGACAATCCAACAGACAGACAATCCAACAGACCGACAACAGACAGACACTCCAACAGACAGACAATCCAACAGACAGACAACAGACAGACACTCCAACAGACAGACAACAGACAGACAGTCCAACAGACAGACAACAGACAGACAACAGACAGACAATCCAACAGACAGACACGACAACAGACAGACAACAGACAGACAATCCAACAGACAGACAATCCAACAGACAATCCAACATACAGACAATCCAACCGACAGACAAAGCAGCAGACATGAAGACATCATCCAATCATTGCTGTTTTCCTGAAACTAACCCTAATTAATGGGTGACTAATGGTGACTAGAGGTGAGTAGAGGTGACATGTGAGAACAGCGACTAGAATTTTCAGGATTTTAGGAAACCAGTCAACCGCGAGTATTAAAGTGATGACGACCTAAGCATGGGGTAAATCTCCAAACGGGTTGGTTACACGTGATGGTAATTCTAACATGGGGTAGATCTTCAAACGGGTTGGTTACCCCGAAACTTCCGGCGGGGCGCACAGAAATGAAAATTGTTCAAGCGCTCTAGCCAATCAGCACCACGCTAATCACGCAGCTATGTAAACTTCGGGGAACTAGTGACGTCACAGCGCGTAAATTAGCACGTGCGTTCGTCTCGTGCTATTCTTTAGGTCACGTGCCCCTTGTTATTTCCCACATTCCATTTTTAAATCAGCCAATCAAAAATTTTAAAAACGAAAATGAGGAAATCGACTCATTTCTAACTTCTTGTTACTACACTAAAGGCGGGGGTGGTGTGGGGAGGGGATGTGGGGTGGTGTGGGGAGGGGTGTGGGGGTGGTGTAGGGGTGGTGTGGGGGTGGTGTGGGGGTGGTGTGGGGGTGGTGTGGGGGTGGTGTGGGGGTGGTGTGGGGGTGGTGTAGGGGTGGTGTAGGGGTGGTGTGGGGGTGGTGTAGGGGTGGTGTGGGGGTGGTGTGGGGGTGGTGTAGGGGTGGTGTAGGGGTGGTGTGGGGGTGGTGTAGGGGTGGTGTGGGGTAGGTGTAGGGGTGGTGTGGGGGTGGTGTGGGGGTGGTGTGGGGGTAGAGTAGGGAGAGGTGCGGAGAATCGTCGTACCAGATGGAGAGCTAATGACTCCGATATTTGTAGGGAGAAGGAAGCCATAGGCGCATATAACTAGATGGGTAAAGGAGTAATAGGCACAGGAGTGGAGGAGTGGACACGAGGAGTGGAGGAGTGGACATGAGGAGTGGAGGAGTGGACATGAGGAGTGGACATGAGGAGTGGAGGAGTGGACATGAGGAGTGGACATGAGGAGTGGACATGAGGAGTGGAGGAGTGGACATGAGGAGTGGAGGAGTGGACAAGAGGTGTGGACATGAGGAGTGGAGGAGTGGACATTAGGAGTGGAGGAGTGGGCATGAGGAGTGGAGGAGTGGACATGAGGAGTGGGCATGAGGAGTGGAGGAGTGGACATGAGGAGTGGACATGAGGAGTGGAGGAGTGGACATTAGGAGTGGAGGAGTGGGCATGAGGAGTGGAGGAGTGGACATGAGGAGTGGAGGAGTGGACATGAGGAGTGGAGGAGTGGACATGAGGAGTGGAGGAGTGGACAAGAGGTGTGGACATTAGGAGTGGACATTAGGAGTGGAGGAGTGGACATTAGGAGTGGAGGAGTGGGCATGAGGAGTGGAGGAGTGGACATGAGGAGTGGAGGAGTGGACATGAGGAGTGGAGGAGTGGACATGAGGAGTGGAGGAGTGGACATGAGGAGTGGAGGAGTGGACATGAGGAGTGGAGGAGTGGACATGAGGAGTGGAGGAGTGGAGGAGTGGACATTAGGAGTGGAGGAGTTGACATTAGGAGTGGAGGAGTGGACATGAGGAGTGGAGGAGTGGACATGAGGAGTGGAGGAGTGGACATGAGGAGTGGAGGAGTGGACATTAGGAGTGGAGGAGTGGACATGAGAAGTGGACAAGAGGATGTTTTACACGTGTGGGTGAAGGAAGTTTCTAGACAAAAACTTCCTCCCCCACTTAGCTATAGAATCGTGGGAAACAAAATCGATACCACGTATAACCTGATTTCTCGATTGTTCGATCTTAAAGCCAAGCTAATTGCTAATTAAGTTTCTATCATAAAACCCTGCTAATTGCATATTTCTCTGACGCACAAAAATGGGTTCTACACAGGTTAGTACGCTAAAAATAAAAAAACAACGGATCGAAATTTATTCCAGTTATTCTAGCTTTAAAAATTAAAAACAAAATTTGATTGGCCGTTAATTAGCCGGAATTTAAAAACTTGCCGAATAGTCTCGGCATTGGTACAGACAAAAGTCTGGCATCAAAAGGTTATTTCTAGATGCCACGCGACTGCTAATCTGGGTCTGGGTTATCGGCGGGGTTAAGGCCCTTGAAGTCATGCTGCCACTAGTATCTCCACAGTCGCTGGTACCTGGCCAGCTAGGCCATGTGGCCTCTAGTCTATGGTGAATGGTTCAGCTTGGCCATGTGGCCTCTAGTCCATGGTGAATGGTTCAGCTAGGCCATGTGGCCTCTAGTCGATGGTACCTGGCTAGCTTGGCCATGTGGCCTCTAGTCGCTGGTACCTGGCCAGCTTGGCCATGTGGCCTCTAGTCGCTGGTACCTGGCCAGCTTGGCCATGTGGCCTCTAGTCTATGGTGAATGGTTCAGCTAGGCCATGTGGCCTCTAGTCGCTGGTACCTGGCCAGCTAGGCCATGTGGCCTCTAG